>NC_090385.1:33065109-33370201 GCF_036365525.1 Heterodontus francisci | reverse complement strand
GGGCATTGACTATTGCCTCTATCTTCTCTTTGACTGGCTGCAGTCCTTTTCATTGATAATCAAGCCAGAGAGAGAGAGAGGGAGGTGGGGGCAAAGAGAGAGGGGGACAGGGAGAGAGGTGGACACAGAGAGAGGGGGCAGAGAGAGACAGGACAGAGATGGAGAGAGAGAGAGGGAGCAGAGAAAGAGGGATGGACAGAGAGACAGGGCAGAGATAGGGAGAGGGCAGAGAGGGGGGCAGAGAGAGAGGGAGCAGAGAGAGAGAGGGGGCAGAGAGAGAGAGAGAGAGAGCGGACAGAAAGCGAGGAAGAAGAAAGAGAGGGGGCAGAAAGAGAAAGAGGGCAGTGCAAGAGGGGGACAGAGAGACTGAGAGGGGGTGAAAGAGAGAGAGGGGGACAGAGAGAGAGGGGACAGAGAGAGGAGACATAGAGAGGGGGACAGAGAGAGAGGGGGACGCAGAGAGAGGAGAACAGAGAGAGAGGGGACAGAGAGATAGGGACAGAGAGATAGAGTGGGAGATAGAGAGAAGGGAGCAGAGAGAGAGATGGCAGTGCAAGGGGGGACAGAGAGAGAGTGAAAGAGAGGGAGAGAGTGAAGGGTCAGGGAGAGGGGCAGATAATAAGGCGGGGGGAGACAGCACAGAGAGAGAGGGAGGCAGAGAGAGAGGGGACACAGAGAGAGGGGGCAGAGAGATAGGGGGGCAGAGAAAGGGGGCAGAGAGAGAGGGGGGAACAGAGAGAGAGAGAGAGAGGGGGAAGCAGAGAGAGGGGGCTGAAAGAGCGGGATTCAGAGAGAGAGCAGACAAACAGAGAGAGAGAGTAACAGAGAAAGAAAGGGGAAGAGAGAGAGGATGGGGGAATAGAGGGGGGGGGGTTCAGAGAGAGCAGCGGAATTACACAAAGAGAGGGAGTACGACACAGGGAGAGTGACGATGACACAGAGGGGGGGGGACAACACAGAGAAGGGGAACCAGCACAGAGGGGAGGAAATAGAGAGGGAGGGGGAGAGACACAGACAGAGAGAGGAGGGAGAGAGAGCAATCAAGATCACTGGTGACAGATGGACATCTACCCGGAATACTTTGCATCGCTACAAGTGTGTGGGCAGACATTGACTACTTGTGCAAGCAAAAACTGGCAAGTATCTCACTAAATCAGTGTCCAACACAGTGATGAGAAAGTAAGTCAATAAA
Organism: Heterodontus francisci; assembly: GCF_036365525.1. NCBI lineage: Eukaryota > Metazoa > Chordata > Chondrichthyes > Heterodontiformes > Heterodontidae > Heterodontus > Heterodontus francisci. The sequence goes on along the minus strand of NC_090385.1, from coordinate 33,369,009 downwards.
TTAGCCTTCTCATTTAAAGGTTCTTCCCAAAAATGCACATTTGTTGTTGTTTTGATTAATAATAAGATAAATCTTTAATGCCAAAATCTTTGTGAAATTGTCTCACTGATCCCCTATGTAAGACATGAATTGTAATGTGTCCCCCCCCACCCCATGCACAAAGGTTTGACACCAGGCTTGTGTTATGTAAACACATTTTAAAATGGCAAAAGTCACTTAAGGATTTCCACAATCAGGCACGCATTACTTTCACTTTGGACACAAGCTCAGTGACATGTTGAAAGTTGCTGGATTTTAACTTTGATATAAATGTTGCTATTCTGCTGCTATCCACCTGGAATCACATTGTTCCAGAACTTGTATTGAAGGGAAAACAGGCAAGAAAATCTAAAGAATCTCCAGAAGTCAGTACTGTGCGTTCCTCATGATTTCAAGAGTATGGTGTAATGGAGCTGAGTGATATTGGCAAAAACAGGATGCTGCTGACCCATATAGAGTAGTTGGTAAATACAATGTAATGGATAGCTTTAATAAACCTTAATCTATGATGAACTATCCACGATTCCTTAACAAAATCTATTCTGCATTTGCAGTTTTCAAACTGTCAGGGAAGACATCATAAAAATTTACGATGTTTCAATGACCATGTTAGAAACAGTCATTAACTGATTTTTCTTTGCTGCGAATTGGAGTAAAGAATAAGTTTTACAAGTATGTAAAGGACAACTAACTGCAATGTGCATCATTTACTATCCAGTTTGAGGGCAGATAACCTGAGTGGCCAATGCCATTTGCAAGTTGTTTGTATCATATAATTACATTATGCTAAAAGTGCACCTTTACTAACTGGTAAGAGATTTAGCTTGGATGTAAATTGGTTAGGCTGGAGTACAATCTTACAGAGAGTGACTAAACATTTTATAACTGAATAATACATGTAGTAACAACTACTAAACCTTTTGCAAAAAAGCTTTTTGCTAATAATTATCCTGTTAGAGCTGAATCAGAATTGACAGTGATAGACTGAGATATAGCTGTAAGTGAATTTAAGAGAGTCGCTTTATTGGAGGAATTGAAGGGTGCTCTTTATTTGTAATTGTGTTTATCTAATTTTGTCACTAGCTTTGGTGAGTAAATGACATTTTGGCCATGAGAAATGTTGTTGTTTCTGTATTTTAGAATCCAGGACCTAGTTTAACAGCCTGTCAAGATGAATAAACCAGTGTTGGCTACCTACTGTTAATTTCTCTGTCCCTTCCTGTCCCACACTGCTTTTCTGTTTTACATGACTCTTCTGAAGTACTGTCTAGTCTGTCCTATAAAACTACCCTGATTTGGAGATCACTGTCCTTTTGTTGGTTGCTCTGTCTTCAGACACATATTACAAGCAGGTGGAGAAGTTGCACAAACATTGACCATGGGTTAAATTGTGACAACAGCAGTGTGAGAAATGGTCTGTCTTCCTATTGATGATTTTTCTACTGCCTCACCTCAATAACCAGAATAACAATCCTCTCCTTGAGTTTCATGGTTTATTGAGTGAATTTGCATTCCTGACACAGTGTGAATCCACACATCCGATAAGGTCCATCATGGTGTAGCTAGCTCTATTCTGTCAACAAAAGTCATTTACATTGGCATTGCATGCTATTTTGCTTGCTAGCTAGCTCTCCATTGATGTTTGCATGCATAGCTACTTTATTTATAGGGAGAAATGTGTTTTAAATTGGAATGTGTTTTGATGGCATTAGATTGGCTATACACTTTATATACAGATTAAGTGCCCCCATTTCCGTGGCTGCATCTATAACTTTGCCAAATGTCCGTGGTGCAACATGTCAGTGCCTATCCCTGATGATCCTGATTGCAAAAGCAATGCAGCACTCCTTGCAAAATCTTATCCATTGTAGCTTGGGAGCAAATGACAACATCGTGTAGGGGTATGACCCCATATGTATGTCTATCGTGACATACTGTTGACTCTCTTGATCCACATTGAGCTATGTATAAGCATGGGACAAATCCAACTTTTTGGATCATACTAATTCCTCATACAAATCCTGAGAGTTGGTAATGGATACCGTTCATCATCCACTGCCTGGTTGATTGTGACTTTGTGGTCCCCACATAGTCCACGGTTTTGCCTGACATTGGTACTATTACAATTAAGGTTGCCCAATCACTGTGGTCAGTTTTGACCAGCACACCATTCCTCTCTAGCTTCTTTAGTTCCCCTTCAACTTCGGTTTTGAGAATGTAAGGAACTGGCCTAGACTTGCAATGTACTGCATCAGGCTCAATTCGGATGTGTACTTCCACACCAATTATAGCTTCATAACTATCCTCAAAAATGTTCCTGTAACTATTCAATAGCAGATCAAGTTTCTTGGTTGTCTCAACTTGGAAAACATATTTCCAGTCTAACTTCAGCTTACAAAGCCAAAATTTGCCTATTAAAGGGCAGTTGAGAGGAGGTGTCTTCAAGTGGTGATTCACCGGGCACAAGTGTATAGGAGTTAGGGTGGGGAATTGGATGACACTGGTGGGCGAGATCACACACTAGCTTTGCTGCAGAGGACTCAGATGCAGATTTTGAAGGCCCAGGCTACCAAAGAAGGCTCATGAGGAAATGCCAGGTGCACTGGGCAGCCTGCCAGTGAATTTGCATGCAATGATTCCGAGAATGGAGAAGTCCAGCTCCAAATTGGGGGTTTGCGCAGACCATGGAGACCATTCTCCCCAACACAGAGCGAACAGTCACCTTCATGAACACGACATTGTTGCCCATCACACTGGAGCCTCGGCTGACAGCTCTGATAGCTTCATGGCAGCTTATATTGCAGCGATAAAAAAGAATAGCAATTTGTAAGGAGCATCCGAGGGCGACACTGACAATACCCTGAAGATTCTGCTGCTGAAACAGCTTTGTCATCAGGAAGAGTAGTATGTCATATAGAACCTACCTGCTTGTCCCATTCATTTCACACATACACCTGCTCACTTAGGTACTATACAGTAGCTCAAAATATCAACTCCCAACTCCACTGCATGACTTAAATGAGCTTAAGAACCCATCCTTGCATCTGCTGCGACTTTACTCTGCAACAGCAAGAAGAAACTCATTTGTCAAGGTTGAAATGAAGTGCAATTATTTATTTTACTGAACATGGTCAAATGCACATGTACTCAGTGTGCTTTACCCTGACCCTACACTTGTTTAGTACTATTGTGTGTAACATCTAGAATCTATTCTAGTTCTTCTTCTAGGGGACCTAAATAAAGGGGAAATGTCCTGCATATGCACTCAGATTACTGCTAAGGAGGCAAGAAGATAGAGGAAGATGTAAAAAAAAGATGTAGGTGGTCCAAAATGAAATGTGAAAGCAAGGAACACAACTTCACTTTCAAAGGAAATTTCTGCTTAAGATAGGCCTTGGGAGGCCTGCTGGAAATTGCACTGCGAAAATGGGTGGGCTGTGCATTTTCTGATATGATTCAATAAGCAGCCTGTTAACCTTATTAAAATGAGGCTCTGGTATTAAAATTGCCCTGACTTCACGCTGGCAATGTCATGGGGATTGGTTGCTTACCCATACCCACCCACTTGATTTCCACCCTGAGTTAAAATTGGGGCTTTTGTGACATGCATACATTGTTTATCTACTTATATTTCCCCACATTGCAACAGTGACTGCACTTTAAAAAGTAGTTCATTTTCTTTGAAGCTTTTGGGACATCCTGTAGTTGGGGAAGGTGCAATGTGAAATCCGAGTTCTTTTTCTGTTTCATTACTTGATAATTGGTGGATCACTTTGCTCGACTATCTTTAACAGTTCTAAACGCTTTTTCCAGATTTGCTGCCAGCATCACTGGGTAGTATACACCGAACTAATGTAATGTACCATCCCCTGCCAGGCTCTGTGGCCAGCTGTTCTGTGGGTAGGTTGCTCTGGAGTGCCAAGCCATTCATGTTCCCTTCTCGAAGCAGCTTATTAATTGCTGAAAATATTATAATTGTAGACTTTTCCAAAGTATTTGCATGAAACAGAATGTGCTGCCCTATAGATGCCATTTTGGTGCCCTGTCTTTACTCACACCAAGTCCCATTCACCTATCACCCAGCGCTCGCTGACCTACATTGACTCCCAAAGGCTAATTGAGGTCCTTAAGTAGCCAATTAATGGCCAACTAAGGGCCTCTTCCCCCACTGCTGGCATTTTGCCAGTGGCTGGTGGGAGCCCTGCCATGTGGGGAGGCCATTCTGTGTGTTGGTTGGGGGTGGCCTCCTACGTGGTCAATTTATGTCCCTGCGTTCTGGATTCCCCATCTGGGAAAACAACCTCTCAGTGTCTACCCTATCAAGCCCCTTCAGAATCTTGTATGTTTCGATGAGATCACATCTCATTCTTCTGAACTCCAGAGAGTATAGGCCTGATTTACTCAGCCTCTCATCATAGAACAACCCTCTCATCCCAGGAACCAATCTAGTGAACCTTCACTGTACTGTCCCCAAGGCAAATATAACCTTCCTTAGGTATGGAGTATGTCGCTTTCAAATTTAATATGGAATTCAATTGTATTATGATCACTTTTCCCCAGCAGATCTTTTACTATGAGATTACTTTGAAACCCTGCCTCATTGTACAATACTAGTTCTAAAAAAGCTTTATCCCTAGTTGGTTCCACAATGTATTGTTTCAGGAAAGCATTCTACAAACTCATCTTCCAGACTACTTCTCCCAATTTGATTTGTCCAGTCTATATGAAGATTAAATTCCCCCACAATTATTATATTGCCTTTGTTACAAGCTCCAATTATTTCTGGCTTAATGCTCTGTCCAATGATATAACTACTGTTAGGGGGCCTATAAACGACTCCTGCCAGTGCTTTCTGACCATTGTTATTCCTAATCTCCATCCATATTGATTCTACTTCCTGATCTTCTGAGCCAAGATCTTCTGTCACTCCTGTTCTTCCTCCTCCTCCTTTACTGTCAGGGCTGCTCTTCTTCCTTTTCAAAATGTTGTGTACCTTGGAATATTTATTTCCCAAACTTGGCCATCTTGTAACCATGTCTCTGTAATGTCGATTAGATCTAAACCATTTATCTCTATTTGTTCTTCAAGATCATCTAACTTCGTGAATGCTTCATGCATTCATATAAACAGCCTTTAATTTTTTTGAATTATTCTTTTCATGGACCTTATTCGCTGTTGCACTATTACCATTAAGCTCTCTGTCCCTTTCTGCCCCACTTTGCTTATCTTTACCCAATTCACTACACTGTTCTATTGCCTTAGCTTTTCTCTTTTGATTTCTAAACCTCCCTTCACCTAAAACCTCCGTCCCATGCACCCCCCCACCCACTCCTGCAACTTTTAGTTTAAAGCCCTATCCACTGCCCTAGTCACACAATTCACCACGACACTGATCCCAACCCAGTTTAAGTGGAGCCCATCCCAACGGAACAGCTCCCTCTCTCCTGAGGACTGGTACCAGTGCCCCATGAATTGAAACCTCTTCTTCCCACACCACTCTTTGAGCCACACTTTTAACTCATTTTAATTGCATTTTAATTGGACCCTAATTCCTCAAATGCTCTCAGCAGAACATCATTCTACCTATGTCCGTGGTTTCTATGTGGACCATGACAACTGGATCCTTCCCCTCCCACTCCAAGTTCGTTTCTAGCCATGAGGAGATGTCCTTAACCCTGGCAACAGGCTGGCAACATAACCTTTGGAACTTCCAGTCTGGGCTGCAGAGATCAGTATCTATCCATTAAAATGACTTCCAGCGTCTGCTGCAGCCAAAATGCACCACACCTTTAAAAGGTGCAGGCTGGCTTTAATAGTGCAAGGTAGCTTGAACTAGTGCTAACCTCTCACTATTTTGCATCCCTTGCTCAGGCATACACTCAACAGTGTGCTTACCGCTGGCTGCTCCTATAATCATTTAAATGAGCAGGCAGCACCAAGTTTGCATGCTGCCTGCATTGGAAGCAATGAGTGTGGATTAATAGCGCATTGCGATCCCCACACTGGTTTTCAGGTCTAGTGAATTTCACAGCCTAAAACTTTGCATTTTTACATTTCAAAGAGTGACTTTTATATCTCTCCAAAGAGAAAAGAAGCAGACATTGATGTCACAGGAATTATCTGTATTCATGCCTATCAGGTAGATGTCAGCCTGAATGACACGTTGACAACACTGAGTTTCCTGAAGTCAAGTTCTTCTTATTGCAGCCTTATTACTCATTCATTGATGGAAAGCTTGATTGAATGAAAAAGGCAACATTTTTAATAGACTGAAATTTAAAGAATGCTTGGTTAAATATTTTTAGCTGCTAAGTATATATGGGATATACTTTTAACCATACAAAATGCCACTAATTGTAAAAGGGAATAATAAATAAACAAACATTAATAATATTCCATGAAACAGCTATGCAGAAATAATGAATAATTCAACCTTTCAGGCAGTCGCTTTACAGCAGTTCATTCAACTGAATGTTGATGCTTGTAATGAATGTGACATTTTTCTTGCTGAGTGGTGGCTATATGAAGTGGAGGAAACAGACCAAAGAAGAATTCTCGCTTTCAACATTAAATGAGCACAATAGTCATTGAAAACATTCTGCTCATTTCTTCTGCAATCAATTTATCTTTGTCATTGAACTGTTGTATAAAATAATTATAAACATATGGGGTAATTTTCACCTTCACGGCATGAATGATAATTTGGCAGAAATGAAAATCCACTTTGCAAATGCCCAAACACAGAAGGTGCAAATGACACACCGTACTTTCTCCCAATTCTTATTGGATCCCAAACTATCTCTCTGCTAACTTACTGAAGCTCCACCAAATTCTCCCAATCCTGACCAGACCATCTCTAATTTTCTAATTGTTTGGGAAGAGATTTCACAATGAAATGAATAACAGAGCACAGTTCTCAGTGGATAACAGGTAGTTTACATATCTGGAGCTAACATTTAAAATTTTCAATCTCAAAAGCTTCAGGATAAAGTATGAGGAATAAGCTTTCAGTTATATGTTGTAAAGCAGTTAATTACAGTGAGACTGTATCTGGGAGGAATTGACGTTAAAGCTTTAACTTCGTGATCTTAAACTGTTGCAAAAAAATGTACAAAGACTCTAACAATCAATTACTTTGCAAGGATCACTTGCCAGCCAAAGTGCAAATCTCACCTGTGGGCTTGAATAACAATGTGCAATATTAGCACGCTATTCTGTTAACATGCTCATATCAAATTCCTTTGTCACCAATTTTAATGAAGTTGTTCAACCATGGTCTTTAAATTGGGCTCTAGAGCACAGCTGGTGCCTGTTGCGATATTGCTTCAATTGCTTTATTACACATTAAGATGCTACCGAATATGTAAATAGTTTAGTATACATCATCCCAGGAAGAGATGCAAGTTAACAAGTGATACAGTAGTTGGAGCAGTGTTAGTCAGCAGGTAGTACCTGTATTGTAGAGCTCTCCTAGAATCCTGTTATTCTTCAATAAAGAACCCTTTGTTTAGTTTACCAATCATTGTCATCATGTTTGGTAAATTTGTGTTAAGTGCGAATAACACAACAGTAGCGATGCTATGGAAGCCCTGAAACCACAAAAATATTAGCCAGGACTTTTCTGGCCACTTTGGGTATGGCTCACGCTGCGCACCCTGACTATCAGGGCATGCCAGAGTGGACTTGCCATGCGTGCTTTGGAAGTATGCAGAGTGGACAGATTGTATTGTCAAACTGCCTCTAACACTAATTTGCTGCACAATCTGCCACTTTGGATCACACAGGTCCAGATACTGTCTTCTCCTAATCACTCCCAGCTGAACATGCATTCAGTTGTATGAGGGATCCACCCACTAATGTTATTTTTCAGGTAAGGTGCTTTTGACTTTCTTTTGCTGTGCAGAGTTAGTGGAAGTGAAGGGTTGAGTGCTATTTGAAGGGTATTGCAAATCTTTTGGATTTACAAGGGAGTGATGCTGGACCTTGACAAGAAGGTCAAAGGAGTGGGGAGGCCTGTCAAGAGAAAGCCCGCTTCAGTCATAGAGGCTATTGCTGCAGAGCCTATTGGGCTGCAGCATGATTTACAAATGGAGCACAGGCAGCAAATCGAGTTTCCATGACCTTTTTCACTAGTTTAATAAACATCGTGCTGGAAGCTGGCGCCGACCACAAACTGGCTGTAGTATAAGGATATGAAGGGGTTATCTTGAGAGTCTGTAAAGATTACAACCCACCATGTTGATGATGCAAGAGATCATGTGGGAGAGACTTGAGAACAGTTGTAGTGTGGCTTTTGAAGGAGACACACAGGCTAGTGTGGCGTGCATAAGTCGTTATGAAATAAATATTAATGTTTAAATATTCCAGTCTAAGAACCTCTCTGGTAGACTCAATAAGGTGGCAGCATACAGAGCGCAAATATATAACACTGGCCACACCCCAAGGGTGAATAATTTACAATTGGGAGTTTCCACTAATTTTGAGTCTGAAAGTGCTGTCATGGAGTTGGCCACCACTTCCACACCAGAAAGGATGGGCTCCAAGCTCTGCACGATGGCCTGTACTAAGTTGGAGATGGACGCCTCTATCTCCTCAACAGTGACACCAGGCTCTGTGATTGGCCTACCAATGCACCAAGCATCTCAGTTGCATACCCATCATTGTTCTCCTGTACGCACCCCATCAAAGTCCTCACCCGAGTCCTCTGCAGCAGAACTCATTTGTGACCTCAACCTCCAAGGAGCTGGTACACAAACTATTTTTTCCCCCTGACCTGGCTGCAGCCCACTCATGTCCAGTGATTCATGCCCATAGCCCTGCAGATTACGGCACTTGAGGTGCATATCCAGACTCCTTTTGAACAAGTTGAGGATTTCTGCCTCAACTACCCTTACAGGCAGTGAATTTCAGATCCTCACCACCCTCCGGGAAAAAAGGTTTTCCTCATCTCTCCTCTAATCATTCGACCAATCACTTTAAATCTGTGGCCCCTAGTCACTGACCTCTCTGCTTAGGTAAATAGGCCCTTCACCTCCACTCTATCCAGGCCCCTCAAAATTTTATATATTTCAATCAGATCTCCCCTCACACTTCTCTGTTCCAAGGAGAACAACCCCAGCCTATCCAATCTTTCCTCATAGCTGCATTTTTCCAGTCCAAGCAACATCCTCATAAATCTCCTCTGTACCCTTTCTAGTGCAATTACATCCTTTAACCAGAACTGCATACAGTACTCAAGTTGTGGCCTAACCAATGATTTATACAGTTCCAGAATAACCTACCTGCTCTGATATTCTATACCTCGGCTAATAAAGGAAAGTATTCCATATGCCTTCTTAACTACTTTATAGACCAGTCCTGCTACTTTCAGGGATTTGTGGACATTCACACTAGGGTCCCTCACTTCCTTTACACTGCTCTGTATTTTCCCATTAATCGTGTATTTCTTTGCCTTATTTGACTTCCCCAAATGCAGCACCTCACACTTCTCCGGGCTGAATTCCATTTGCCACTTTTCTGCCCATCTGACCAGACCATCAATATCTTCTTGCAGCCTACAGCTATTCTCCTCGCTATTTATCACACGGCCAATCTTTGTGTCGTCTGCAAACTTCTTGATCATGCCCCCTACATTAATGTCCAAATCTTTAATATATACCACAAAAAGCAGGGGACCCAATACTGAGCCCTGTGGAATGCCACTGGAAACAACCCCCCAGTCGCGAAAACAGCCGTCAACAATTACCCTTTGTTTCCTGCCACTGTGCCAATTTTGCATCCACCTTGCTGCATTTCCTTGGATCCCATGGGATTTTATTTTTTTAACCAGTCTGCCATGTGGGACCTTGTCAAAAGTCTTGCTAAAATCCATGTAGACCACATCAACTGCACTATCCTCATCTATCTTCTTTGCTACTACTTCAAAAAATTCAATCGAGTTGGTCAGACAAGATCTACTCTTAACAAATCCATGCTGACTGTTCTTGATTAATCCGTGCCTTTCGAATTGCCAGTTTATCCTGTCTCTTAGAATTGATTCCAATAATTTCCCCACTACCGAGGTTAGACTGACTGGCCTGCAATTATTCAGTCTATCCCTCATTCCCTTTTGAAACAGAGATACAACATTAGCAGTCCTCCAATCTTCCGGCACTACACCTGTATCCAGTGAGGACTGGAAAATGATGGTCAGACCTTCCGTTATTACCTCTCTTGCTTCTTTTAAAAGCCTGGGGTACATTTCCACTGGTCATGGTGATTTATCAACTTCAAGGATGCTAATCCCATTAATACTTCCTCTCTCCCAATACTTCACACCCCTCTTCCTTAACTACAATATCTGCATCATCCCTCTCTTTTGTGAAGACAGACGCAAAGTATTCATTAAGAACCGTACCAACATCTTCCGCCCCTACACATAGGTTACCTTTTTGGTTTTTTATGATCACTACTCTTTCCTTATTTATCCTCTTGCTCTTAAAGTATTGATATTTCATCTTTGGGTTCACTTTGATTTTGCTTGCCAATATCCTTTCATGCTCTCTCTTTGCTTTCCTAATTTTCTTTTAGATTTCATCCCTCCACTTTCTATACTCCTCTTGGCTTTCTGCAGTATTGGGTTTTCGGTGTCGGACATAAGCTTTCCTTTTCTGCCTTATTTTACCCTGTAGGCTCTTTGACATCCGTGGGGTTCTAGATTTGGCAGTCTTTTTCTTTGTGGGAACATGTTTACTTTGAACCCCTTGAATCTCCCCTTTGAATGCCTCCCACTGCTTTGACCACGATTTACCTTCAAGTAACTATTTCCAGTCCACTTTCGCTAAATCACTCCTCAGTTTAGTAAAATTGGCCTTTCCCCAATTGAGAACTCGAACTCCTGTTCTATCATTGTCTGTTTCCATAATTATGTTTGACTGAATTATGATCACTACCACCAAAAGGCTCTCCCACTGCCACTCTTTCCACCTGCCCATCTTCATTTCCTAACACTAAAGTTAAAACTGCACCCTTTCTACTTCTAAAAAAAGAAACCTTACCAATACTACACCTTAGAACTATTAATAAAACTTTACTAGTACTGATAAATCCTACTAATAATCAATACAGTTCGCTAGTTAAAATAAACCTTACTCAAAAAAGATAATACTCACCAGCTACTCACTTGTTCCTTATTATTAATACTTAATTTGTTACTCGTTTTTAGTCTGCCAGAGATGCTATAACCCAGCTATAGACAGATACTCTCTACCAGCAGTTACTCACCAAGCAATCACCTTACAGCTTTCCTGTAATGTCACTGTTCACTTTTTTTGCTAACTCAGGCATGCCTGGACTTCTGTCCACTGCTCTCCTGGAAGAAAAGTGCTGTAGGCCGCGATCCTCTGGCTTTATTTAAATGTTCCCCGCTCCGTGTTCCTCCTGCAGGTCCGCTGCTGTCCGCTGCTCTCCTAGAAGGTAAGAGCTGTAGGCTGCAATCCTCGGGCTTTATTTAACTGCTTCCCTCTCCGTCTTCCTCCAGCAAGTCCACTCCTGTCCGCTGCTGTCCCGGAAGATAAGTGCTGTAGGCCGATCCTTGGACTTTATTTGACTTTGCCCCACTCCGTGTTCCTCTGACATGTCTGCTCCTGTCTGCTGCTTTCCCGCAAGGTAAGTGTAGGCATCTGCCCCAACATCTGTTTTTTCTTGTAATAGAGCAACATGTCTGTCAGATTCTTTGTGGAATATTAATATTGAATATTGGCATTGTTACTCAGACTCCACTCATAGCCAATAATGGGCTGGAATTTTACCAGCCCCCCAAATTCAGGGGTCATGGCAGGGGGGTCCAGAAAATACCTCCGGGACAGGCCCGCCAAGGGACGACCCCACCCCGTATCACCGGTGGCGATAAGGCCTCTGTGCCGGGCCCCCCGCTGCTCAGCGACGGGGACCTAATTAAAATATGTTAATTAATTTAAATTAGATGAATAAGGACTTACCTTTTCATGACAGCCATCCTGCTCTGATATTCTGGTTGGCTGCTGGAACTTCCACATCTTCGGATCTCCATTCAGAGATCTGAGGTGGAACACTGGTGGGGAGGGGAGGGGAGTGAAGTTTTCAGGGCCGGGGGGCGGGGGGAAAACTCTTGCTATTGGCTGAAGGGATGCTGGGAAGGGGTTGAAAGTCAAAGTTGATAAAGTTTGGGAGGGAAAGTTCGGGATCGGATGTAAAGTTTTTTTTGTGGGGAGAGGATAATAAATAAATTGTTTGATCATGGGGGGGTGCGGGAGAGGGGCTTCAATCCTTTATTAAAGTTTGAAAATTAACTCTAACATGCATTTCACTTTAAAAATGAAAATTACTCGTAAGGGCTTGAAGCCCTTTAAAAAAAAAGCCGGGGTTGGAATGCTCGCCCCCTCTACGTCATCGAGGGCGGGTGGTCCGTCCCCTCCATGTAAATGAGCCACTTGGCTAAATATCACAGTGGCTCCGTGCCGCACATCTGGCGCGTGTGCCGAGCTGGAAAAATCCAGCCCAATGACTCTGGGCATGCTGCAAGAAATCAAATGTTGTAACATGCCAAGAGTCATTATTTTAAGCTGACAGCCAGTGTTTCAACAAAAGTAATGAACTTAAACAAAAGAAGACCTTGCATAACTATACAGTAAATGGAAAAGTCCTGGGGAAAATTGATGTCCAGAGAGATTTGGGTGTTCAGGTCCATTGTTCCCTGAAGGTGGCAACGCAGGTCAATAGAGTGGTCAAGAAGGCATACGGCATGCTTTCCTTCATCGGACGGGGTATTGAGTACAAGAGTTGGCAGGTCATGTTACAGTTGTATAAGACTTTGGTTCGGCCACATTTGGAATACTGCGTGCAGTTCTGGTCGCCACATTACCAAAAGGATGTGGATGCTTTGGAGAGGGTGCAGAGGAGGTTCACCAGGATGTTGCCTGGTATGGAGGGTGCTAGCTATGAAGAGAGGCTGAGTAGATTAGGATTATTTTCATTAGAAAGACGGAGGTTGAGGGGGGACCTGATTGAGGTGTACAAAATCATGAGAGGTATAGACAGGTTGGATAGCAAGAAGCTTTTTCCCAGTGTGGGGGATTCAATTACTAGGGGTCACGAGTTCAAAGTGAAAGGGGAAAAGTTTAAGGGGGATATGCGTGGAAAGTTCTTTACGCAGAGGGTGGTGGGTGCCTGGAACGCGTTGCCAGCGGAGGTGGTAGACGCGGGCACGATAGCGTCTTTTAAGATGTATCTAGACAGATACATGAATGGGCAGGAAGTAAAGAGATACAGACCCTTAGAAAATAGGCGTCATGTTTAGATAGAGGATCTGGATCGGCGCAGGCTTGGAGGGCCGAAGGGCCTGTTCCTGTGCTGTAAATTTCTTTGTTCTTTGTTCTTTTGTTCTTTTTGTATAGTGCCTTTCACAACCTCTGGACATCTCAAAGTGCTTTACAACCAATGAAGTACTTTTGCACTGTTGCAATGCAGTAAAGAAATACAGGTATCAGTCTTTTGCACTGGGATTGAAGGTTATCTGTTTAAGTCAACTAGATAAGTATGGAGGACTGGATTAGAACCTATTGGAACCAATCATATCAGTTGCGGGGTGGGCGATCAGTAGGGGATGTGGAACTGAAGTCTGTCACAATCAGTTTAATTGATGGAACAGACTTCTGTTCAAACCAATCAGATGTTAATTTCTACCACTGCTGGTTGCACATGAACATGAGGCTGAAAATTTTGAAGATGAGCTGATGTTTTCTGAGGCATATTTATTAATTTGTGTCTCCAGAGATTATACATTAAAAAGTAAGTTGTTAAAATACAGCTTTTATTTACCTCAAAGAAACTTTCTGTGTGTGCCTAGCTATTGTCTAATGTGAAGAATTATTTTCTTCAACATTAGTTGCAAAAACATTCTGAAATGAAATGTATTGTTCCTAGGTGCCTTAACTGGTTTTATTTGAGCATCCATAGGATAAGAAAGGGTGAAATTGGTCTTGGGCAGTGGCAAAATGGGTGATAGAATATCAAAAGCCCATTTCATACCCTGTTTGATTTATCTTCCAATGAAGTCAATGAAAATCGAGCATGGTGTAAAACAGGCTGCTGATTCTTTATCGCCCAAGACCAATTTCATCCTCTGTAAAATTTCATAGTACAGAATAGGGCCATTCAGATTATTGTGCCTGCCCTGTCTTTCTGAAAGAACAGTTCACTTAGACCATTCCTCTGTCCACTCTCCATTCTTTTTCAAATATTTATCCACTTGTCTTTTAAAAGCTGTTACAGATTCAATTTCTAGCAGTGTTTCTGATAGGGTATTGAAAGCCTCACCCACTTTCTGAAGAAAAATTCTCCCTTTGTTCTTTTATTGACTCTCTCTGCCATGACTCTTCTGATAAGATTTCTATTCTTCAGTCACTACATTCGTGGAACTGCTAGGGTTTAAAAATGCAAAAGGAAGTGGGACTTTAATGAAAATAAATGCATGGACAGACCCATATTATGGATTTAATACAGTGCACTGATTTGACACATGAATAGGACCATTGGCCTGTTTATGGATGGGTTGTAGCAACTTGATCCACTCTGCTACTTTCAAAACTGTTTTCCATTTGTTTGCTTGTGGTGAAGTCTGCTTACTTCCATGAATTAACTGGGAAAGGACCCCATGCCATTTGTGTTCGATATGCCAATATCCATGGGAGAATGTGAGGAGTGACATAAAGAATCAATAAAAGTAGAATTGATTGCAAATCCCAGAATGAAGGCAGTCAGATCCACTTGGTAATATAAAAGTCAGCACTTCATCATTGTTCTTACAAATCATGCTTTTGTGCATTTTAGTTTTTTTTTAATGATTATAAAGTGCAATTACTTTTATTTCCAGTGCAAGAAAATAAATCTGTTTAACAATATGGGCTAAAAATCACTGTTGACAATAACAGCCGACAAAAGCTTAAAATAATCTTATGAATGGTTTAAGATATCAGTCAAGATTGCCATAAGAATTTGTTGAGTATTTATCCACCATCACTGCGAACATTAACTTCTAATCTCATGTTTTAAGTATTTCAAAACAGCCACCTGGAATTTTAATGTGGATTTGCTCGATCTATTACTAGAAGAACTCTGGAAATGCTGGATACACGGTGTAAACATTAAAAAAAATTATTTACACTGTTTCTCCAGCGATTGCACTGATTTTCCACTCATGTTTTGGCAGTAAATCAGGAGAAGCCAATGCAAATTCTACCCCAGAAAATGTTTGACCTGCACAGCAAGTTGCTTAGTTTTCAAAAGATGAAGAAATTAAAGTTTCAATCTGTCCTTGTATCAGAATTCAGTTCTAAGATTTTATTTTGATGATATTGACCCATCCTTACCCTTCCTAAAGATGCCTCAAAATAAGAATAGTTTATTGAAAATGGTTAAATAAGCATACCGCTATGCCAGATAATGCAACCCTGTCTCTGGGATCTGCTCTTGTTTTCATAAGAGTTTCTGGATTGTTGGTCTATTGGGGATGAGAGGGATGGTTCAGGTGAAGGATTCTTGGATGAGTTGCTTTCTGAGACTCTGCTGCTGCTCTTCCTCCTGTTTTTCCTCCTTGTCCTGCTCCTCCTCCACTTCTTGCTGCCCAGCTGGCAGTAAGGGCTGATCCCTCAGTATAGCAAAGTTTTGTAACATAGAGTGCATGTCCACAAATCTGGAAACACATCAGGAGTGTACTGCAGAGCTTCTCCCGAATGGAAATGTTGCTTGTGTACACCGAGGATCTACTCAATAATATTTCTGGTGGAGGCATGGCTGTGGTTAAAGGCCAGTTTTACTGTGCCTGCATTTCTGACAGGGGTTATGAGCCATGTCAGGAGGAGCTACCCCTTTGTCACCTTGTACCCAGCCTGTGACCTGGAAGCCTGGTTAAAATAAAAGCAACACAGGCTAAAGATGCAGTATGAATGAATTATGATTGTTGTTTGGAAATCAGGCATAGTCCTTCATGATGCACTGCCTGTGGCCACAAACAAGCTGGACATTCAGAAAGTTGAATCCTTTCTATTGAGACTGAGAGGAGGCTGGTGATAGGGAGTGCATGAGGCAAAGTGAATGCAATCTATGGTACCTTGGACCCTGGGGAAGCCAACAATGCAAACAAAACTTAATGCTCTCACATCCTACTTGACCCTGTTCATTGAGAATATGATGTAAGTTTTCATCCTGCCATAGAGAATCTCAGTTAGCTTGGGAGAGCTGTTCCATAGACTAGTCAAGCAACAGCCTGACATAGTCATACTCATGGAATCATACCTTACGGACAATGTCCCTGACACCACCATTACCATTCCTGGGTATATTCTATCCCACCGGCAGGGCAGACCCACCAGAGGTGGTGGCACAGTGGTATACAGTCGGGCGGGAGTTACCCTGGGAATCCTCAACATTGTCTCCGGACCCCATGAAATCTCATGAGATCAGGTCAAACATCGGTAAGGAAACCTCCTGCTGATTACCACCTACCACACTGCCCCCCCACAACCCCACCCACCCACCCCGCCAATCCGGCTGATGAACCAATTCTTCTTCATGTTGAACACCAATTGAAAGAAGCACTAAGGGTAGCAAGGGCACAGTATGTACTCTGGGTGGGAACTTCAATGCCCATCACCAAGAGTGGCTCAGTAGCACCATGACTGACCGAGCTGGCCAAGTCCTAAAGGACATAGCTGCTAGACTGGGTCTGCAGCAGGTGGTGAGGGAACCAACAAGAGGGAAAACCCTACTTAACCTCGTCCTCAGCAATCTACATGTAGCACATGCATCTGTCCATGACGGTATTGGTAGGAGTGACCACTTCACAGTCCAAGCGGAGATGAAGTCCTGTCTTCACATTAAGGATACCCACCATTGTGTTGTGTGGCACTACCACTGATAAATGGAATAGATTTTGAACAGATCTAGCAACTCAAAACTGGGCATCCATGAGGCGCAGTGGGCCATCAACAGCAGCAGAATTGTATTTAACCACAATTTGTAACCTCATGGCCCAGCACAACCCCCACTCTACTATTTCCATCAAGCCAGGAGACCAAACCTGGTTCAATGAAGAGTGCAGGAGGGCATGCCAGGGGCAGCACCAGACATACCTAAAAATGAGGTATCAGTCTGGTGAAGCTACAACACAGCACTGCTTGCATGCCAAACAGTGGAAGCAACTTATGATAGACAAAGCTGTGTGATCCCACACCAGCTCTGCAGTCCTGCCACATCCAGTCGTGAATGGTGGTAGATAATTAAACAATGGACAGGAGAAGGAGGATCCACAAATATCCCCATGTTCAATGACGGGGGAGCCCAGCACATCAGTGCAAAAGACAAGGCTGAAGCATTTGCATTCATCTTCAGCCAGAAGTACTGAGTGGATGATCCATCTTGGCCTCCTCCTGAGGTCCCCAGCATCACAGATGCCAGTCTTCAGCCAATCCCATTTGCTCCACTTGATATCAAGAAACGACAGAAGGCACTGGATATTGCAAAAGCTATGGGCCCTGACAACATTCCGGCAATAGTGCTGAAAACCTATGCTCCAGAACTAGCTGCACCCCTGGCCAAGCTGTTCCAATACAGCTATAACACTGGCATCTACCCAGCAATGTGGAAAATTGCCCAAGTAAGTCCTGTATACAAAAAGCAGGACAAATCTAACCTGGCCAATTATCAATCTCTCAGTCTACTCTCGATCATCAGCAAAGTGTTGGAAGGGGTCATCGACAGGAGACATTGTGAGAGAGTGGAGCACAGCGGGATCGGAGGTTTAAAAAGCACGGCAAAAGCCCAGAGTCAGAGACTGGAGACAGAGCGAGAGAGAGGAGCCCAGCGGGAGTGGAGAGAGAGAGAGGAGCACGGCAGGTGCAGAGAGAGAGAGAGAGAGGAGCACGGCAGGAGCGGAGAGAGAGCGAGGAGCACAACAGGAGTGGAGCAGGGAAAAATTGAAAAGTGACATTAGAGTGACGTCACAATTGACAGTGAGAGCAGGGAAACAGAGAGCCGGCGGGGTGAGTATGCAGGTAAGCTTTTAATTGAATTTAAATCAAACATAGCATCAAACATCACAGGCAAACAGATAGGTGATTGGTTTGGGAAGAAGCTACCTGTTTGGTGAGTATCTGGTATGTGATTAAGGTCCATTCTAATCCTAACGTTTAAAATAGTAAAGGAACTAGTGGTAAGCTGAATAAAATATATAAAAAAAGGAAAATAGAATAAATAATTGAATAAAATAATTAAGTAGTTAATTAAAACACATTAAGGATGGCAGGACAGGTGATGTGTCATGACTGCAGCATGTGGGAGCTCCTGGATGCCAGTGTGATCCAGGACGCACACGTCCGCAGTAAGTGTTTGCGGCTCGAAGAGCTTCAGCTCAGAGTCATTGAACTGGAGTCTGAGCTGCAGACACTGCAACATATCAGGGAGGGGGTAAGTTACCTGGACATTTTGTACCAGGAGGCGGTCACACCCCTTAGGATAGGGTCTTCTGATTTGGTCAGTGGTCAGGGACAGGAGAGTGTGGCTGCAGCTGAGGCAAAGGTAGATAGATTCTTGATAAGCAAGGGGGTGGAAGGTTATTGGGGATAGTTGGAAATGTGGAGTGATCAGTTCAGCCATGAACTTAATTAATGGCGGAGCAGGCTCGAAGGACCGGGTGGCCTACTCCTGCTCCTAATTCGTATGTTCGTATGACAGTGCTATCAAGCTGTACTTGCTCAGCAATAACCTGCTCACTGATGCTCATTTTGGGTTATGTCAGGGCAACTCAGCTCCTGACCTCATTACAGTCTTTGTCCAAACATGGACAAAAGAGCTGAACTCCAGAGGTGAGGTGAGAGTGACTACCCTTGACATCAAGGCAACATTTGCCCGAATATGGCATCCAGGAGCCCTAGCAAAACTGGAGTCAATGGGAATTGGGGGAAAACTCTCCATTGGTTAATTATACCTAGCACAAAGGAAGATGGTTGTGGTTGTTGGAGGTCAATCATCTCCGTCCCAGGACATCACTGCAGGAGTTCCTCAGGGTAGTGTCCTAGGCCCAACCATCTTCAGTTGCTTCATCAATCACGTTCCCTCAATCATAAGGTCAAAAGTGAGGATGTTCGCTGATGATTGTACAATGTTCAGCACTATTCGTGACTCCTCAGATAATGAAGAAGCCCATGTTCAGATGCAGCAAGACCTGGACAACATCCAGGCTTAGGACAATCAGTGGCAAGTAACATTTGCACCACATAAGTGCCAGGCAATGACCAACTCAAACAAGAGAGAATCTAACCGTCTCCCCTTATTGCATTGCAATCAATGAATTCCCCCACTCACAACATCCTGGAGGTTACAATAGACCAGAAACTGAACTGGACCAGCCACATAAATGCTATGGCTCCAAGAGCAGGTCAGAGGCCAGGAATCTTTTGGTGAGTAATTCACCTCCTGACCCCCCAAAGCCAGTCCACCATCTACAAGGCACAAATCAGGAGTGTGATGGAATACTATCCATTTGCCTGGATGGCAAATCCAACAACACTCAAGAAGCTCGACACCATCCAGGACAAAGCAGCCCGCTTGATCAGCTCCCCATCCACCACCTTCAACATTCACTCCCTTCACCGCCAATGCACAATGGCAGCAATGTGTACCATCTACAAGATGCACTGCAGCAACTCACCAAGGCTCCTTCGACAGCACCTTCCAAACCCACAACCTCTACCACATAAACGGACAAGGGGAGCAGATGCATTAGAACACCACCACCTGCAAATTCCCCTTCAAGCCACACACCATCCTTACTTGGAACTATATCACCATTGCTTCACTGTCACAGGGTCAAAATCCTGGAACTCCCTTCCTAATAGCACTGTGAGTCTACCTACAGCCAAAGGACTGCAGTGGTTCAAGAAGGTAGCTGACCACCATCTTCTCACGGGCAATTAGGGGTGGACAATAAATGCTGGCCGAGCCAACGACGTCCACATTCCATTAACGAATTTAAAAAAAATCCATGGTGACCTTTACCGCTGCTGGCAGTGGTGAGCATGCCCTAGTTTGTGGACCAAGGTGTGACTATGGTGATAGTGTAATTGGTGAAACACAGGCTCCTCACACATTGCTCCTCAGTGAAGTTGATGGATGAGAAGCGCATCCTGAAGATCCATTATGAGTATGGTCTCCTGTGCAGTGCCTTCCTCATTATTTTTCTACCAGATTCTCTCCCATCTTCTACACTTAACCCTTTGCCCTCCAGCCCCAAAGATCAGACCACACATGACGACAGTAAAACTGTTTGTTAAGCAGACTAAAATAGTCCTGCACCCGTACAAAGTTGTTTCCAAAAGTCAAAATTCACTTGTGGAAAGACCCAAAAGTTAACAAGCAGCCTAAGAGGACGAACCAATGACTAACCTGTATGGAGTGGATGATCGCTTTGTATAGCTCTCTTGCAAGGTCCTTGTTGACTTAGCACCATGAGTGCTGAGTGAGTTGATCAAGGACCGAGTCAAGCACTGGGCCAATGGATTTCACAAAAGAGTCCTCCAACAAGCATAACACTCTTATTGAAATATAATGAGCTTCTTGAATTGTTCTGGCATGTGCCTTGGATGCCTAAGGAGCATCCTGATCCAATATGGATCAGCTGTGCACTTTTGGTGTAAGAAGCATGTGCACCATGTACTTTATTGGAATCTAAACAGCCTGTTTTATGCCTGTAAAATGGGTGCAGCCCAATCTAATTTCCAGACCCATGTCTTTGGTAGACGCCCTCATGTGTGATTCTCAATCTTTCCAAGGATAGACTGAGAAAGATTTTAGTGAGATGGGGTTTGATGAAAATTGTTAAACTGCTTTGGTTTACAGATAGCAAGTCAACATACAGGGTAATAGTCAAAATAAGTCCCACTTCCTTCACTCAGTCTCGTATCCAGCCTCAGAAAATGTGAATAAACCCATGCACTGTTTCTTTCATGGGTTGATTTACTTTTTTTTGGCACCTACTGGCTGCAAAATCGAACCTCCTGCCTTTTAGCTGCCAGCTCAGGGCCTGGTCTTCACCTTACAGTCTCTTCTCAGTCTGACTGACTGCCCACATGTCTTTTCTTTCCTACACTCTCAATATTTGCCGGAATAGGATGAGGCCGAGAGTACAGCAAAAGAGCGGTCTGTGAATATGGGAGCGGCACGGGAGAAAAATGATGAAACAGCATAAGGAGGTGTGGCAGCTACATTTAATTTAATCTACCTATAGCTTAAACTATATCAAATACTTGTTAAAAAACTAAAAAAAAAATATGCTAAGTTGATTACATTGTTACGATCAGGTGAGGAGGGGTCTAAAGGCTCCCCTCTTGTCCCTCTCCTTGTTTGACTGCAACAGGGTTTATTTCTTTTAAACAGTGAATGGGCTGACCAATTCAGTGAAATGTAACCCTATTTGTGCTATGATCGAACAGGGTTTCATGAGATTAAACAAGAAAGATGTTAGTTTATTGTACTTAAAATCAAAATCTGAACTAAGTAAAATAATGAACTATGCTCCAACTTTCACACACACACATGAGAATCTCACACACACACACAAATAGATTACAGAGTAAAGAAGGATAGTTTGGTTGGATTTGAGTCTAGAACAAATAAAAATAATATACAGTCAGTGGGGTCTGGAGACAGTGATGTCGGTGGCTTTCTCCTCTGGAGTCTCTGTAGCGATGATCGGTGTTACGAGAGTTTCCATTTTTTTTGTTAAAACTTGAGAATTTATATTTTAAAACAGAAAAGGATGTCACAGAAGCTGAATTGTGTGCTTTTTTTTACAAAGGAAGATCACCAGATGGTTGGGACTGAGAGTGGAACTGTAAAGAGTTACTGGAAGGCATTTGTTTTCAAATAAAAACCCAGCAGAGGTTGTTTTGGTTTGCAGAGAGATGACATTCCAAGATTTATAGAGATCATGAGACTGGACTTCTGGAAAGGTTTTCATTTAATTTTGAACTGTTAAAAAAAGCCAATTTGTTTTGGCATGAAACAGAAAAAGTTTGCTTATTGACCTGCCAGGAGACTGCCAGCCCATCTTTCTCTTTAAAAGGAATCTTGCATCAACAGTGTTCCTGTTTTCTCCTGTAGTTGAAGGAAGCCTGCATGATTAAAGAACTTGCATGTCAAATGTGTGGAACTGAAACCTTTGTTGCTGCATTTCTGCTTTAAGACCTGACTGAAGCCTTCTGTAGCTGCATCTATTGAAAAGCCTATCCAAAACTGATCAACAACATCGCCTAGAAAGAACCGTTCCAGGAAAATCCCAATGACAACTGCCTAATTGCCTTTGGGACACCTCACCAAGACAAAAGACATCTTTCCGTACCTTCTTTTCAGCCTGAGTTTTTTTTTAATTCTTTCTATTTCTTTGTAACAGCTGTAAACAAAAATCCCTTTTTTCCCCCTGCTTAAACGGTTGTGTATGTATATGTGTGTGTGAGGCCTAGGAAAAATAAAGGGCTTTAATATTTCAATTTGCATGTGTGTTTTACTTTATCATTGGTTAAGACTTGATTTATAATAAAAGGTTAACTTTGTTGTTTATGAAAGAGACCTGGTTTGTGTGCTTTATTCTGGGGAAAAATAGAGTATATGATTGACTGTTTCGGTAAGTGGGAAAATTTAAATATATACTTTGACCTGTGGAAAAATGGGACGGAATTAACAGTGCACTCCTCCCACCTTGGTCGTAGCACAGGCTTGAACAGGATTTGAAGCTTGCAGCATACCTGGAGAAAGAGAGAGAGAGACAACCACACTGGGTCCTAAGCTCGTCTGCTGTGTGTAACAGAAACCCAAGTTTTCACACAGACTGGGGAGACTGTCAAATGATCCTCTCAGTGTATTCTTGTTTTCATTTCGTGAGGTCCAAGTCTAAGAATCTTAAATCTCTCTCAGGTCTTGTTGTTTTAATGTTTACCCCCTGGAGGTTTGGCTCTACTAGTTAATGCTCCAAGATGGCTTTGAATGTCTTGCTGATGAGGGCAATATCAAATAATTCACTCAACTGTTCAAGCCATTGTTCTGGATGAGAGTTATTTAGACATGCATCTCCACTTCAATACCTTGGAATGTGAGGTATTTCAATGCAAATTGTGGTGGCCATCTTAGCTGCCAGTTTTTAAAAGTTGAATGTAGGATTCAGCTTTCCTTTCTAAAAGTTTAATGTAGGTTTCCAACCAATGAATTAAAATCATCATTCAGCATAGCACGTTTTCATGACAATATACCTAGGGGTAGGAACTTGTCTCTGGCGGTGGTACAAAATGGGTGGTGTTGGATTACAGAGTTTGAGGAGCCATGGTCCAAATTAATATGCAAAACCTCACAGGTAATAATCTCTGGATTGTTACTTAAGGTCTGTGCAAATTGACAAAGGGACAAACATATTAGTAGCTTAACTGTCCGGCTCCAAATCATCACAGGATTCACACTGACTTTGGAACCCATCCTTTTCAGCATGGAAGTGGTGATCAACTCCATGCCATCACTTGCAGACCCAGCATCAGGCAGCAGCTAATAGCCAAGGTCTCAGCTTTCACTGCAACACAAGCAGAACCTATCCAATGTCTGAGTGCTACAGTGGAAGCTCAGACTGAGGGCGTGAAACCTCAGCTTGGTGCCTTGTAAGCTTAGACTGTGGATGCCAGTGCAGGGTCTCACTGCCATTCCTCCAGTGCCCTTGCTGTTGCCTGTCAGCCAGCCAGTGAGAAATCTAATGCATGAAATTTAGGGAATGTATTATTATAAAGATGCTAATGGAAATGAAAAAAATTATGATTTTATGGCCCATAATCAAAGCCTGAATTTGTGCTGTTAATTAGACTGACCTGTTTGTAAGAATGGTAGGCAGGGTTGTGAAAAAGTCCAAAATATGAGCAGTCTCACGTAATAAATAAGATATTTATATTAGAATATAAACAAGTTGATAAAGTAGCACACTGAACTGACTTTTAAAAACTCCAAACCTGTTAAATTATTAGTTCAGTTTTGCACTGACAAGCCATGATTTATAATTTAGGAAGATATGTTCCAGGTACCTGCGCTTATCTGTATTTGTTTGAAGTCGCATTTTTCATATGTTTCTTCAAGGACTTTCAAACAGACTATTGTTTCTCTTTTTGAATTATTCCAATTATTTATCTACTTGAAGAACACGTGAGCCTGAGTTGTGACACCTGCTAAAATCTTTTTAATGGAATATTTTATTCAGGTTGGGTGGATACTGGGTGCAGGAATATTTATCAGTTTGCCTCTTAATTTGCTTTGACTTCAGATGAACTCTTGTTAGCACATTTACCGGATTAAATCATTTAAACGACACAGAAGGAACATGCAGAATTTATTTTCACAACTCTTCCCAGCTGATGGACTTTGCATTGAAGTATTTGCAACTTTACCAGTCATGCGCAAGGCTAAAGTAGGATATAAATTGCTTCATAATATATTCAGCCGCAGTGGGAATGAATAAATAAAACAGGAGGAAGGACTCCGTTTACTGACTCATTAGCATGCTTACACTATAGGTGAAGGTCTGCCCCTAGTCATTTTGGGGTCCCCAGAAGTTTTGACGTCATGTTATGAGGGCAGAGACCAGAGACAATGGGGTTGGTATTGGGGGGAGGGGGGGGGGGGGGTGGCGTTGGGGGGGAATTTGTCTTGGCAGTAGTGCAGAACTGGTGATAGCAAATTGGCAGCCAGTTTTACATTTTGCCCCATTTTCTTTCTCATTGACTTCATGGAAAAGACAATTGGGTGATGTGTAAAATGAGATGTCAAATTCACGATTATTCTTTTTGCTCTACTGTCCCATGATGAATTTAATCCTCGATGGGTCTCCATCTCCAGTTTCACTTTGTTGTGGCCGGGAACTGCTCATTTTTCAGGTGTAACAAATCTTCCTTCCGTTCTTCATAATCACAACTATCCCAACACGGGTCATCCAGCTGGCTATCCAGATGAGAATCTGTACCAACAGGCTTGGGTGCTGCTGGTCAGATATCCCATGGAAAGGAATGAGGACCAGATTACAGCCTCTCACATGCTTTCCCACCCCTTAAAAGAATCTAGTTAGCATGCAGATACAGCAAATAATTAGGAAGGCAAATGGAATGTTGGTCTTTATTACAAGGGGGTGGAGTATAAAAGTAGGGAAATTTTACCACGGTGAGACCATACCTAGAATACTCATCTAAAGAGGGATATACTTGCATTGGAGGCAGTTCAGAGAAGGTTCACTGAGTTGATTTGTGGGATGAATGTTTTTTAATTTTTTCATGGGATGTGGACATCACTGGCATGGCCAGCATTTGTTCCTTGTTCCTAATTGCCCTTGAGAAAGTTGTGGTGAGCCATCTTCTTGAACCGTTGCAGTCTACTTGGTGTGGGTACTCCCACAGTGCTGTTAGAAAGGGAGTTCCAGGATTTTGATCCAGCGAGAGTGAAGTAACGGTGATAAAGTTCCAAGTTGTCTTATGGAGAAATGTTGAGCAGTTTGGGTATATACTTATTGGAGTTTAGAAGAATGAGAGGTGATCTTATTAAAGCACATATGCATCTGAGGGGACTTGACAAAGTAGATGCTGAGAGGATGTTTCTCCTTGTGGGGGCATAGTTTCAGAATAAGGCACTGTACATTGAAGATGGAGATGAGGAGGAATTTTTTCTCTCAGGCGATTGTGAATCTTTGGAATTCTCTACCCTAGAGAGCTGTGGAGACTGAGTCATTGAATATATTTAAAGCTGAGATAGACAGATTCTTGAACTATAGAGGAATCAAGGGTTATGGGGAACAGGCAGGAATGTTCTGAGGAAAGGTCATTGACATGAAACGTTAACTCTGTTTCTCTCTCCACAGATGCTGCCAGAACTGATGAGCATTTCCAGCCCTTTCGGTTTTTATTTCAGGGAAGTGGAGTTGAGATCAAGATCAAATCAGTCATGATCTTATTGAATGGCGAGGAAGGCTGAAGGGGCTGTATGGTCTACACCTGCTCCCATTATGTTCTTAAAAATTATTTTAATCAGAAGTGTACAGTATTTCTGCAAGATGAAAATGTATTTTTAAGTTAACAGGTTGAAACTAGAGAAATGTTCAGAATGTTGATTAGAAAGTGCTTCACAAAAAGATAGTGGAGGAAAAAATCCAGTGATTATTAAAGAAACAGCTGGATATTTTGATGTGGGCTGAGAGATCTTTCTAGAATGATGAAATGTGGTGAAGCAAAATATATCCCTCATCTGCCTCGATTCTATCAACATTTTCAAGGCCAATTTTCCTGGTCTTCCATTCTTCTTGTTGGAATGTGTTCATTGGAAGTGTCTGAAATGATCTGAAGAAACTGTTAACAATGAAAATGCAAGCAGTAATTTTAAATTTATAAAATACAGACAGGAGCTTGTAAATACAAGACAGATTTGAAAATGCATAGAATTCACAGAGCAAAGATATGTAGGACTATAGAAAATCACATGAATGAATAGTTTGAATGTCAAATGAATTTGGACATTGTATAGAGTGCGTATTTTGATTTTAATCCACTTCTATTTTGATCAATGACAAAGCATAAACAGCACTATTCAATCTCATGCCTGCTTGGACAGATTTAGAAATCAGCCCTCGACACATAGACCGGAATTTTATGTTAGGTGGGAGGCCCCACCCACCAGCCAAAAAGTCAGGGGCAAGCCCGCCTCTGCCAGGTCTGGGAGCCACAATATGATTTTACGTGGCCCAACCCTTAATTGGCTTTGGCTGGGACTTCCGCCCCTCTGAGGCAGGAAATTCTGCCTCCAAGAGCTGCTAGCCAATCAGCGGGCTGGCAGCTCTCAGTCCCAGCAGCATCACCAGGAGTGGTGGCTACTGCTGGGACTGCAGCCAGAGACTGGAGCAAGAGGGATGCCGGCCCTGGAAAAAAGGTAAGTTTGTTGGGCCTCGCTAGAGATAGTTGGCTGGGCAAGGAGGTTTGGTTTAGGGCTGTGGGTTGGGGGAGGAATGTATTTCAGTGGGGTGGTTGAGCTGGTCATAATCGCTACATAGAACCATACAATGGGTGAGAAATTGGGATCAGTTTCACCCATTTTATAGGTGCTACGAGTGCACTTAGAGCGGCAAAATGGTGTCCACAATGCACACCCTATTAGCATCAATTGCAGCAGGCACCATTTTGATGAGGGATTCAGCACACGGGTAATAAACGGCTGCTAGAAGTATGTAGAGCAGACAAACCATTATATCAATCAGCATGCAAGGCTGGTTTGAATCAAGCTGTGCCATTTTGGAGCTCAACGCTCCAGTTAACTAACTCTGTTAATCTCACATAGCTGAACACACATTTAGCAGCAGGAAGGGCAGCCCACCAGTACTATTTAAAAGGATCATCAACTACTTTCAGGTTAGTAGCTGGTCAATTTCTTCTGGCTGTTGTTTTGATTTTCCATGTGTTTGGTCTTTCTGTAATTGTTTACAGCTGCAAAATTCTACAGGGTGTGGAGTGGCAGGTGGTGAGGACCTTTTCTGTCTGTAAGACTTTGACACAAACCTGCTCCCAGGTGCACTAGTCCACATTCCCCTTGGAGTACAGCATGACTGGAAGAATGAACAAATGCCATGCAGAGCAGGATAATCTGCTGGAACAGGGAGGAGGAGGAGGAGGGGGAGAAGGGCTATCCTGGGGTGTTCAGGGAGCAATTCTCCTTCCTGAACCTCAGCAAGGAACAATGTGTGAGTTGTCTGTGCTTCAGAAGGACATTCTCACTAAAATTTGCCACCTGCTGCAGCCACGATTGCAACCTCAGAGCAGGGCCAGGACTGCATTGCCAATGGCTGTGATGGTGACCATAATGATGCCCTTTTTTGCCTCTGGCTCCTTCCAGGCTGGAGCTGGAGATATTTGCAAAGTTTTACAGTTTGTTGTCCACTGTTGCATAAAGAAGGTCACTGTCCCATCTGCATTTCAGCCACCATGGCAAACCAAAAGGTAGCTACTGAGTGACAAGGGCTATCTGCTGACAACATGGCTGATGACTCCGATGCATGACCCAGGCACATGTGTGCAGCATGCATTCAGTGAAAGTCATGCTGCCACATGAAACGTCATTGAGCAGACCATTGGCATGCTTAAATAATGATTCTGCTGTATGGACTGCTTTGGAGGAGCCCTGCAAAACTCAGCAGAGCAGGTGGCAAGCTTCATGGTGGCCTGCTGCAAGCTGCACAAAATCCCCATCATGAAGGGACAGCTCTTTCCACCAGCTATACAGTGAGCAGCTGAGGAGCAGGAGCATGAAGAGGAGGATGTGGAAGGGACGAGGCATCCAAGACAGCTGCTTTCTGGCTGGGCTGTCCATGAAGAACTCATCCAAGTGCAATACCGGTAACGGCAAATAAAAACAGAAAGTGCTGGAAATACTCAGCAGGTCAGGCAGCATCTGTAGGGAGAGAAGCAGAGTTAACGTTTCAGTTCTGTGACCTTTCATCAGAACTGACAAAGGTTAGAAATGTAATAGGTTTTAAGCCAGTTCTGATGAAAGGTCACACACCTGAAACGTTAACTCTGCTTCTCTCTCCACAGATGCCACCTGACCTGCTGAGTATCTCCAGCACTTTTTGTTTTTACTTCAGATTTCCAGCATCTGCAGTATTTTGCTTTTATTATACCAGCAACTTTTATTATACAAGCAACCCCAATTCCCCATTCACCAATAGTCTCACATGTTACGTCCCTCTGTCATTAACCATCACAGCATTCGCTTGGTCACAATGCATAAATAAAAGCCACCACAAGATAAACATTCCAAACCAATTTTTAAAAAATAAATGAAATCATGTCATATCGCATAGAGATGTCAACTAATCACCCTTGTTCCTTCCTTTGGTGCCTGTCTTTCGCGTGCCTTTGCCGGTTCCGGTGCTCCTATGCAGTGCTACACCAATAGCCGCAGCTTGGCTGGTGAAAGGCCACTGACTTTCAGTGGAAGAGACTTGAGATGGCCTTGGAGGATGTCCTCGAGTAGCTGTGGGCCTTGAAGGTTTGTCTTCAGACTGCACCATCTTGGCATGGGTGGCAGCTGTCTGAGCTGGCTGTCTGACTGACAACAGCAAGGGCACAGGTGGTGTGGCAGTGGTGGGAGGATGAATGCTTCTTATTGCGAGAGGACTGCAGGTTGCACTCCATTGATCCACTGTCACTGCCTGGGGAAGTGCCTCAGCAATCCTTTTGGAGGACAGATTGTTAGATTGCTGTGCATCCTGTAAGCCCCTTTTGTACACTGTAATCCACTGCCAGTCTGAGCTTGCTTGGCAGCAACCTGACCTTGCATGACAATAGTATGAGCTTCCAATGCAGCACTCAAACGTTGGGTGGCTGCTACTTGTGCTGCAACTAAAGTTTTAATATCAGCCATCAGATGTTGCATCATGATTGGGTCCACAGGTATGCAAACAAAGTTGACCTTTACTTCCAAACTGGAAAGGATGGGTATTGTGGGATGACTTTAAGAGCAGACCACCTTCAGAAGTTGCAAATGAAGGTCACCAGAGGAAGTGAAGTCATGTCACACATGACCAGGGTGTTCTGGATGTAGCCTGACAGAGTGAGATATGTTTAGATGTGGCTGCTGCATAACTGGTTGTAATTATATGTTCTAGTTTAAAGTATAATAAAAACCCAAATTTTCTTTGGATATTTCTTGTAGTCCTGTGAGTCTTATAATAGTTCACATATCAAAGCAACAAATATTATGACAATGTGCTGTTCAAAGCCCACTTCCAAGTTGGTACTGGACTCCTCCATGCCAGCACCTGCTCCAGCCACAACACACCTCTCATTTAAGAGGTGCAAGCAACTCACAATATTGGCCCCCTACTGATGTGTTCAGCCGATCAACTGTGTGGTTAATGCTGGCTGTGCTGAAATCATTGAAGTGAGCAGGCAGCATGAGGTTTGTGTTCTGCCTGCATTGCAGCTAACAGCACAGGTTAATCATGCCCGTTTTGGGGGCTAGCAGACTTAAGTCCCAATACATTTTATTAAACACGATGAATATACAAAAACACTAAATTGTTTGAATCATCTTATTTTAGTAAGAATATAAATATAAAGACTTATAACAATCAACTTATTCAATTAACCACAACATTAATCTAAAGATGGTAACCTTGATTATGACATTGCATATATAAACATAATTAATATTAATATATCTAATAATTCTTTGACTATAATTTCTGTTGCCATTACCAAAGATGGTAGCACAGATATCCATATTTCTGTGGCCCTGGTCTGTTGATGTGCTGGGTGGCCAGTACACCAGGTAAAAGAAGGTCTGGCCCTTGATTGAAGTAAAGCCCACGAGGAGGCGCAAGCTGGGTCTTTGCCTGAACCCAATGACTCAGGTGAGCATTATTCAGAAATCATCCTCCTTTGTTTTGGGGGGGGTAGGGCGGGGTGTTGCAGTGGAAGGAACTGGTAAGCTTCAATGACATGGTTGCCGGGGCTGTGATTTCCGGGGCTCATTGTAGTGGGGACCACAACCTCCCCCAGCATTGGCAGTGAGGGCTGTATTAGCATAGACCAGTGATATTTAAATTGGGAAACTTCCTCCTGACCCCCACATAATCTGATTCAATAGCTGGGATTCCTTGCCCTTTGTGCAGGGATGCCAGGTTTTCAGTCCCAGAGTGCTTTCATTACGAATAGAAAAGGCATATGCGATACAAATTCTGTAAGTGATGTTTATGATAAGTGCATATGAGGAAATTTTTTAAAAAGTCATTCATGGGATGTGGGTGTCGCTGGTAAGGCCAATATTTATTGCCCATCTTAATTGTCCTTTTGAAGCTGGTGATGAGCTGCCTTGTTGAACTGCTGGAGTCAGGCTCGCAGTTTAGTACAACTGAATGTCTTGCTCGGTCATTTCAGAGCCCAATTAAGAGTCAACCACATTGCTGTGGGTCTGGAGTCGTATATAGGCCAGATTGGGTAAGGGTAGCAATGTTTCTTTCCCTAAAGAACATTAGTGAACCCATTGGGTTTTTATGACAATCCTATAGCTTCAAGATTTCGTTATCTTATTCCAGATTTATTTAATTAACTGAATTCAAATTTTCACACTACCGTGGGCCAATTTGAACTCATGTCACTGGATTATTAGTCCAGTAAGTAATCACTATGCTACCGTACTGTTTAGTATAGCAATAAATATAATGCAATAGAAGTTGGTCCTCATTGCACCCATGTTAAGGAAATAAAACATTCAAAATGACTCCAGTTTCAGGAATCAACGTCCTGCATGCCAAGGTTGCCCCACAAATTGGGTTGAGCCTTTCTTTTGGCGGGGTGCTGGTAGCTGCTGAAAGCAAGTATTAAATCTGTTACATATGTAAGTTAAGGATCTAAAACTTGTTTTAGAAACTTGTCTTAGATCCCATCACTAAATTTGGGCAGTGATAAGTGGGGCAGGGGGTAGGTCTGTCCCACCCCCTATTCTTCAGTTCTGTCCTAAGCATCGGCTACCAACTAAAGGTATATTTTTTTAAACAAAATGTTTTTAAGAAACACTCTTGTGGAACCAGGAGGAGCAGGAATTCTGTGGTCGCTACAGTCCTACTGATTGTCCTGCCCCATAACTCCGAAAATGGGCCCAGACAAATTTCTAACCCAATTTCTTAATGGAATCTTAAGATGCTTCACGAAGGGAATTAGACACAGAAGAAGAATTGGGGGAAGAGATGGGGAGTTTGGGAAGGGAATTCAAGAATGTGGGAGCAAGATGGATTTCAGCTTTGATGGTGCCCAGGAGGAAGGAGTTAAATGTAGTTGATCAGAATCAGAGAAGCAGAAGATGTGAGGAGAAAGTTGAGGGATCCAGGGAAACATTGTAAACTTTCCAGCTTCATTGCTGTCCTCTGGCATTCTCTGGGGCCTGGATATTTCCTTTATGTTGCAGCAACCGGAAATGAATTCCTGACCTGGGTTCTCAATAGATTAAGCATGATTTCTGTGCAGTTGAATTTAACTGGTTTTGTAAGATAAGCCGGTATTCTGCTGACTTTGTTCATTGTTCTTGCACACGATTTGGACATATGAACAGCTAGTTAACCAATACCTTTAGGTCTCTTTCATCTTTCTCCTTTGTGAGTTTAATCACGCCGATGGAGCACACAGAAACCTTTATATCTAATAAGCAACATTTGTTGATATTTAGCTTCATTTGTTATTGATCAGTGTTACAACCAGGTGAGAAATGTGCCTAGGGGTCTTTTACTGTCTTTGCCTGGTCTTATCGTAACAGGGGTTTAATTTTAAACACACTGTGTTTTGAGCTCCCCCTTTGGTGAATCCTTGTTCACCACTTTCCAATTATAAGGCATAGAAATGGGCATAAACAAGCTTTCTTAGGTTTAAAGAAGAAAAGTGAAATTTATTAAACTTTAAACTTAAACCCTAACACGATTAATGCCTAGAAATATAAGACGTGCCCATGCTAGCATGCACATGCGATACACACTTGCAAATAGGGACATAAAAGAGCAGAAGAAAAATAAAATGAAGAGGTTTGAGGCATTATCAGAAGAGTTTCCTGTTTATTGTGTTTTGAGCTCACTGTAGTCCTTTTGTAAGTAATCTTGCTTTTCTTGCTTTTCAGTATTCTTCTTAAACCTTGTTTACTGTAGGAGACTTTTCTCTCTTGGGGTTCATGTGTCTTCAATGGTTTCTGAAGCTGGTGAGAGTGAGATGAGAGCAGACAGGAGAGATGTGTTCTCAGTCCAGGAGAAAACAGCTTTCTGAGTTTTAACCCTGTGGCCAGTTCAAATTCAAAAAGCTCCAACAGTCAGTTAGTCATGTGACCCAAACTAGCTGGACCACGTCTGTTTGTGTATTCGGCCATCTCAGTAGTTAACCTGGAATGCTTCAATGTCTGGTAATCAAAAGTCCATTGTGCATTAAATTGCTGCAGGGAATAGCTCCTTTGTCCTTTGAAGTACTGTCTGTTGATATGCTGATATCTCTCTCCAGCCAAAGTCTCCAATTGTCTTTTTAAAGTAAGTTCTTTCTTCAACAACTGTTTAAAATCAATGTTCATGTGACACAATTACTTTTCCTCATTCTTAGTGGGGGCGGGGGGCGGTGGGGAGCATCAGCCAAAATGCAAAGTTATTATAGGAGGCGATGTTGGGCCTTTCCCATTCCACATAATATATAAATGAGCTAGATTCACAGTTTTATTACAACGTAGTTAAATTTACAGATGTCAGTCAGACAATGGGACTGTGGACAACTCCCTTTCACACTACACTATGATTCCTTTTCCTTAAGCTAGTTGCCAAACCATGTTTTACTTTAATGTTCACTGATGTAAGTTTGTTAGGGATTGTCTTATGAGGTAGTATATCATGTTATATGGTTTTCCCTCATGAATTCTGAATGTCACTTCCTCAAAAAATCTATGAGCTTGTCAGGCAAATCATTTTCTTCCAAAGTCATCTTGGCTGTAAATTGTTGGGTTATTTTCATACAGCTAGACTTTCATTTTACTCTGGTTATTGATTTAGTTTCTTTTCAAATTTCTGAAGACAGGTTCATGAGTTATTGTTAAGTATGGTTCTTAACAATGGAGAGTACAATTTGCTTGTTTTCAGCATTTAAGAAATTTCCCAGCTTTTGACATGGGCCAGAATTTCACGTCACTCAGCGAGCGGGACAGTGGTGGGGTGGGGGGGGGGGGGGGGGAGGTGGGTGGGTGGCGGTGCTGGCGTGAAATGGAGCAGGAGGCCTTCCCGAGCCGATCCCGCCTCCGCTGCCACTTTACGTAGGGCGGTGGGGCGAAAAACAGCCTGCCCGCCCCAGGCCAATCAAGGCCTTTAAGTGGCCTCATGTTCGGGCACAGGGTGGCCATTGGAGGGCCACCCCCACTACCCCAACCACCCCCAACACCCAACACGCCCCCTTCCCCCCATCCGACCACCCTTGCCTTGCTGGGCCCGACTGATTAGCCCCGGCGAGGCAACCAAAACTTACCTTAACTCCCGGCTCCATGTCTTCCTACGCGGTCAGCTGGGCTGCAGTCCCAGCTGTGGCCACCGTTCCTGATGGCGCTGCCGGGACTAAGAGCTACCCGCCCGCTGATTGGCCACCAGCTCAATGAGGCGGGTCTTCTCCCCCAAACCGGTGGGAGTCCTGCCTCGGAACAATTACAGCCTGGGGACCCGTAAAATACGGAACGGACCCCCAGGCGAGGCGGAAGTGGGTACGCCAACGACTTTGCAGTCGGTGGCCAGCTCCTGTCCGCCCAACATAAAATCCCGGCCATGATGTCCATTGCTTGACAAATCTTCTTCCTTAATACTCTGTGGTATAGTTCATCTCTCCTACCAGGCTTATTGATTTTCATCCTTCAGAGCTGCCAAAGGCTGAAAACATATTTAGTTGGGTTAGATTCTAAATAGTCTATTGTTACTGTCCTCACTGGCCAAGACCTCTAAAAAGGAATCATTAACCACGTTTACTATCTCCTCTTCATCCACATTTTCAAATGCATATGGCTTCTATAGACTTCTGCCTTCTTCCCTGACTGCAGTCTTTGTGTTATAGTACTGAAAAGATATTTTTTTCCCCACTCATAATGCCACTAGTTTCTTTTTAATCTGTTTCTGCGCAGATTTTTATTTATCCAGTGGCTGATGGCTCCCTACAAGCTTAGTGAGTCTTACTTTTTTGTATTTCCTTTTTAAATTCCCACCTTGTCCATTCCAATGCAGCTTTACCCACTTTGTCCTTCCTGCACTTAAATTTTTGAAGGTTATCTGTTTATCCTCAACGAATTTATCCTTGAGTAGTCTTTCTTACCAAGCTCATCCCTCATACCTCCATCAGTATTACTAATCTTGCCATAGGTTTGGTAGTCTCTTTAAACTCCAAATGTTGTCATGGTCTTCACTCTACATTGTTTCTTGTCAATCTGCTTCCTGAACTTAAATCTCTCAGATGCTCCTGACATATATGGCAAATCCTTCACTTTTCATATTCCCTGTGTCCTTCTTGAATATCCTGTACTATTGTAAGTTATAATCATTCCATCATCTTGATTAGATTCTTATGACATCATAATTACTGCTTGCCATCATGTCTCTGGTTCAGCCACTTTAATTTTTAATGCTTCTGGCATTCATGCATATACATCTAATTTTCATTTTTGGCCCTTTAACCTTTCTATCTGGTTGTTTGGTCTTGTTGTCCAGGCAACATGATACTCCTTGATATGCTATGTTCTTGGCCCTGTGCTGATTATTTCCATTTTCTTGTGTCATGCACAGCGCTGACCCCACTCTGCTCCCTCACCCTCTCATTTAATTTAAATGGTGCCTAAGATAAAAAGCTGAACATCAAGGAAAGGTAATAATTGGAGAGTTGTTGGATGACAACTGATTTGCTGCATATGCTGTTAAGAAAAATCTAGCAGATAGCTTGGCCAGTAGTTTAAAATCAGTTTGCATAATAGCAATATCTGCAAGTGGAGAGAGTTAGTCTCTGTATTTTAGCGACTATGACCATTGAAGTCAAATTCGATGTTGACAAATTAAATTAAACTACATATGCATATGTCCATATTCTCCAAGTGCAAATTAAAGACTTGTATCAGAGCTAGTTGATGATACATGACAAAATCTTTACCATTAGGATTCTGAATCTTATAAGCAAGGTTGTACGAAGATTAGATCAACAAATTGAATTAAAAAAATATTTTTTGCTTCATAGAGACCATGCAAACTCCCAGGAATTTAAATCATCTTAAGTGCCTATTAGGAAGGAAATTCTTCATGAATGTTTAGTGTGATTGTTGCCATGGGCATAGTCTCTGTTTTTGGAACATAATTGATTTTGACCCTGATATCAAACCTGATTTGAATCATGAATGTTTTGGAAAATAATCTGAAGGGATTTGAAACAATTAATAGCACAACACTTTCATGCAGTGACGTTTTGTTCTCCAGTGCTGTGAGCTTTATTTGTTAAATAACTTGGTTTCTACTAATACGTGCTTTCGCAGCTTAATCATGGGTAAAATTAATATTCATGTCTGTTTTATGTTTGTCCAAAACACATTTGAGGGATATCATCCCAGTGGTGAGAGTTGTCATAGTATTAAAAGACACCCATTTAATGTAATGGAGCAGTTCTGATAGTATACCTCCAAACCTATGTATTAGGATTTAGCTGGTGCTTTGAAGTAACAGTTAAATAATGAGATTGGTCTATAACAGGCATATCACAATATTTTTATGTGTGTAAGAGAGGAAGGGCTACTGTGCTCCATCTTTCAAGGAAAGTAACGTTAATAAACATGTATCTACAATAATTGCAACCCTACTGGGGCATATTTTATAAGAAACAGTGAACAACATCAGATTTAGGTATTTTGTCCAATTAGAGCCTTTAAAAACTTTTATATTAGCTTTTCAAACATTATAACACAAAAGTCTAATCTGTGTATTTTGAGGACAGAAAAGGCAGCTTTTCAAGTAATTTTGTGTAATTAGGAAAAAGTGAGAGTATTAAATGCTTTATAATGTGATCTGTCATTTGATGACCCAACAGATAATGGTAGGTGCAATAATCCATTGTCACTTCTTTAAGCCAAAAGAAAGGATTTGAATTATTGAGCTACCATAATAACCTTAGAATTGACTTTGTGTCTGGCGATAGAGAGCTGCGTCACTATCAGTCCAGGTAAAAACTTACCTCACTTACTTAGACAGGGTCTGATCATAAGTCTGCACCAGTACTAGAATTTCCAGTTTTGACTTTCCAAATAATATTTTATAGATTTTTAAAATCCATCATACAGGAAATTATCGAGTCATATGCGGCAGACAGTTATTCACTGGAAAAGCCTCTGCAGTTCTGTTTATGGCCAACAACTAACAAATTCAATATCTAGTCACCTAGTATTCAGGTCCTAGGCTGTGAATTGGAATATTTGCAATATTGATTTGATGATTGATAGAAGCATTTTGCAATGTTGATGCAGATTATTTTTGCTGATGATTCAAACAGCCTCCTTCTGTGCAGTAAACTTG
Source organism: Heterodontus francisci (assembly GCF_036365525.1). NCBI lineage: Eukaryota > Metazoa > Chordata > Chondrichthyes > Heterodontiformes > Heterodontidae > Heterodontus > Heterodontus francisci. The sequence continues at coordinate 33,331,805 of NC_090385.1, read as the reverse complement.
GATCATTCCACAATCTAATATAATAACCAGCTGGGCACCAAAAACAAATCAATTCATGTATCAGCATAATGAAGAGTAGATAAAAGAAAAACCTACACAGAAGTGTAACTAATACTAGGAAACCACTAGACCACATGATAATATGTTTCTGAGGAGTTGCCTGAGGAGGCGGGAAGCTTATTATTTCCTGCGTCATGCACACAATTCGTGTCAGTACTGCCCTCCTCCATGTAACATATAAATCTAGATAAGAAGCAAGGGCTAAGGAAAGTTAATAATGGATTTGTGAGGTTTAGCTTTCAGGATGGGATATATATTATGGGATGTTACCGCCTCTACTACAAATGTTCTTAATCCAATGATGTTGGCCTGGAATTTCCTGGGAACTGCCCCTTCTGTGGAATAATGACTTAGTAATAACACAAAGGAAAGAGGAAAGTATGGCGTGACACTTAATTATACCGCTTGCTATTTCCCTGGGACTTTGTAATGTAAGGTTTAAAGGAATTTGTGGAAGTTAAAACTGAAAGAATATTATGAGAATCCCTTTAAATATTTCCGTCATCATATGAGCAGTACATTGAAATGTAAGTCTTCCTGCTTTCTGAAAAACTGTTTGGCAAGCATTTTCTTGGTGGAGAGGGGGGCGGTGGTGGCGGGGGGGGGGGGGGCGGTAAAGAACCAAGATATCTGATAAAGGAAGTCATCATGCAAATGATATGGTGATACATTTGAATGGGCATTAGAGAAACCTGCATAGAGAGATTAGCATGAGGTTGGACCATCTTAATGCCAAGATCTCATTTAAATATTTCAATACTGTACCCACATAAAACCAGCAGGACTGATATCAGGGCTGGTGGGTGGGAGTCGGAAATTATTGTTGAATTATGAACATATTTTTACATTGAATTCGGAGACATTTGGACATAAGGATGATAGAACCAGCCTGAAAGCATAAATTTGATTTATTAATTAACTAAACAAGCAATATTACAACAATAAGTTAAGGCACCTTGCCTACAAATGTGAAAAAAACTTATAAGATTTGCAACATAGACATGCAATGGTGGTTAGTCATTTTGTACAACTTGTTATGGTCAAGTGAGGAGGGGTCGAAGGGCTTCCCTCTTTTCTCTCTCCTTGTTTGACCACAATAGACTTAATTATTTCTTAAATGGATGTACTGGCCAATTCAGCAGATGTTTGATTACTTACTTGCTATGATCATACCAAGAACCAATCAGACAGGTTTTCTTGAGTTTAGCAAAAGAAGAGGTTTACTTTATTGTACCTAAACCAAACTAATGAAAATAATAAACCATGTGCCAACTTTCACTCACACACACACTAGCGGTTTACACACACAAATACGGTACAGAGTGGGGAAAGGTAAATTGGTTGGGTTGGAGTCCATAGAAAAAAGGGATATACTGTCTGTGGAGGTTGGTGATTTTCTGGCTTCGAGCTGAATTTGGTGGTTCTGAGACTTTTAGTTTGAAGAGGTAGATGGTTGATTCGGTGGGTCTCAGCAATACAGATGATTTCCTCCAACGGGGTTTCTGATTGTAGCAGGAGTATGCAAAAGTGGTCAGTCAACAGGCAGAGTTTGAAGCTTGTAAGCTGAAATGGAGAGAGAGAGAGAGAGAGAGAGGGAGGGACTCCCACTTAGGGTCTGCACGTGTCAGAGTCCGGAAGCTTCTCTTCTGCTGCAGTGAAATACAAGCTTAAAACGAAAGATGGGGATGGGCTTGTCACATGACAGCCAGTCAGTGATTCATAGAAGTTAGTAGTATTTCTTCTTGCTAAAAAGAACAGATAGTCCTCTTAAACTTCCTGGGCCTCAGTCCTCGCTGGGAAATGAGCAGACATTTCGTCTCCCGCCTCACAAGCCTTGCAATGTAGGATACAGTGTTGCAAATTAGGTGGTCATCCTAAGCTGCCAACAAAGTCATCCTTTTAGTTGTTCTCTTTTAAATATCTTTAAAAAATATATATATAAATTCAGCTATCCAGTCAGTGGATTAAAGAAAATTATCATTCAACAAAGCACATTGGCATGACAAACTGTAGAGAAAAATTGTGAAATGGTGCAGTGTACAGTGTTCCAATACATGACAAGCTATCAATGATTTTACAATGTTAAGAGAGACAGTAATAAAAGGAAATGTCTCATCAGAAAAATAAATATAATTACAAATTCTTTTTTAGAAAAGTAATTCAGAAGTATACATACATATGTCATCAAGAGGAAGGTGTTTTACAATCATAATGGGCTGAATTTTGTTGAGGTGGCAGAGGTGGGTTTGAAGGAAGGTCAGTCGACAAATTCAAGCAATAGTGTGCCGGTGACCTAAGGTGAAGCCAACTCCATGCCATTTTACTGGAGGCAGCTTCTCTGGGAGAGCGGCCTCCCACCCAGTACTGGCAGACAGGGAATTAAGGAAGTTAAGGAGGCACTTGACAGGCAATTATGTGAGGCAGTGAAATTTTACCAGTGGTGCACGGGCCTCACGCTGTGTCAGCACCTTGTCCAAGCACATGAGGCACTGCAAAGCGGGAAGCCCTTGAATTATGTGGCAGACTTATGAAATTTTGTGTAAAAGGATTAAACAGTGAGCAGAAACTCTTGCACATCCACTAACCTGCCATTCTTGAAGCAGAGCTGAACCAGAGCCTTCCGAAGAAGGGTCACTGACCCGAAACGTTAACTCTGCTTCTCTTTCCACAGATGCTGCCAGACCTGCTGAGTGATTCCAGCATTTCTTGTTTTTGTTTCAGATTTCCAGCATCCGCAGTATTTTGCTTTTATATTACTGAACCATTGGGATTGGTAACAGAGAGGCAGCATCTTGAAGAAGGTTTTCATCACAGAGGTGCAAGGGAAGTTTAGCAGCTGAGGTCTAAATGCCTGACACTGCCTCTGATAATGGGGGACACCTACTCAGAGATGGGCTGGAACAGTGGGGAGGAGCCGTATCCCCAGCAACAAAGGCAGTCACATGGTGCCCACCGCAGGAGGTGCGGGTCAAGGGGCAGGAGGGACCAGAAGGTGGTAACCATGGAGTCAAGTGTACCACCAGAAGATCAGCTTCCTGAGCATGTCAGAGCAGCAGTGCTGCCAATGACCTCGTTTATCTCGGCAGATGGTGGCTGAGTTGTGCACATTCCTGGACGATGACTTAATGACTGAAAGTTTACGGGGACACCCTATGCCAGCAGCTCTCAAGCTGACAGTGACGTTGAACTTTCTAGCTTTGGCTCATTTCAGGGGTTGGCAGCTGGCCTCACAATCTCACAACTGGCAGCCCACAGCTGCATATCTCAGGTGATGGATGCACTTTTTGAGAGTACATCTGACTTCGTCGCCTTCAGCACAGATACAACGAGTCAGGCACAGTGGGCCATGGGGCAGGATTCCCCTCGGGTGCAAGGCATGATCGACTGCACACATGTTGCCATCAAAGCCCCATTGTCCAAGGCTGCAGCATTCATCAACAGGAAGGATTTTCATTCAATAAATGTTCAGCTGGTGTCCGGCCATTGTAAGTCTGAGGTTTGCACGAGGCTTCCTGGCAGCTGTCATGAACGATGTGGATGGTTCCTGGCAGACAAGGGGTACCTGGTGAAGGGATGGCTGCTGACCCCAGTGTGAAACCCCCACAACTGAGGCACAGGAAAGATATAACCACTGCCATCTCAGCACAAGAGAAACTATTGAGCAGGCCATTGGCCTCCTCAAGATGTGGTTCTGGTGCCTTGACAGATCGGTGGTGGGGGCGTCCTGCAATATTTCCCTGCAAGGGTTTCCTGCATTATTGTGGTCTGCTGTGCTCTGCATAACATGGCCATCCAGACAGGAGTCAAACTGGAGGAGGTCCATGGGAAGGAATGCAACACCTTGTGTGAGTTTGAGGATCTCGAGAAGGGTCAGCCACCCAGAGATTGGATTCAAGCGAAGACACAGTGACCATGATGGCAGGGAAGTCAGGGACCCCTGATCCAGAAATCACAGTGTCTCCAATGGAAGTGTCTAAATTGGACAGTAATACCCTCCCTCTACAGAGTATAAGGACAAATCCCCATCTGCTGCAGATCATCACTTGTGATGCAAAGAGTCGTCGGCGAAACGACATGGCCACATGTTCCTCTCAGATCTCACACACAGGCAGGACCTACTGACTACGTTGCAATCTCACACATCAAATGATATGACAAATGGGACTTTTTTTTAACAAAACCTTCATATTGTGCAGCTAGATAAACCCCTTTGTGATTTTAGAGCCACTTCACTACCTTCTTGTGAGAGCTTTTATGTGGTTCTCCCCCTGTGGCTGAAACAGATGTGGAGACACATTGATTGAGAGGGTCCCCTGGCTGCTGAGGTGCCCGTAGCAGCCTTCCTTGGGGTTGCTGTGCGTTTGATGGCACCACGACAGGCTGCACCACGACAGGCTGCACCACATGCATTTATGCAGACATAGCCTCGGTATTGAGGCCATGAGCCTTATCGTGTGCCTCAGTCAGAGGGGTGGTGGGGGCCAGCTTCAGATGATGGGGTCCCTTGGATGGGGGTCCCATCCACATCATTCCTTGCTCCCTCCCTTTCATGGCCCATCTGCATGTCCGCTCTTATCAGGTGTGGGAGTGCATCTCATTGGGTGTGCACGCATCCTTGAGCCATCAGTGCAACAGACCGGCCAAAACTACAGAATGAATCATGCAATCTGTTCATGCCAGTACATTGTTCCTGCATCCACCCAGTGCACTGCCGCATGTAACTCTCCATGAGTTTGGACACTCTGTTAATGGAGGAGCTCATGCCTGAGACATTGGTGTGCTCATGTCACGAATGGACTCCTGCATTTTGATCGCAAGGGACTGCACTGCTTCAGGAGACTCTGCCAGATGTCCACACATCTCCCATTGCTGCTCTACTTTCACCCGCTTTGTACATGGCCCCCGAGGCTCTCCATCTCCGGCCAGGTACGCATGGCTGGGGTTACCTCCATCCTCTGATGGAGACTACCCACAGCGGCCTCTGCCTCCATCACCTGCTGCTGCTCACATGTGCCCTGCTACTTACCTTGTGCCATCTGTTCTAAGGTTGCCTGAGGTCTGACTGAGGTGCGTATATCTTCACTGGTGGACGGTGCGATTGACTTCTGTGATGGCGAGTGCAGAGTGCTCAGAGTACACGTAATCCTCTGATGTTGCCGTGGCCTCCACACTCAGCTTCCGCTGATTCTCTGTCTTTAGCCCTGTGTAAAGGAGAAAACATTGGTTATTCGGCTTCCTTTGTCTCAGGTGGTGCTTCAGAAGTCATCTTTCAACCCATCAAGTGGCATCCACTGGAAATGACTCCAAAACACTTCCATGGAGCATTCAATAAACCATCACCTTCTCTTTGCCGCACACCATTCCTGCCATCTCCAACTGCCTGCACTGCTGCCTCTCTTGCAATGTCCAGTGCCGCTTCTTCCATCAGAGTGAATATTGCTAGGATGGCCTCTCCGCTGCCTTGACGAGTCGAGTCCAGCAGGTCTCAGTGAGGTTGGGGGGGTGGGGGGATAGTGGTTGATGGTGGGATGGGGGTGGATATTGGCAGAGAGATGACTTTTGCCACCAGGGATACTCCATGGGTTACAGATTTTCCACAGAGGAGGGCCCCTTCACCCCCAACTCACAGGGAGGCTGCCTGATTTTACTGGACAACCTCCCCACATGGCGGAGAGCATCCCCGCTGCTGGTAAAATATCAGGGGCAGTGGGAAGTGGCCATTAAGTGCCTCAGTTGACCTCTGGGTGGGAAGGCTGTCCTTGACCTTCCCCGCCTCCGACAAAATTGAAAGGAGTCAGGAAGGCAATGGGCACTTTACCTTCGCTTGCTATTTTATGGTCCCCACCGCCTCCCAGCCCGTGCAATATTTCAGGTTAATGACCTTTTGTCAGAACAGTTAGTAAACAGAACAGAGGATTATAATGATTTGATAAAGGAATTTTTCTTTACACACGGAACAAAATATCTTCCAAGTAAATTTTTGCTGTTGCAAAGAATAAAGTATGTCCCCTGGTGAGTTGCTTTTTTGTAGTATGTTTCAGTAGGTGAGTGGAATTTATAAACAGAACTCACTTGACTTAAGAGGGCAGAGTTGACATTTAGTTCGTGTGATTTTCTCAAAGCACTTCAGCAGCTTGCAAGATCAGTTTTCCATTTAAAATTCAGGGACAACACTTATATGCAGCTATTTCCACAAGAAACTCAGAAATCCTTCATCCATGTTTCCAAGATATATTTCCACAATAAATAAACATAATAAAACATAAAGACCAGTTGTTCCATTAAGTTTGCTCCTTGTACCTGATCACAGGGTCTACCTTACCCACTTAATTTCCTGAGAAACAAGTATGCATAAATATCTTCAGACATTTATCTGGACTAAAAGCCAACAAATCCCTTCCATTTTATGGACTACATCCTAGAATTTTAAAAGAGGTGACTGTAGAGATACTGGATGCATTGGTTGTGATCTTCCAAAATTCCTTAGAGCCCGGAGCAGTCCTAGTGGACATAAAGGCAGCTAGTGTAACCAGGATGTTCAATAAAATAAGGGCGAAAGAAAAAGGAATTATAATCAGTTAGCCTGATATTAGTCGAAGGAAAAATGCTGGAATCTATTCAGAATGTGGTAACAGGATACTTGGAAGATCACAATATGATTAGGCAGAGTCAACACCATTTTATGAAAGGAAATTATCAATTAGAGTCTTTTGAGGGTGTAACTAACAGGGTCGATAAGGGGAAACCAATGGACATAGCATATTTGGATTTTCAGAAGCGTTCAATAAGGTACCACACAAGACGTTGTTATGCAAGATTAGGGCTCATAGGATTGGGGTAATATATTAACATGGATTGAGGATTCTTTAACAGATAGAAAACAGAGTAGGAATAAACAGACCATTTTCGAGTTGGCAGGCTGTAACTAGTGGAGTACCGCAAGAATCAATGCTTGGGCCTCAGCTATTTACAATCTATATCAATGACTTAGATGAAGGGAATGAATGGAATCTATCCCAGTTTTCTAATGATACAAATCTATGTGGGAAAGTAAACTGCGAGGAGGATGCAAAGAAGCTGCAAAGAGATCTAGACAGGTTAAGTAAGTTGGCAATAAAGTGGCAGATGGAGTATAATGTGAAGGATTGTGAGGTTATTCATTTTGGTAGGAATAATAGAAAAACAGAATAATTTTTCAATTAGTAAGCTACAATTAAATGTTGGGATTTGGATGTCCAATGCACACGAAACATGGAAAGTTAACATACAGGTACAGCAAGCAATTAGAAAGGCAAATGGTATATTGGCCTTTATTGCAAGAGGGTTGAGGTGCAAGAGTAATGAGGTCTTGCATCAATTGCACAGGACTTTGGTGAGATTGCACCCGAAGTACTGTGTACAGTTTTGCTCTCCATACCTGAGGGATATACTTGCCTTAAAGGTAGTGCAACAAAGGTTCATTAGATTGATTCTGGGATGAGAGGGTTGTCCACCTAAAAACTCTCCAGAGTTTAGAAGAATGAGAGGTGATCTCATTGAAACATGTAAGGTTATGAAAGGCTTTGACAGGATGGATGGTGAGAGGCTGCTTCCCCTGACTGGAGAGTCTAGAACTAGGGGCTAGAGTCTCAGGTGAAGGGGTTAGCCATTTAGGACTGAGATAAGAAGAATTTTTTTTCACTCAGAGGATTGTGACTCCTTGGAATTCTCTACCCAATATGCTGTAGATGCTCAGTTACTGAGTACATTCATGACTAAGATCGATAGATTTTTGAACACCAAGGAGATCGAGGGATATAGAATAAGGTGGGAAAGTGGAGTTGAGTTTAAAGATCAGCCATGATCCTATTGAATGGCAGAGCATGCTTAAGGGGTTATGTGGCCTACTCTCTCCCCTATTTCTTATGGTCTTATGATCTTATAAATCCCCAAATATGCTTTGCAATTGTAATATTGCCAACATCACAAATATTTTGAGGGTGAATTGCCTGAGTGCTTTGCAAGTTAGGTATATGTTATTGGAGCAATGCTCTAAACATCATAAATCCAGACGCAGATTAATCAATCACAATATTGTTCATCTTCACATTCTTCACTATTTAACCCTGCTTTACTGTCAACGAGCAGCTACACCATCTCAAGGTTCCATGATACCCGCAGAGTATCTAATTATCTCCATCTATGCCTATACTTATAATCCCGAAACTCAACCCCAATCAGGTAATTTTGATGCTTTTTAAAAATATATCTATGACTAATCCTTCACAGTTTTGAAAATGAAAGGGAGGGGCAGAAAATGGGTTTCATTGCTTTGGTGTTACTATTATGTAATCCATATTACCACTATGTGATAATCTTGCAACAATCATCTTGCTATCTTTATTAGGGCAAGGGGATCTCAGCCTTCCATTTAGGTGCCACAATAATAACAACATTATCACCTCCATCACCAGCACTACACCACAATTGCACATCATGATGATGTGACAGATATCATATTAATTCTCAAATAAAATTTGTATCTGTCTCAAGCTTAACTTGCTCTGAGCAGAAACCAATTGATTCTTCACAAGAGAATCAGTCCTGGTTTTAAGCCACGTGTTTAGATGTTTGACTCGTACATAAATATGGTTCTCAGATTACCTTCTGTCTACAAATGATTCAGTGGGAGCTGTTGATATGGCGCTACTACTTGAAGAGAGTCCCCTGGGAGTGGTTGTTAAAATTATTACACCAACCTGAATATTATATACTTGATGCTCCTCCCCAGTGGATAGAATAACATTGTCTTGTTTAGTAGAACTGACCTAACACCACCACAGCAACAACAACAACTTGTATTTATATAGCACCTTTAACATAGTACAACATCCCAAGGCACTTAACAGGAGCATTGTCAAATAAAATTTGACACTGTTATAATCAGGTGAGGAGCGATCAGATGGTTCCCCCATTTTCCCTCTCCTTGTTTGACCACAGCAGGTTTACATCCCTTTTGAAAAGGATATACTTGCCAATTCAGTGAGTGTTTAACGGTTTACACGCTGTGATTGTAAAAGAACCAATCAGACAGGTTTTCTTGAGTTTAACATTATACTTATTTAAGTAAACTGATTTAAGTAAAATAATAAAATACTCTCTGACTTTCACACACAAATGCATTCAAAGTTCACACACATACACAAATAGATTGCAGAGTGGAGGAAGGATAGAGTGGTCACCTTAGAGTCCAGGGGTATACAGTCTGTGGAGGTGGGTGACTCGGCTGGCTTCAGGCTGAACTTGGTGGTCTTATGACTTTCCCTCGGTGGTCCCAATGCTTCTGATTTAAAGATGTAGATGGTTGATTTGACTGTTCTCTTGGAGACTGTAATGCAGGGTTGATTTCCTTCAAGGAATCTCTGTCTGCAGCAGAGGTGTCCCTGGGTGGTCACGGTCAGCAAACAGGGGTCAAAGTTTGCAAGGTGGGTTGGAGAGAGAGGGAGGAAGGAAGGGACCCCAGTAAGGTCTACTCTCATCAGCATCTCAGTTGCTTGACTCTTTACTGCAGAAAAAGCAGAAGCTTAAACACATGAAGGGTGGGTCAGTCACATGACTGTCACCCAGTGATTCAAACATGGTTGTTAATAGTGTATTCCCCCTTGCAACTTAATAAGCTCATTTCTGGGAACCTCCTGTCAGCTAGGGTCCCATTGTCCACGCAATTAGTTTTAGTAGTTCGTCTCCACCAGTTGAATACCTCAGGTGATTGCCTTGATGCCTTGGTAATGGGGCAGGATATGTGGTTCTTGTCCTTGATGGGTTTTTACAGACATAGTGTCTCCATCTCAATGGATTGGAATGTACAGTGATGCAAATTGGGCAGCCATCTTTAGCTGCGAGCTCAAGTCAGCTTTAGCTTATGTTTTTAAAAATTTAATTCAGGTTTCCAGCCTGTGGATTAAAAATCATCATTTGACATAAAGCACGTTTTTCTGACAACACCGAAACACATTGCTGAAGAAGAGTCATATCAACTTGAAACGTCAACTGCGTTTCTTTCTTCACGAATGCTGCCAGACCTGCTGAGTATTTTCAGCACTTTTCGTTTTTAGTTCAGAATGTATTAGGGCCGATGACCAAAAGCTTAGACAACAAAATAAGTTATAAGGAGCGTCTTAAAGAAAGAAGGAAATAGAAAGAAAGGAGAAAGGAGAGGGAAAGAGGTGGAGAGGGAGTTTCAGAACATAGAGTTTTGGAAGCTGAAGGTGCGGCCGGCAATGGTGGAGTGACTAAGTTCAGGGATGTTCAAGGGGTCAGAATTGGACAAGTGCAGATATCTCGGAGGGTTATGGGACTGGAGGAGATTACAGAGATAGGAACGAGTGAAGCTATGGAGGGATTTGAAAACAAAGATGAGAATTTTTAAATTGAGGCATAACAACTGGGAGCCAATGTAGATCAGCGAGCACAGGGGCAATATGTTAATGGGACTTGGTATGAGTTAAAAAATGGGCAACAGCATTTTGGATGACGTTAAGTTTACAGATGGTCAAATGTGGGAGGCTGGCCAGGAATGCATTGGAATGGTCAAATCTGAAGGTAAAAAAAGCATGGAGGAGGCTTTCAACAGCAGGTGAGCTAAGGCAAGTGGTGGGAAGGTGTTATGTTACGGAGCTGGAAGTAGGCAGTCTTAGTGATGGCGTGGACATGTGGTCAGAATTTCCTCATGGGGTCAAACGCAACACCAAGGGAGTAATTTTGTGCTGTGCACCATGGTGGATTTGGTGGCGTGTGGGGTGATATAATTAGGTGGGAGGTATTTTTTCGTATTCCCGATGGCGGGTTATTTTAGAGGAATTAAGTTGGCGGCGAGTTTCCGGTGTTCCGGGGTTCCCCCAACATGGTGGCGGATTGCAGCTTTGCATTCATTTAAATAACATGAATACTCATTACCCTACGTGTAGTTAGAATTTAGTTCTATCTGCCAGATAACGTGAACAGCGAGCGATATTCCCGTGCCACCCGTTCACGAATGTTTCAATGTGGTGTGCAGCAGTCAGATTTGTGCAGTTGAGTCTCAGGTCTGTGCTCTTCTGTCTTTAACTCATCCATTAAACTAATGCCAGCATTAAAATGGATGTTTGCCTCCAGGCCAGCATTGCTATGGATGTTTAGCTCCACACCAGCAATGGAATGGATGTTTGCCTCCAGGCTCAGCACTAGGAAGGGTGAATCATCTCAGGGGATGGTGGCGAAGGCACGGGCAGGGGAGACATGGAGAAGCAGGGGAGGGTAGTCGGGGAGGGAAGGGTGCGGCTGATCGGTGCATCAAGAAGCAGAGAAGGATGGAGTGCAGCATCCAGGTTGTTGAATGGTTGCTGTTGATGGTGAAGATACATTTTGTCAGCTGCGGGAGTGGTAGGTGGATTAGATCAGTACTGTGTGAAGATATTTGTCAAGGGTCTAATGGGAACAATGAGTGCTGTCGACGCCGGGGAGCTGTGGAGCAAATTGAGGGTAATGGCTAGAAGAGGGAACGGTCACAATCAATGGGGGTGAATGGATTCTGTAGGGGAGAAGGTCAAGACTAATGGGTGGGTATTCGACAGCTTCATATGGAGGGGAACGGGATTTGGCAGCAATGGTCAGCTCGATGTGAGGAGGTTCAAGGATAAGAGTTGGCATGCTGACAGTAATGGGAGTAGGAACAGGGGGGAGGGATGGCACGAATACATTGATTACGCTGTGCATGGAAATAGGGGGAGGCGCAATGGTAATTGTGGGAAGGTAACATTGGGTGGGTCAAGGGTGATGGTCAAAGCGGGAAGGTTGCAGGAAGAGGTTGGAAAGTGGGGAGACTTGCCCTGAATTCCACGCGCATCATTTTCTCCAATGATAATGGAAACCATGTGGACACTCAAGGATTAGAAGGAGAGTGGGAGGAAGCACAGTGGGTGTTTCTTCTACCTGGCTGCAATTTGAAGGTAGATATAAGCAGATTGTTCATTGCCTTGATGTTTCAGTTCACTGGCAACTCTCTGATCATTTATCTTTCAGAAAAGCCACAGCGACCTGGGTCTCATACACCTAGTTTGTCTGGTACCATAGGAGCATACAAATTAGGAGCAGAAGTAGGCCATTCAGCTCGTTGAGTCTGCTCAGCCATTTAATAAGATCATGGCTGATCTGATTCTGTCTCGAATTCCACACTCCCATCTACCCCCGATAATCTTGGATTCCCTTGCCTAACAAGAATCTATCTACCTCTGCCTTAAAATTATTCAATGACCCCACCTCCACCAACTTCTGAGGCAGAGAATTCCAAAGTTGCACAACCCTCTGAGAGAAAAAATTTCTTCTCGTCTCTGTCCTAAAAGGGTGACCCCTAATTTTAAACAGTGCCCCCTAGTTCTGGACTCACCTACAAGAGGATACATCCTTTCCACATTCACCTTGTCAAGACCATTCAGGATCTTATAAACTTCAATCAAGTTTCCCCCCGCTCTTCTAAACTCCAGTAAAAACAAGCCCAGTCTGTCCAACCTTTCCTCATAAGACAACCTGCTCATTCCAGCAGATGCTGGAAATCTGAAATAAAAACAAAAAGTGCTGGAAATACTCAGCAGGTCTGGCAGCATCTGTGGGGAGAGAAGCAGAGTTAACATTAAAGGTCAGAAACCTTTCATCAGAGCAATCTAGTAAACCTCCTCTGAACCGCCTCCAATGCATTCACATCCTTCTGTTATGACCGACTGCTCCATTCAAAACTCCCAATAAAAATAAATGATTCTGATTGTGGTGGGAGAAATGCAGTGTTAATTCAGTCCCGTCCCTTCACAGATCACCTAACATATCAACTTAAACTTTCCAAATTAAAGAAAGAGCCAGCCAAATTGTACCATCTATTAACTCCCGAATGAAGCTAACCAAACCAGGTGTCTTTAAATCAATAAATTGACTGTTTAATTAGAAAAACTAATTTCTTAAACACTACAAAGATATAAACAACATTTAAAATAGAAAAATTAGAGTCCTTGCAAATATATGCTCTTGCAGGAGGTGAAAAAGTCCAAGGTTGCTTGAAGTCGTCACAGCAGTCCAATGGGGAGAAAAAAGGTCCTTCAACAGTAGAACAGTCCATAGTCTAATTCCAGCAGTAAGTGATGCTTTCCTTCTCCAGCGTTGACCACAGTAGATCAACAACTCGCAACCACTTTCAATAGAATCAAACTGGTTTTAGAATTTTTGAGGGATAAAGGATTGTCACAGTCTAACTTCCCTTCCTTCAGTTTAAATTATCAGAGATCTCTGCTTTGGCTTGACCTTTTAGAATTTTGAGAGAGAATAATAAATAAATGGACTAAATTCTCTTCCTAAAGTTTAAATGGGCTGAGAGCACTTCTTTCAGGTGCTAACACACAGCTGTCTGTCTGTGACCTCTGGTAGAATAGGCTGTTTGCACTATAAGCCAGTTCAAAATTAAATTGTAACAAATGTATCTCTCGATGTTCAGTCTGAGTGGCTGTATCCAAGGTAACGAGAATGCACCCCTTGAATCACAGTCTCCGCTTGGCTGTATCCAAGGCAACGAGAATGCATTCTTTGACTCAGTCTTTAGAGATGGCTGCCTTAAAGAAGTATGGCTCTTTTCCAGCCTGAAAGGCACACCACATTCTTCTCAGGAAAAAAAAACTACAGGATCATAACACTTCCTTAAATAAGGAGTCAAAAACTGCACACAGTATTTGGGATGTGATCTCACCAATGCCCTGTATAACTGAAGCATAACATCCTTACTTTTATTTTCAATAACTCTTGTAATAAAGGATAGCATTTCATTAGCCTTCTTTATTACTTGCTGTACCTGCATACTAACCTTTTGTAACTCATGCACTAGAACATCTAGATCCCTCTGCACTTCAGAACTCTGCAGTCATTCCCTGTTTAAGAAATACTCTGCTTTTTTACTTTTCCTGTCAAAGTGAACAACTTCACATTTTCCCACATTATACTCCATCTACCAGATTTTTGCCCATTCACTCAACCTATCTATATTGGTCTGCAAGCTCCTAATGTCCTCTTCACAGGATACTTTCCTAGCTGTCTTTGTGTCATCTGCAAATTGAGCTACCATGCCATCGCTCCCCTCATCTAAGTCATTGATATAAATTGTAAAAAGTTGAGGCCCCAGCAAAGACTCATACGGGCTCTACTCATTACATCCTGCCAATCAGAAAAGGACCCATTTATGCATAATCTCTGTTTTCTCCAGCCAGCCAATCTTCTATCCATGGTAATATGTTACCCCCTACACCATGAGCTCCTCTTTGCGTAATAACCTTTTATGTGGCACCTTGCCTTCTGGAAATCCAAGTACAGTATGTCAACAGGCTCCCCTTTATCCACAGCGTATGTTAGTCCTTCAGGGAACTCCAATAAGTTGGTTAAACGTAATTTCCCTTTCACAAAACCATGCTGACTATTCCCGATTACCTTGAGTTTTTCTAAGTGCCCAGCTATAGACTCCTTAATGATCAATTTTAACACCTTCCCCATGACAGATGTCAAGCTAACTGGCCCACAGTTACCTGTTTTCTGCCTCCTGCACCTTATTGAATAGAGGGATTATATTTGCTACTTTCCAATCTGATGGAACCTTTCCAGGATCTAGCGAATTAAAAAAAATTAACACCAACACATTTACTACCTCATTAGCCACCTCTTTTAAGACCCTAGAATGAAGCCCATCAGTGCCCGGGGCCCGCAGCTCCATCAGTTTGGTTAGTACTGCTTCTCCGGTGATTGTAATTTCACCAAGTTCCTCTCTTCCTTCCACCTCCTGATTTACCACGGGAAGAAGAGCAAAGAGAGAGACTAAAGAGGGCTCTTTTCCGTCAACTCATGATGCCTAACTGCCAGCAACAGGCAGAATAGGAAGTTGAAGATGCTCTGATTCATAACATCCAGGAACAGCTTTATCAAAGTCGGGCATGTCATCGCATCCTCAGGACAAGGACAAATTACCTTCAAATATGAGACAGGCGATGCCAGAGATGGCTAAGGATGTCATGTGAAATGGTCACAGAAATTTGTAGGACCCTGCATCATGACCTGCAGCTGCTCGGCTTTGGTGGGAATCCCATGCTAGTTTCCCTCAAGGTGACTGCTGCACTCAATATTTTCTCCAGTGGTTACTTCCGAGGATCCTCGGGTGGCAGATGTGGCATTTTACAGTCTGCAACCCACAGGTGATCAAAGAAGTGACCAATGCCTTTTTTCAATGTGCCAATGATTTCATCTACTTACCTGTAGATGAGGACAGCCAGGCAGCAAGGTCATGGGCGCCATCGCTGGCTTCCCTAGACTGAAAGCAGTGATTGACAGTACTCATGTGGCCATTGGAGCTCCCTGGGACAAGCCTGCTGTTTTTGTCAATCGCAAAGGCTTCCACTCTTTAAATATGCAACTCGAGTTTGCAAGCACAGGAGAAGAATCATGCATGTTTGCACATGTTTCCAGGGAGCTGTCATGACTCCTACATTTTGAGGAACTCCCAGCTGCCAGCGGTTTTTGAGGAACCTGCTGAAGTAGATGGCTGGATACTGGGGTACCACAAGGATCAGTACTGGGGCCTCAACTATTTACACTTTATATTAATGACTTGGATGAAGAGACAGAGAGTAATGTATCTAAGTTTGCTGATGATACAAAGCTCGGTGGAAAGGTAAGCTGCAGGTAGGGTGTAACGAGGCTACAAAGGGATATAGACAGGTTAAGTGAGTGGGCAGCAAGATGGTAAATGGAGTATAATGTAGGGAAATGTGAAGTTGTTCACTTTGGTTGTAAAAATAGAAAAACAGAATATTTTTTAAAAGGTTTGAAACAGGTAATTGTTGATGTTCAGAGAGACTTGGGGGTACTCGTACAAGGAACGCACAAAGTTAACATGCAGGTGCAGCAGGCTATTAGGAAGGCAAATGGCATGTTAGCTTTTATTGCAAGCAGATTGGAGTACAAGAATAAAGAAGTCTTACTAAAATTGTACAGGGCTTTGGTGAGTCCGCACCTGGAATACTGTGTGCAGTTTTGGTCTCCACATTTAAGAAAGGATGTACTTGCACTGGAGGCTGTGCAGAGAAGATTTACTAAATTGGTCCCTGGGATGAGGGGGTTGTCCTGTGATGAGAGGCTGAGTAAATTGGGCCTATATTCTCTGGAGGTTAGAAGAAGGAGAGGCAATCTAATTGAGACATATAAGATTCTGAAAGGGCTTGATAGGGTGGAAGCTGAGAGATTGTTTTCACTGGTCAGGGAATCTAGAACATGGGGGACATAGTCTCAGGATAAAAGGCCAATCATTCAGGACTGATATGAGGAGAAATTGCTACACTCAAAGGGTTATGAATCTTTGGAATTCTCTACCCCAGAGGGTTGTGGATGCTCCATCGTGGAATACATTTAAGGCTGGGATAGAAATATTTTTGGTCTCGCAGGGTATCAAGGGATATGGGAAGCGGGCAGGAAAGTGGAATTGAAGCCCAAGGTCAGCCATGATCATATTGAATGGTGGAGCAGGCTCGATGGGCCATATGGTCTACGTCTACTCCTATTTCTTGTGTTCTTGTAGATCCTGGGTGACAAGGGTTACCCTCCTTGTACATGGTTGATGACACCAGTATGTCATCCCCAAAGCGCTGCTGAAGAGAGGTACAATGCTGCACACACATCCACCAGAACCATCATTGAACACAACAGTGGCATGCTGAAAATGCGATTCTGTTGCCTTGACTGGTCTGGAGGGGCTATTCAGTATGCACCACAGAGTGTGTCATGAATAATCATTTTCTGCTGTGCCTTGCACAACCTTGCAATTAGACACGGCAACATTCTGCAGGTGGAGGAACAGGAGGAACACCAATCTTCCTCAGATGAGGATGACTATGAAGAGGGTGAGGAGGAGGACAACAATGACAACGATGCCATTATTGATATGAGGGCCATGAAGAGACATGCAAGGGACATTAGGGAGAACCTAATTTATGCATGTTTCAGCCAACAATAAGCTGCATCCTCAAGGAAAGTTGGGAGGAGAAACATAACAATTCCCCACAGAAATTCCCTTTTGCATGAGGTCTTATTCCTCTCTGCAGTCTTAACAAAGCATTACTGCACTTTCATATGATTGGCATTTGAAATCATCTATGGGCTACGATGAATGTGACTACACACCACTGCAAGCAGCATTAAGTTATGACCGTAGAAAACAAAAGTAAAGCATGACAGTATTGGAAAAAGTTATTAATCATCAATAGGAAAACAGCCATCATTGAAGAGTGAAGGCTCAAACTCCAATGAGATATGGACACTGGACATTTCCTGAGATGCTTTGCAAATATCACTGCGTTCCTGCCATGGCCCTCCAAAAAACTTCTTTGCATCCAAGTGTAATCACATTACAGAGAGCGGATCAAATTTTGCATGAAATAAAAATGTATTAATAAATTTGTTCACTCGTCACAATTTGTGCAGCACCCATGCCAACTTTGTGATTAAGATTCTATCAATTTCCTTTTCTCCCATTATGTCTAGGTGCTACCCTGACATTAGCAGCTGAGATGGAGGCAGTCTGCTCAGTACTCTGCCCCGTTGCTGTGGATGACCATGGCGGGCATCCTCTGGAAGAATGTGTCCTTGATGGCTCCATCCTACTGGGGGTTTGCAGTAATGGTATTTGAGTGTCTCCCGTGTGCTCGCCTGCTGGAGATAAGGGGGTCAATTGCGGAAGGCAGACGAGACGTCACTTACCCTGGAGATGTGCTGAGAGGAAAGCCCTGGGGCAGCTGGCACACACTCCTCCTCTGTCTGTGTGCACCTGCCTGTCTCTCAGAGGGGAAGGAGCACCTGGAGGGAGGTCCAAGTTCCTCATCCCCCTCTCGCTTAGACTCTGCTATGTGCAGCCAACAGCAACAGCAATGGATTGCAGGTCATATCGCATGTGCCTTGAGTGGTCAACCAGACTCACCACAGAGCTCACCAAACTCTTGACTGAGGAAGCCATACACTCAAATGTCTGGGAGATGGCAGATTTCATGGCTTTCATAGACTCTTCCATGGCATGCACAAAGTCACGTATGACCTCAGGCATCTCCGACATATTTTCCATGTGGCTTTGCTGCACATCCAGCAGACTTCTCACAGCAACAAACAAAGGATCATCATGAGCATGGGACTGAGCAGGAGCCTGGTCTCCAGCAGTCCTTCGATTTCAGGGGACCCAGCTGGCACATGCTCCCTTAGCTGCTGGGATGTTTCTATGTCGTGCACACCAGCTTGTGACTCAGATTCTAATCTTAAACTCCCTGTGGACCATGTTGATGTATCTGTGCTGGCAGAGGTGGAAGAAGAGGCAGGTGACGGTGCACCCTCTGGGGTATTGGCTTCTTCATCCTCACCAGAGGAGGATTCTTGGACCACATGGTGTTCTGCGATTCGAGTGCGGATACCTGCAGTGGAGACACAAACAGAGGCACTCTAAGCATGTGCTTCACATGAGTTGACACAATTTCCTTCAATTTCCACATATGGCTGCAAGAGCAGAGATTGACACTTCATCCTTATGCCTTGTGGTTCCTGCCTCGCCATCTCCGCTCACTCTGCCTCCCTCCTCTCTCACGATCTCAGATGCCTCCTCCTCAGCCGTGGTCAGCAGTCTTATTATCAGGGACCCCTCCTCCTGTCTTAGCAAGCATACACTTGTGGCTTTGTTTATCCTGCAGCAGACTGTGCAGATTTAATGACATGACAAATGATGCATCACAACCATTGCTTGCATGCATCAACATCACTCATTCTGCATTGGCTTTCACACGACACATCCAATCACAAACAATGCCAATCTTCATCTTGACAAAATATAATTTAGTGAATGGCACCAAGGCTGCTCATGCATTCCAATGCATTCCTTGCCTACCCCCTGCCTTAAAGACACAGAGCCATGGAAGAAAACAATGGAACAGCCTCACCAGGACCACTTACTCTCACTGATCTGAACAAGTCATTGATGTGCTTGCAGCACTGCACCCATGTTCTATGAATGATACTACCATTCGAGACCTCCTCTTCTACCTCCGTCCAGGCCACCTTGGTGAGGTGGGAGGGTCTTCGCACTCCATCTGCAGAGAAGAGGACCTCCTGCTTTTTCCCTGGAGGTGAACCTGCAGGGAGGCATCGCTGTACAGTGGGGCGATTGCTTCCTGCTGGCTGCCATTTGATTACTTTGGCTGTAGGGAAAATAAATGATTTGAAGTTGGTGACCTTCACAAAATAAGGGAGGCAAAAACATTTTGATTTAAGTAAAAGCTTCAATTTAAGTTAGTCATGAAAGGAAGCCTACTGCTCCTTGAGGATGCAAGCACAGAAGTTTTCATATCTGTGGCAATCACGGTGCTCCGGGCAGTGACGGCAGGTTCCACTAATGAAAGATCACCTCCATCTCATGATCTCATGTGTCTCCCATGCCTGTGGCTAATTTACATACAAAACCCCATGGGGAATGGGATTTGCAGCAGAAGTGGATGTTACAGGAACGCCGCAGCACTCATAAGATTTCACCCCAGGTTTGTGAACAGTCTGGTTCAGCCTCAGACAGTTGTCAGGGAGAGGGATGGAGTCTGCGGCTAGGGAATGGTGTTTGTGACAGTGACTGAAGACAGTGCCTTCAATCTTCCCAATATTCAGTTGGAAGAAATTTCTGCTCACCCAGAACTTGATGTCAGACAAGGAGGCTGACAATCTAGAGGTCAAGAGAGGTGACGGTGGGTTAGAGCTGGGAATTCTCAGCCTAGATGTGGAAACTGATGCTATGCTTTTGGTAGATGTTGTTCAGGAGTAACATGTAGATGAGAAATAGGGGGGGGGGGCAAGAATTGTTCCTTGTGGTACACTGGAAGTAACGGTGTAGGAGGGGGAAGAGAAGCCATTGCAGGTGATTCTCTGGCTGCGTTAGGATAAATAAGAATAGAACCAGGCAAGTGTAGTCTCAACCTGTTGGACAACGGTGGAGAGGTGTTGGAGGAGAATGGTGTAATCAACAGTGTCAAAAGCTGCAGACAGGTCAAGAAGGACGAGGTGGGAGACTTTGCCTTTGTCACAGTCACATAGGATGTCATTTATGATTTTGATAAGAGCTGTTTTGGTACTGTGGTGTGGCGGAAACCTGATTGGACCAAGGTTTTGGTGTCATACTAGTTGCTAGTGGGAAGAAAAAGGAAAAATGAAAAGACTTGTATGTAGCAGAAACATCTATGGTTATTAAAATATAATTCAGAGTTAGAAGCGCTGGCAACAGGAGCAACCCACAAAGAGAGAAATTTCAGATAATCATATATGGCTGCCCAATTTGTACTTTCCTTAATGCCTTACCACTAATATCAGCTGGAGAGTTCATGGCCGCAAAACTAGGGTCTATAGCATCACTGCTTTCAATGCTGTGGGAGCCCTGAGGGGCTAAAAATGGCAGTGGTCAGCATTCAGCAACTTTCAGGCACGGCCTGGATAAATCGCCATGTTTGGACTGGCAATCGCCTGGTCATGCCGTGCATGTGCCAGAATCATGCAGAGTAGGCAGATTATGACATCAGTAAGTGTCTAATGCTGATTTGGCACCAAACCTGCCATTTTGGACCTTAACGCCATTTCTTGAACATGCGTTCAGCTGCACGAGGGTTCCCCCTTCCTCCCTCTCCATAGCACTATTTAAAGGTGAAAGGTGAGGTGCTTTTGACTTTCTTTTGCTCCTGCAGTGTTAGTGGAAGTATTGTGTATTGTGTTGTTGGAGGAGCTCATACCAGTTCTTTGCGTCAGAAAGGAATGGTGCTGGACCTTTGTGAGGCGTTGAGTGGTTTTTGAAGGTTGCTAAGCAGAAAGCTTGCTTCCACTCATGGGGGTTGTAGTTCCAGACCATGTTGGGATGCAGCATGACAGGGAGATGGAGCAGAGGCAGCAGACAGGAAAAGCTGTGTGCAGAGGGAGGAAGAGGAGAGCTTTCAACAGAAATCTTTAACCACGTCGGGTATTCAGACAGCACTTTATCCAGGATCAATGTTTGCGTCAGCTACGATTCACCAAGGAGGTGGTCACTCCTAACCAGATCTCAGCCACAGAACTGGGTAAGGATGGTGCTGCCAGTAGCCATCAATGTCATCATGGCCCTCAATTTTTATGGCAACAACCACAATGCTTTCATCCTGCACCCAGTCAGCCATTCCCACCATCTTTGCATTGCCATACCGAACCACAGATGGCTGCTTGGTGATAAGGGCTACCTGCAGTGTACATTGCTCATGAATCCCCTTCGCCACCTGATCATATGTGAACAGTGCTCGTACAATAAGAGCCAAACTGTGACCAGGAATGTCATGCAGCAAACCATTGGCATTCTAAAACAATGGTTCTGCTGCTTGGACAACTGAGGGGGAGCCCTCTAATACTCAACGGAGCAAGTCTCCAAATGTATGGTAGTCTGCTGTGTTCTATAAGGCCTGGCAATCACGAGGGTGCAGCCCTTGCCACCAGGTCTTCAGCAGGTCCTTCAGGAGGAGGAGGAAGAGGTAGAGAAGGAGATTGAGGGAGGAGGAAGAGAGGAGGCATCATTCAAACATCATTGTTCTGACAGGCTGTCTGTGAGCAGCTCATCAGACTTTGGGTCCAATGAAAATATCCTCACATCAACATTGATCCACAATTCTCCGCCTTTCCATCCCTTTGCTCTGCCATGAATCATCACAGCGCCTTCCAGACCAAAACCCTGAAATCAAAGGTACCACAAGAAAACCATTCCATAGAAACTTTATTCAACAGGACTTCTAATAATACATACCAAACTCAATTATTCACCCCTGCCCATTCTCTGTTGCTCCCTCCTGTTAGGTAGCAGCTTGTCATGTAAGAGAGAGGGAAGTGCGTTAGTGATTGTGTTGCAATGTGTTTGCGTGATATGCCCATCATAACTGAATAGTTGGAAGTAGGTGGAAGCAAAGTGAGGTGGGTATGACGTTTGCACCAGTGCTAAATGGGTGAGGGTGAGGTAGAGCATATGTATATTAGGCATTAGTTCTGATTGCAATAGATTGCTGATGAGTGAGTGATGGGGTGTGGTGCATTGAGTGGTATGTGTGGTTGGTGGTGCAGTGGGTAAGAGATGGCATTTGACTCTGTTATTTTATCAATTTCCTCCTTTAATGTTAGTCACAATAGACACAAGGTTAATTTTAGTTTCTGTTAACTGGTTTGTAAGGTACAAGGATATGTACATCAGTTGGGTAGGCCGAATGTCAGATAATATGTATCCTGAGTTCTGATTCCTCTCAGATAATTGAGAAGCTAAAACATTCATTGTTTAAATGGCCAAGCTTTTCATTTTGAAGTTTCTGAAACATGAAGTCTCCAGGCTTGTTCCTCAATCATTGTCTATGTCTGAATACTACAAAGCGGCAGCCTGCCTATTTAATTAAAGGCGTTAGTTTATTAGCATTTTTTGTTGAGACTTGTCTTCATAGGATGAAGAGGGGCAAGGATAATGAAAGTCTAAGTGTTTTGATAGACAGTCCAGTTGCCAGAAGTCTCTGACAGGAAGTTTATCTGGGGTTGTCTAAGCCCAGCAAGTTGGTCTAAAACCAGCAGAAATAGTGCCTCATCATATAAAAAGAGAACAACCGTTTTCAGGTATCTAGTTATTTTGAAAGGCTGTTCAGGGAAGCATCTTTATTGTGTAGATATATGGATATATATACATATGAAGAGAGCAACGCAGAATGTAAATACACTGTGTCACTGTTCATTTACCTCTTTTTTGATAATAAATTGCATATTAGTTTATAGCCTGAATCTAGGTCTGATAGATTATATATTCATTCCACCTTCCAAGGTCAAGAAAAATTACCTGACGTCAAGTGGCACCACTCAGTAAACCAGGGCATGGCAGCAAGAGTTCTCTGTTCAATCCCTCAGTGTTGCTACTGTTCATCAACATATTGGGCTGGAAAAGACACACTCTGGATCATAGGGGATATGGGGTCTACTTATGTATGAGATTGTCAGTATGCTAAACAAGAGTAGAATATGTAGCATAAAACCCAGAAATGTAACACAAATGCCTTGCAGATAATAATCTTGTGAATTGTCTTTCCTCAAATAAAACGCTTTCTTTGAAGGCTATTATTTTCCATAGTGCTAACATTTCTGAGATTGCAGAAGAATTAAAAAAGTTAAAATAAAGTTGGCTTCCCCTTTCTCTTGATGAGATCAACTGTTGCTGTTGGTGCACCCAAAACACAATGTTGTGGATCTTATTCTTGAGATGAATTCCATGCGGGGTGAAGAGGATGAGTTAGGAACGGGAATCCCTGGATGCCACAGCTTAGCTGAGAGAAGGTAGATCTAGTGGGATGGTGGGAGAGATTGTGGGTGGAGGGTGGGTCAGGGGGTGTGGTTTGATATGTTGTGGGGGGGGGGGAAGTCCAACTGTGGGCGAATGGTTGTCTGATCATTGTGGGGGCTGTAGATGATGGTTGAAGGGCAGCTGATGGTCGGGAGGGGAAAATGGTGGTTGGTAGGGGTTTGATTGAAGAAGTGGGGAAGCAGAGCCATTGTTGGGGCAGGTGGAGGAATTTACTGTTAAGCTACTTTTCCTGGTCCACAAGCAGTGCCATAAAAGTGCTAACCTCATGAATTCAGCCCCTCTCGCCTCCTTTCACATACCGTGCTTCTCAAGGCCTGGGAAACCTGGCTACCTGTGATTAAAAATAGAAGCACATGGCTTCATTAAAATACTTAAAAATGACTACCCGGCTTCTGAGGGTAGATTAGCTGCCCACCCCTTGTCACACCTCCATTAAAACTGGAAGTGGGCAGGATTGAGGGGGTTGGGTTCTTGTTTCTTTTCAACCTCCCACCCAAACCAACCCACCCATTTTGGGAGTTAAAATTGCCTCTAACCATACTCAAGTACACCTGCCCCATGTGCTGTTATTTCTCCATATTTTCTAATTAAATCTCTGTTGTGAAGCCTTTATTTGCATAAGTGATGAAATTTCAGTCTCTAAAAGTGTTATAATGAACAGCTATAGGGATTGGAAGGAGGTGATGTTGTTCTAACTTACTCATTGATGTTTGGTTCATAATGGAAGAGAGTCAGATTTAGCTTAAATATATCATTGCTGGCAATGTATTCTGGCTAGCTTTCGAACAAAAGTAATCAACAGTTGAGGTATCTCCTGTCAATGTTAGAATCATAATTGCTTTCCAATTCTTTTTCTCGTCTGTTTGCTTTTCTACAAATTCTCCCCTCCTTTCCAGTGACATTGACTTCTTACCCAGATACTGTTCTGCAGCTGTCATTCCTCCTCTGTTACTTATCCCAGATGGTCATTACTTACATATGAAGCTTTGAAAGTGAATGTGGTTAAGTTATTTTAATGCGTTATACATTTTAACATATGGTCAATTCTGATCCTGTTCTTATCCACACACTGGGCGGCACAGTGGCGCAGTGGTTAGCACCGCAGCCTCACAGCTCCAGCGACCTGGGTTCAATTCTGGGTACTGCCTGTACGGAGTTTGCAAGTTCTCCCTGTGACCGTGTGGGTTTTCGCCAGGTGCTCCGGTTTCCTCCCACAGCCAAAGACTTGCAGCTTGATAGGTAAATTGGCCATTATAAATTGCCCCTAGTGTAGGTAGGTGGTAGGGGAATATAGGGACAGGTGGGGATGTGGTAGGAATATGGGATTAGTGTAGGAATAGTATAAATGGGTGGTTGATGGTCAGCACAGACTTGGTGGGCCGAAGGGCCTGTTTCAGTGCTGTATCTCTAAATAAAAATTTAAAAAAACAATCAATTGAAATAGACATTTGTTGTTGTTTTCATATCTTCATATTTTTTCCTTTGGAGAATAGTATGTAACAGTAGAAGGGGTCCACACCTAACAGTCCAACAAGACAGAATAAGAGTGTTCTATCTTTGGCCATAACTGGCTTTATACCAGTAAATCAGGTGGCTAGTCCTATATGGCAGGAAGGTTTTAAAGGCGCCCACAATTCATACAAAGAGGGAAGGCTGCAACAAAACCAACCAGATAGGTAGTAAAATAACAGTCCACAATATAGGTTTAATGAATGTGCATAAATAAATTTGCATCAGTAACTTGTTTTATTTCCTATTATTAACTAGCAACTCTTTCTGCAATATGCACAGATGATTGAAACTTCAAAGAATCTCTTCATCAGGATAAAAGATATGAACTATGCTTAGTCTGACTTGTCTGATGTCTAATAATTCAAGTATAAAACCAGAAAATGCTGGAAATACTCAGCAGATCTGGCAGCATCTGTGGAGAGAGAAACAGGGTGAATGTTTCAAATCCATGACCTTTCGTCAGAACTGTTCGGTTTCCATACTTTTGGTGGGAAAGCTGTGCTCAAAGGGAATGTGGATCAGAGACACAGAAACAACATTGTAGCCCCAATTCTCTGATCAGTCCTCGCTGTACACACAATACCCTGCTGGGAGTGTGGAAGTACAGAATTAACCTGAACATATACTTACCAAAATATTCTTATTTTAGGACTGAGCAAATAAGAATGTTTCATAATATCTTCAAGCTCTGAATATATGTACTATTGAATATAAATTTCTGGTAAACTGAGTGAATTCACTCATGGACTGCTGTTAGGTCCTGGGGCTTGACTATTGTTTTAAGTTTTCGACTCATTCACTGTAATTCTTCAACAAACATTAATATCACAGTAATGACATTATTCAAATGTCAGGAAGCATGAATGAGACTGTTTCAAATGAATATAACATTTTAAACACTTCTGCTTACCCTATTTTGATTTTCCTTGGTTTCTGTTCTTTCTCACTTTCCTCTATCTTTATTATTTTAATTACAATATAAACAATTGTTAGACCTGGCTTAGTGTAGCACTCTCACCTCGGAGTCGAAAAGCTTTATGTTGAAGCCCCACTCCAATACATAAGCAAATAATCTAGACTGACACTTCAGTGCAGTACTGAGGGAAGCGCTGCATGGTCAGTGATGCCGTATTTTGGATGAGACATTATACCGAGTCCACGTCCGTCCTCTCAGGTGGACATAAAGATCCAATGGCACTATTTTGAAGAAGTGCAGGGGAGGTCCCTTGGTGTCCTGGCCAATAATTATCCCTCAACCAACACCTAAAACAGATTATCTGGCCATTACCTCAATGCCATTTGTGGGAGCTTGCTGTGCACAAATTGCCTGCCGCATTTCCGACATTACAGCAGAGACTGTACTTCAAAAATATTTAATTTTCTCTGAAGCATTTTGGAACCTCCTGAAGTCATGCAAGGCACATAATAAGCACAAATCTCTCTTTCTTCTATTTTGTCTGCCCTCTCAGGTGGATGTAGATGTCCCTATGCCACTATTCAAAGAAAGCAGGGGAGTTCTCCTGATGAAAGGTCACTGACCTAAAATCTTAACTCTGCTTCTCTCTTCACAGGTACTGCCAGACCTGCTGAGTAGTTCCAGCATTTCTTGTTTTTTATTTCAGATTTCCAGCATCTGCAATATTTTGCTTTTATTTATTACAGGGGAGGTCTCCTGGTATTGTGGCCAACATTTATTCCTTGACCAGCAGCAGTAAAACAAATAGGATTGTTGTTTTTGTGTGAGTTAGAGCTGCTGCATCTCTAACTTGCAACAATGACTACACTTTAAAAGTACTTCTTGGCCATGAAGCACATTGAGCATCCTGAGGACATGAATGGCATTATAGTAATGTTGGTTACTTCATCCATCTAATACTGTTTGTTTAGTTGGAGTGCAATAATAAAATCCTGTTCCTTTGAAAAAAATGTTTTGAGTGAATAATCATTCAACTGTTTGAATAATGGACTGAATGTCAGGGTTCGAATCTTGGCCTTTGATTCTTCTGAGGTGGATAAACCGTGTATCACAACTTAGGATGTGGAGAAAAAGCAATAGATTTCAAGGAATGTGTACAGTTCCTGTCATGCTTTCAAAAGTCCTGCCTTCTGATAGTCCTGGTTATTATAAATATAAGCAGAGATCAGCATTGCCTCACATTACCATCTGGTGGCAATGAGATTATGTATAGCTGTATTGCTGTACTGCAGCAAATAGCATTGTTCTGTGCCAGTGATCACCTATCAGTCAGATACTGATGGAGTAAAGTCCTTTCTGTTTGACCTAGAGGCATAGAGACATGGACTCATTACAGCACAAAATTAGACCATTTTTCCCATCAAGTCTATGCCCACTCTCCATAGAACAATCCAGTGAGTCCCATTCCCCCACCACATCCCCGCACCCCTGCAAGTGTATTTCCTTCAAACGTCCGTCCAACTTCCTTTTGAAATCATTAATTGAATCACAGAATCATAGAATTGTTATAGCACAGAAGGAGACCATTTGGCCCAGCATGTCTACACTGACTCTCCGAATGAGCAATTCATCCAGTACCACACCCCCGCCTTGTTCCCGTCACCCTGCACATGCTTAACAGTCTAATTCTCTTTTGAATGCCTTGATTGAACCTGCCTGCACCACACTCCAAGGCAGTGTTTCCAGACCTTAACCAATCACTGCGTGAAAACGTTTTCCTCATATCGGTTTGCTTCTTTTACCAATTACTTTAAATCTGTGCCCTCTCATTCTCGATCCATTCACAAGTGGAAGCAATTTCTCCCTATCTACCCCTCATGATTTTGAATACCTCTATCAAATCACCTCTAGTGTTTTCTCCAAGGAAATTAGTCCTAGCATCTCCAATCTATCTTCATAAATGAAGTTACTCATCCCTGGAACTATTCTCATGAATCTTTTCTGCACTCTGTCCAATGCTTTCACATCTTTCATAAAGTGCAGAGTCCAGAACTGGACGTAATACTCCAGCTGAGGCAGAACTAGTGTCTTATACAAGTTCAATATAACCTCCTTGCTCTTGTACTCTATGCCCCTACTAATAAAGCCGAGTATTGACAGGCAGAGAGATCTGGGCGTACAGGTCCACAGGTCACTGAAAGTGGCAACGCAGGTGGATAAGGTAGTCAAGAAGGCATACAGCATGCTTGACTTCATCGGTCGGGGCATAGAGTATAAAAATTGGCAAGTCATGCTGCAGCTGTACAGAACTTTAGTTAGGCCACACTTAGAATATTACGTGCAATTCTGGTCGCCACACTACCAGAAGGACGTGGAGGCTTTGGAGAGGGTACAGAAGAGGTTTACCAGAATGTTGCCTGGTCTGGAGGGCATTAGCTATGAGGAGAGGTTGGATAAACCCGGATTGTTTTCACTGGAACGACAGAGGTGGAGGGGCGACATGATAGAGATTTACAAAGTTATGAGCGGCATGGACAGAGTGGATAGTCAGAAGCTTTTTCCCAGGGTGGAAGAGTCAGTTACTAGGGAACATAGGTTTAAGGTGAGAGGGGCAAAGTTTAGAGGGGATGTGCGAGGCAAGTTCTTTACACAGAGGGTGGTGAGTGCCTGGAACTTGCTGCCGGGGGAGGTGGTGGAAGCAGGTACGATAATGACGTTTAGGAGGCATCTTGATAAATACATGAATAGGATGGGAATAGAGGGATACGGTCCCCGGAAGTGCAGAAGGTTTTAGTTTAGGCAGACATCAAGATTGGCGCAGGCTTGGAGGGCCGAATGGCTTGTTCCTGTGCTGTACTGTTCTTTGTTCTTTGTTCTTTGATACTGTATGCTTTATTAACCACTCGTTCAACTTGTCCTACCACCTTCAATAACTTTTGCACATATATACCTAGGTCCCTCTGTTCCTGAACCCCCTTTAGAGTTGTATCCTTTATTTTATATTGTCTCTCCATGTTCTTCCTACCAAAATGAATCACCTCACGTTTCTTCACATTGAACATACACCTCTCACTTGTCCTCCCATTCCACCAACTTGTCTACATCCTTTTGAGGTTCTGCACTATCCTCCTCACAGTTCACAATGCTCCCAAGTTTCGTAGCATTTTGAAATTGCACCCTGTATATCAAGGTCTAGGTCGTTAATATATATTGGGAAGAGCAAGGGACCCACCACTGACCCCTAGGGAACTCCACTACAAACCTTCGTCCAGCTCGAAAAACATCCATTAATCATGACTCTCTGTTTCCTGTCCCACAGCTAATTACGTATCCATATTGTTACCACTGTCCCTTTTATTCCTTGAGCTATAACTTTGCTCACAAGTCTATTGTGTGGCACTGTATCAAATGCCTTTTGGAAGTCCATGTACACCACATCAACAGCATTGCACTCATCAACCCTCTCTGTTACTTCTTCAAAAAACTCCAGTAAGTTAGTTAAACACAATTTTCCCTTAACAGACCCATGCTGACATTCCTTAATTAATCCGCATTTTTCCATGTGCCTATTAATTGTGTTCCAAATTATTGTTTCCAGAAGTTTCCCCACCACCAAAGTTAAACTGACTGGCCTGTAGTTGCTGGGCTTATCTTCATACTCTTTTTTGAACAAGGGTGTAACATTTACAATTCACCCATCCTCCGGCACCACCCCTGAGTTTAAGGAAGACTGGAAAATTATGGCCAGTGCCTCTGCAATTTCCATTCTCACTTCCCTCAGTATCCTTGGATGCATCTCATCCAGTGTTGGTGCTTTATCAAATTTAAGCATAGACAGCCTATCTAATACCTCTTCCTTATCAATTTTAAATCCTTCTAGGGTATTAATTACTTCCTCTTTCACAATAGCCTGGGCAGCTTTTTCTTCCTTGGTAAAGACAGGTGCAAAGTATTCATTTAGTACTTCAGCTATTCCCCTGCTTCGATGTGTAAATTGCTTTTTTGGTCCCTAATTGGCCCTACTCCTCCTTTAACCACCTTTGTACTATTTATATGCCTACAGAAGAATTTGGGATTCTGTTTTATGTTAGCTGACAGTCTCTTTTCATACTCCCAATGGTATCTGCTTCCACCATTCTCATAGGCAATGAGTTCCAGGTCATTACCACTTGCTGCATCTGTAAGTTCTTCCTCACATCCCCCTGCTGCATTTCTTGCCCAAACCCTTACATCTGTGTCCCTTAGTCCTTGCACCATCAGCTAATAGGAGCAGTTTTTCCTTGTCTACCTATTCTAAACCTGTCATAATTTTGTACAGCTCTTTCAAATCTCCCCTCAATCTCCTTTGCTCCAAGGAGAACAACCCCAGCTTCTCCAAACTAAAACTAACCTTGTAGCTAAAATCCCTCATCCCTGGAACCATTCTGATAAATCTCTGCACCCGCTCAAGGATCTGCACATCCTTCCTAAAGTGTGATGGCCAGAACTGGCGCAATACTCTAGTTGTAGCCTAATCAGGGATTTATAAAGGTTCTGCATAACTTCCCAGCTTTTGTGCTCAAAACCTCTATTTATGAAGCCCAAGATCCCATATGCTTTGCCAACTATTCTCACAATGTGTCTTGTTGCCTTCAAAGATCTATGCACATGTACCCTAAGGTCCCTCTGTCCCTGCACACTCTTTAGAAGTGTGCCATTAAGATTACATTGCCTCTCCCTATCCCTTCTGCCAAAATACATCACCTCACACTTCTCTATATTAAATTGCATCTTCCACTTCTCTGCCCATTCTGCTAGCCTATCTATGTCCAGTTGCAGTTGTTTTGTATTATCCTCACTATTTGCCTCTTCTCCAAGTCTGGTATAATATTTTGAAATTTTACTCTGTATTCCAATATCCAAGTCAATTTATATATATAAAATAAGCAGTGGTCCTAGCAGTGACTCTTGGGGAACAGCACTGTCTTCTATCCTCCAGTATGAAAATAACCATTTCCCACAGCTTGCTGTTTCTGTCCTTCAGCCAGTTTTTTTAATCCAAGTTGACACTGTCCATCCTATTGTATGAGCCTCAATTTTGTCAATCAAGCTTTCATGTGGTACTTTGTCAAACACTTTCTTAAAATCCATATTGACAACGTCCATTGCATTCCCTTTATCAACTTTCTATGCCACATCATCAAAAAATTAAATTAGATTAGTCAAAGAGGTAGAGATTAAGATAAAGAAGAAAAAGTGTGCTTATGACAGATGCCAGGCAGAAAATATTGTTGAGAACCAGGCTGAATATAGAAGGTCTAGAGGGGAAGTGAAAAAGCAAATAAGAGAAGCAAAGAAAGAGCATGTAAAGAGACTGGCAGCTAACATTAAAGGGAATCCCAAAGTTTTCTATAGACACATAATTAGTGAAAAGGTGATAAAAAGAGGAGTGGGGCCAATTAGGGACCATAAAGAGGATTTATGCATGGAGGCAGAGAGTACAGCTGAGGTATTAAATGAATACTTTGTATCTATCTTTACCAAGGAAAAAGATGCAACTCAGGCCATGGTGAAAGAGGAGGTAATTCAGGCACTAGAGGGGTTTAAAATTGATTAG
Organism: Heterodontus francisci; assembly: GCF_036365525.1. Lineage (NCBI taxonomy): Eukaryota > Metazoa > Chordata > Chondrichthyes > Heterodontiformes > Heterodontidae > Heterodontus > Heterodontus francisci. Next base: position 33,300,281 of record NC_090385.1, on the reverse strand, counting down.
GATATTAGAGAGGCTGTCTGTCTGTCTGAGTAGATAAAGCACCAGGATCGGATGAGATGCATCCAAGGATACTGAGGAAAGTGAGGTTGAAAATTGTGGAGGCACTGGCCATAAATTTTCAGTCTTCCTTAGACTCGGGGATGGTGCCAGAGGACTATCGAATTGCAAACGTTACACCCTTGTTCAAAATTAATAGTCACATGGACAAATGCGGTTAATTAATGAAAGCCAGCATGGATTTGTTAAGGGAAAATCATGTTTAACTAACTTGCTGGAGTTTTTCGGGGAGGTAACAGAGAGGGTTGATGTGGGCAACACAGCTGATGTGGTGTACATGAACTTTCAAAAGACGTTTGAAAAAGTGCTACACAACAGATTTGTGAGCGAGGTTATAGCTCAAGGAATAAAAGGGACAGTAGCAACAGATACAGAATTGGCTGAGTGACAGGAAACAAAGAGTAGTGCTTAATGGATGTTTTTCAAGCTGGAGGAAGGTTTGTAGTGGAGTTCCCCAGGAGTCAGTGTTGGGACCCTTGCTTTTCCATATATAAAGTAATGATCTAGACTTTGGCGTACAGGGTACAATTTCAAAGTTTGTGGGTGGTACAAAACTTGGAAGCATTGTGACCTGTCAGGCTGACAGTGTAGAACTTCAAAAGGCTGTAGACAAGTTGGTGGAATTGGCAGACAAGTGGCAGATGAAGTTCAAAGCGGAGAAATGAGAAGTGATTCATTTTGGTAGGATGAACATGGAGAGCCAATGGGCTAGATTTTACAGGCCCCCCTAAGGTCAGGGGTGGGGAAGCAGGTGGGGGGGAGGCGGAAAGTGACTCCGGTACAGGCCCGCCATGGACCTAGACACCGGAAAGGCCTGGCCCCATTATGCAGGTGGCAGCGAGGCCTCATAGTAGCTCCCTTGCCTCTCGGCAATGGGAGCCAAATCTAAATATTAAAATTAATGCAAATTAATGAATAAATATTGGCGTTGGTGGCCGGCAGTCCCGTGCCTTCGGATCTCTGTCCGGAGATCTGAGGCGGAACACTGGTGGGGAGGGGAGAGAAGGTAGGTTTCTCTGTGCTGGGGTGGGGGGGAGGTGGCGGGGAGCAGGGTCAAACTCCTCCAATTGGTTTAGGGGATGATGGGAAGGGGTAAAGTGCATAATTTGTGAACTTTGCGGGGGCGGGAAGGACAGGTGCATAAGGTAAGTATTTCGGAAGGGGGGAGAGGACAAGGAATGAGTTATATGGCTTTTGGGAGGGTGGGAGAGGGGCTAGAAACATTTATTTAATTTTTCCAAATCACTATCTTTACAAATTTAAATCGTAATGTAGGGCTCGAAGCACTTTAAAAATGGCATCGGTGCCTGTGCAGTTGTGACTGACGCTGTTGCCAGGGGCAGACCGCCCGCCCCTCCACGCATTTAACATCACGACGGCTCCGCGACGCTTGGCTCACGGAATGTGGGTCGCCATTGTTTATGGCCGCCGCCATAGATTTCAGCTCATTATAGAATAAAGGGTACAATTCTAAAGGGGGTGCAGGAGCAGAGGGACCTGAGTGTATATGTGCATAAGTCATTGAAGGTGTCAGGACTGGTTGAGAGAGCAGTTAATAAAGCATGCAGTATCCTGGGCTTTATTAACAGGGGAACAGAGTACAAGAGCAAGGAAGTTATGTTGAACTAGTATAAGACACGAGTTCAGCCTCAGCTGGAGTATTGCGTCCAGTTCTGGATGCCGCTGTTTAGGAAAGATGTGAGAGCATTGCAGGGAGTACAGAAAAGATTCATGAGAATGGAACTTCAGTTATGAAGATAGATTGTAGAAGTTAGCACTATTTTTCTTGTAGAAGAGAAGACTGAGAGGTAATTTGATAGAGGAATTCAAAATAATGAGGGGTCTGGACAGAGAAGATAGGGAGAAACCTTTCCCACTTGTGAAGGATCGAGAACGTGAAGGCACAGATTTAAAGTAATTGGTAAAAGAAGCAAATGTGACAAGAGGAAAAGCTTTTTCACGCAGCGAGTGGTTAAGTTTTGGAATGCACTGCCAGAGAATGCGGTGCAGGCAGGTTCAATTGAAGCATTGAAAAGGGAATTAAATTGTTATATGAGAAGGAAGAATGTGCAGGGTTATGGGAAGAAGGCAGGGGAGTGGTACTAGATGAATTGCTCTTTCGGAGAGCTGGTGCAGACACGATGGGCTGTATGCCCTCCTTCTGCACTATAACAATTCTGTGATTCTGTGATATGATCTGCCTTTTGCAAATTTGTGCTGGCTCTCCTTAATTAACTCAAACCTCTCCAAGTGTCTGTTGATTTTTTTCTCCTAATCAATGTTTCTAAAACCTTACCCACCGCTAATGTTAAATTGATTGGCCTGTAGTTTCTAGGACTGTCCTTACACCCTTTCTTGAATAAGGGTGTCTTATTTGCCACTCTCCAATTCTCTGGCACCTCCCTTGTATCATGAGAAGATTGGAAGATTATGACAAGCCCTTCGACTATCTGCACTCACACTTCCCTTAGTAACTCAGGATGCAAGCCATCCAAACCAGGCAACTTATCCACTCTAAGTATAGCAAGCCTTTCCAGTACAGACCAGAGACAGAGGCAGAATGAAAGAGAGGAGCACGGCAGGAGCAGAGCAGGGAAAAAATGAAAAGTGAATTAAAGTGACGTCACAATCAACAGAGAGAGTAGGAACATGGAGAGCCGCTGGGGTGAGTATATAGGTAAGCTTTTAATTTAATTTAAATCAAACATAGCATTAAACATCACTGGCAAGCAGGTAGGTAATTGGTTTGGGAAGAAGTTACCTGTTTGGTGGGTATCTGGTAAGTGATTAAGGTCCATTCTAATCCTAATGTTTAAAATAGTAAAGGAACTAGTGGCAAGCTTAATAAAAAGTATAAAAAAAAGGAAAATAAAATAAATAATTGAATAAAATAATTAAGTAGTTAATTAAAACACATTAAGGATGGCAGGACAGGTGATGTGTCATAGCTGCAGCATGTGGGAGCTCCTGGATGCCAGTGTGATCCAGGGCAAACACGTCCACAGTAAATGTTTGCACTCGAAGAGCTTCGGCTCGGTGTCATTGAACTGGAGTCCGAGCTGCAGACACTGCGACACATCACGGAAGGGGAAAGTTACCTGGACATTTTGTACCAGGAGGCGGTCACACCCCTTAGGAAAGGGTCTTCTGATTTGGTCAGTGGTCAGGGACAGGAGAGTGTGGCTGCAGCTGAGGTAGGTAAGGGGACCCAGAGGGCAGGAGTGCAGCAGCCTCAGCCTTTGCACTTGTCCAACAGGTTTGAGGTTCTTTCAGCTTGTTTGGATGAGAGTGGGGGCTGCAGGGTGGATGAGCAACCTGACCATGGCACCATGGTACAGGAAGCCATTCAAGTGGAGGGAGAAAAAAGGAATGTAGTGGTAGTAGGGGACAGTATGGTTAGGAGGATTGACACTGTTCTATGTAGCAAAGAGAGAGAGTCCAGATGGCTGTGTTGCCTGCCCGGTGCCAGGGTTCGGGACACCAGGGCTGGTGAGGAACTTACAATGGGAGGGAGAGGATCTAGTCGTCGTGGTCCATGTAGGTACCAACGACATAGGCAGGACAAGGAAAGAAATTTTGCATAGTCAGTGTGAGGAACTAGGTGCCAAATTAAGAAGCAGAATCTCAAAGGTAATAATCTCTGGCTCAAAGTCTGGTGTGGTAGAAGTGGACTCTGGCTCATGGGGCACTGGCACCAATACTGGGGAGAGTGGTGGCTATACCGTTGGGACAGTCTAGACCTGAATCGTGCTAGGGCTGGTGTTCTAGCGAGCCGCATAACTAAGGAAGTAGAGAGGGTTTTAAACTGAATAGTGGGTCCAAGGGATCAAATTTGGGAAGATATGGTAAATCAAGGAGTAGAAACAAGGCAAGCGAGAATGGTATTAATATGGGAAATGATAAACAGACAGTGACAGGAAGAGCCAAAGAGTACAAATCTAAGAGTAAATCAACAGATAAGGCTAGAGGTTACAAAAATAATAAAGGGACAAAACTAAAGGCTCTGTATCTGAATGCACATAGCATTCGAAACAAAACAGATGAACTGAGAGTGCAAATAGAAATAAATAAGTACGATCTGATAGCCATTACAGAGACATGGTTGCAGGATGACATAGATTGGGACCAGAATATTTAAGGGTACATGTCTTTTCAGAAGGACAGGAAGCTAGGAAAAAGTGGAGTGGTAGCTCTTTAAATTAATGATGGTATTAGCGCAATAGAGAGGGATGGCCTAAGTTCAGGAGACCCGGATGTAGAAGCAGTTTGGGTAGAGATGAGAAATCATAAAGGCAAGAAGTCACTTGTGGGAGTGGTGTACAGGCCACCTAACATTAACCACACTGTAGGACGAGGTATAAAGGAACAAATAATGGCTTGTCAGAAAGGTACAGTGATAATGGGGGAATTTAACCTACATATAGACTGGAAAAATCAGATGGACAGAGGTAGCCTAGATGAGGAGTACAAAGAATGTTTTTGGGATAATTTCTTGGAACAATACATTCTGGACCCAACCAGAGAGCAGGCTATACTAGACCTGGTATTATGCAATGAGATAGGATTGATTAATGACCTCATAGTTAAGGCACCCCTAGGTAGCAGTGATCATAATATGATTGAATTTTACATTCAGTTTGAGGGAGAGAAGAGTGGGTCCAAGACTAGTGTTTTAAACTTAAATAAGGACAACTATGAGGGCATGAAAGCAGGGCTAGCTAAAGTGAACTGGCAAATCAGGTTAAAGGATAGGTCGAAAGACATGAAGTGGAAGACATTTAAGGTGATATTTCAGAATACACAGAATAGATACATTTCAATGAGAAAGAAAAATTCCAAGGGTGGGACCCACCATCCGTGGTTAACTAAAACAGTTAAAGATAGTATCAAACATAAAGAAAAAGCCTATATTTGTACAAAGATGGGAGGCAGGTCAGAAGATTGGACAGAATATAAAAAACAGCAAAGAATGATTAAAAGATTGATAAAGAAGATAAAATGAGAGTACAAGAGAAAGCTAGCTAAAAATATAAGAGTTTCTGTAGATATTTAAAAAAGAAAAGAGTTAACAAAGTAAGTGTTGGTCCTGTAGAAAGTGAGTCTGGGAAATTAATAATGGATAATAAAGAGCTGGCAGATCAATTGAACAAATATTTTGCATCAGTCTTCACTGTTGAGGATATTAGTAACATCCCAGTGTTAGGGTGGAACTCAAGAAAATTTACAATCACCAGGGAAGTGGTACTGAACAAATTGTTGGAGCTGCGGGCTGACAAGTCTCCGGGTCCTGACGGACTTCATCCTAGGGTGTTAAAAGAAGTGGCTAGTGAGATAGTTGATGCATTAATTTTAATTTTCCAAAATTCTCTGATTTGGGTACGGATTGGAAAATAGCGAATGTAACTCCTTTATTCAAAAAGGGAGGGAGACAGAAAGCAGGAAACTACAGGCCAGTTAGCTTAACATCTGTCTCAGGGAAAGTGTTAGAAGATATTATTAAAGACGTTATTCAAGGTAATCAGGCAAGGTCAACATGGTTTTGTGAAAGGGAAATCATATTTAACCAATTTATTGGAGTTCTTTGAGGGAGTTACATGTGCTGTGGATAATGGGGAACCGGTGGATGTATTGTACTTAGATTTCCAGAGGGCATTTGATAAGGTGCCACATCAACGGTTATTGCGAAAAATAAAAGCTCATGGTTTAGGGGGTAACATATTGACATGGATAGAAGATTGGCTAGCTAACAGGAAACAGAGATTAGGCATAAATGGGTAATTTTCTGGTTGGCAAGATGTAACGAGCGGTGTGCCACAGGTATCTGTGTTGGGGCATGAACTTTTTACAATTTATATAAATGACTTAGATGAAGGGACCAAAGGTATGGTTGCTAAATTTGCTGATGACACTAAGACAGGTAGGAAATTAAGTTGTGAAGAGGAGAAAAGGGGGTTACAAAGGGATATAGATAGGTTAAGTGAGTGGGAAAAGATCTGGCAAATGGAGTATAATGTGGGAAAGTGTGAAATTGTCCACTTTGGCAGGAAGAATAAAAAAGAAGCATATTATCTAAATGGTGAGAGATTGCAGAGCTCTGAAATGCAGAGAGATCTGGGTGTCCTAGTGCATGAATTGCAAAAGGTTAGTATGCAGGTACAGCACATAATTAGGAAAGCTAATAAAATGCTATTGTTTATCACGAGGGTAATTGAATACAAAAGTAGGGAGATTATGCTTCAGCTATACAGAGCATTGGTGAGACCACATCTGGAGTACCATGTACAGTACTGGTCTCCTTATTTAAGGAAGGATGTAAATGCATTGGAGGCAGTACAGAGAAGGTTTACTAGCCTAATAACTGGAATGGGCAGGCTGTCTTACGATAGAAGATTGGACAGGCTAGGCTTGTATCCACTGGAATTTAGAAGAGTATGAGGTAACTTTATTGAAACATATAAGATCCTGAGGGGTCTTGACAGGGTGGATGTGGAAAGGATGTTTCCCCTTGTGGGAGAATCTAGAACAAGGGGTCACTATTTAAAAATAAGGGGTCGCCATTTAAGACAGAGATGAGGAGAAATATTTTCTTACAGAGGGTCGCGCGTCCTTGGGATTCTCTTCCTCAAAAGGCAGTGGAAGCAGAGTCTTTGAATATTTTTAAGTCAGAGGTAAACAGATTCTTGATAAGCAAGGGGGTGGAACGTTATCGGGGGTAGGTGGAAATGTGGAGTCATCAGTTCAGCCATGAATTTATTGAATGGCGGAGCAGGCTCCAAGGGCCGAGTGGTCTACTCCTGCTCCTAAATTGTATGTTCGTATGTTCTACTGATAATTTGTCAGCAGCTTCTTCCTTTGTAAACGCTGATACAAAGTACTCTTTGGGCTGAATTATTAAGGCAGCGAGCTTCCAAAATGGCGTGATGCGTGCCGTGGAGCCGCCGCAATATTTGGCACAGTGTCTCATTTACATGAAGAGGGCGGACCATCCTCCTCCCATGACGTAGAGGGGACGGGCGTTCTGTCCCCAGCAACGGCGCCCGATGCCACCATGCAGGCGCCGGCGCCATTTTTAGAGGATTCAAGCCCTTACAAGTCATTAAAATTTTTAAAGTGAGCTGCATGTTGAAGTTAAATTTAAGCATTCAATAAGCATTCAACAGTGGCGCAGTGGTTAGCACCGCAGCCTCGCATCTCCAGGGACCCGGGTTCGATTCTGGGTACTGCCTGTGCGGAGTTTGCAAGTTCTCCCTGTGTCTGCGTGGGTTTCCTCCGGGTGCTCCGGTTTCCTCCCACATGCCAAAGACTTGCAGGTTGATAGGTTAATTGGCCATTATAAATTGCCCCTAGTATAGGTAGGTGGTAGGGAAATATATAGGGACAGGTGGGGATGTGATAGGAATATGGGATTAGTGTAGGATTAGTATAAATGGGTGGTTGATGGTCAGCACAGACTCGGTGGGCCGAAGGGCCTGTTTCAGTGCTGTATCTCTAAACTAAACTAAAAACCAAACTAATAAAAGATAAAAGCCCCTCTCCCGCCCGCCAATGACCAAACAATTTATTTATTTCCCTCTTCCCCACCGGAAAAACTTTATTGCCCATCCCAAACTTCCCCCTGCGAATTTCTTTGACCTTCAACCCCTTCCCACCATACCCTTGACCAGTAGTAAGAGTTTTCCAGCACCCCCCCACCCTGAAAACTTCACTCCTCATCTCTCCCCACCTGTGTTTTGTCTTGAATCTCCAAATAGCGCTCCGAAGGGGCGGGAGTTCCAGCAGCTGGCCGGAATATCAGCTTGGGACGGCCGTCGTGAACAGGTAAATGTTTATTCATCTTATTTGAATTCATTAACATATTTTAATTAAGTCCCCATCGCTGAGCGGGCCTCGCCACCGCTGTTAATATGGGGTCTGGCCTTCCCAATGTCAAGGCCCGCAGCGGGCCACTCCCAGAGATATTTTTCAGGCCCCCATGCCACGCCATGACCCCTGAAGTTGGAGGGCTGGTAAAATCCAGCCCAATATGTATGCTCGTCTTGCCCTGCACCTCTAAGCTTATATCAGCCACTTTGTCCCCAATAGGCCCCACACCGACTCTTACTACTCACTATTTACATGCTAGTAGAAGGTTTTTGGGTTCCCTTTTATGTTGACTGTTATTCTATTCTCATATTCTCTCTTTGCCAGTCGCATTTTCCTCTTCACTTCAATGTATTTGGCCTGGTTCTTGATTGAAGAATTCACCTGACGTGCATTATACAACTTTTTTTTGTTTTGTTATATTCACTATCTCCCTTGTCATCCAAGGAACCCTGGCTTTGGTTCCCCTACCTTTCACCCTTGTTGGAATGCACACAGCCAGTACCTGAAGCATCTCCTCCTTAAAAATCACCTATTGTTCTGTTACAGTTTTTCCTGTCAGTCTTCGCTTCCATTTTACCCTGGCTAGATCCCTTCTCATCCTATTGAAATTAGCCTCTCTTCCAATTTAGAAGTTCTAACCTTAAATTGTTTGTTGCTCTTCTCCATTACTAGTCTAAACCTTATGACACAATGATCATTCTTACCCAAGTGTTCCTCCACAGACATATGGCCCACTTGGCCCACATTATTCCACAGGACCAGATCCAGTAAAGCCTCCTTCTGAGTTGGACTGAGAACATACTGGTCAAGGAAGTTCTCCTGAACACATTTCAGAACTTCCTCCCCTACCTTTCCCTTTACTTTAACATTATTGCAATGGCTATTTGGATAATTATAGTCCCCCAATATCACCTCTCCACATTATTGCACATCACTGTGATTTCCCTGCAGATTAGCTCCTCTATCTCTCTCTCACTATTTGGAGGACTATAGAATACCCCAGTAGCGTGACCATACACTTTTCTCTTCTCAACTCTAACCAAATGGATTCTGTCTTTGCCCCTTCAAGGACATCTCTTTCCAACACTACAATGTCTTCCCTAATCAGTACTGCCACACCACATCCCCTTTTCCTTCCCTATCTTTTCTGAACACTTCACATCCTTGAATATTAAGTGCCCAGTCCTCACCATTTTTAAACCACGTTCCTGTTATTGCAGCTACATCATACTCTCACATAGCTATTTGTGCTTGTAGCTCACCAACCTTATTCACCACACTTTGTGCTTTTACATACATGCATTCTAAACTTGTCTTTGTACTCCTTTTCATCCTTTTTAGTCCGTTCCTATCTAATTTGGTACTATTCCCTTTTCTAGTACTATCCAACAATCTCACTTTATACATTTCTTCTTCATTTCTACTTGTATATGCTGTTGCCCATCCTGTTGGGAATAGGTGTCTCCTGCCCCAGAATTGATCCTAATGCCCCAAGAATCTGAAGCCCTCCCTCCTGCATCATGCCTCAAGCCATGCATTGATCCTGCCTATCCTCCTATTTCTTTTTACTCATGCTAACACACTGCACTGGGAATAATCGAAAGATTAGTACCCTCGAGGTCCTACTTTTTAATTTCTTCCCTAGCTCCTGAAAATCTGACCTTTGGACCTTAATGTTTGCTCTCTCTATGTGTACCACAATTTCTGGCTCACTCCTTTTCCCCTGCAGAATATTCTGCACCCTCTCTGTGATGTCCTTTTCCCTGCCCTAGAGAGAAAAAGAGAAATATGCACAAACCGATCACTTGCCTGCTTTCCTGTGACATCACACTTTTTTCCCAAATACCCTCAGTTTGTTGCAAACATCCCACCACTGGTCTCGCTGTGTTCTCACTCTTGGGCCTGCTATGCTTTTATCCTCCCTGCCAGTCTCACTGTGCACTCCTGACTTTGAGCACAGAGGTGCGAATGACAATATGGGTTCAATCAATAATTCCTGCAGTGTTGGAAAGACAGCAACATAGGAAGTTTTCCCTGATGCTGTTACAACATCAACAACAATATATATTTATATGGTGTCTTTGACATCCTAAGGTGCTTTACAGGAGCATTATAAAACAAAATATGTCACCGAGCCACAAAAGGAGATATTAGGTCAAATGACCAAAAGCTTGGGCAAAGATGTAGGTTTTAAGGAGTGTCTTGATGGAAGAAAATGAGGTGGAGAGGCAGAGAGGTGCAGGCAAAGTATTCCAGAGCTTGGGACCTCTGCAACTGAAGGTGCGGCCACCAATGGTGGAGCAATTAAAAGCAGGAATGCTTGAAAGGCTGGAATTAGAGGAGTTCAGCTATCTTGAAGGGTTGTAGGGCTTGAGGAGATTACAGAGATAGGGAGGGGCAAGGCCATGGAGGGATTAGAAAACAAGAATGAGAATTTTAAAATCAAGATGTTGCTTGACCGGGAGCCAACGTAGGTCAGCAAGCACAGGAGTTATAGGTGAATGGGACGGTGCAAGTTATGACACAGACAGCAGAGTTTTGAATGACGTCATGTTTATGGAGAGTCGAATGTGGGAGACCAGCCAGGAGTGCATTGGAATAGTCAAGTCTAGAGGTAATGAAGGCATGAATGAGGATTTCAGCAGCAGATGAGCTGAGACAGGGATGAAGTCGGCCAATGTTACAGAGTTTGAAATAGGTGGTCTTAGTGATGGCATGAATATGAAGCCAGAAGCTCATCTTGGGGTCAAATGTGACACTAAGGTTACGAACAGACTGACTTAATCTCAGCCTGTTGCCAGGGAGAGGGATGGAGTCGGTAGCTAGGGAATGGAGTTTGGTGCGGGGACTGAAAACAATGGTTTCAGTCTTTCCCATATTTAATTGGAGGAAATTTCTGCTCATTCGGTACTGGATGTTGGAGAAGCAGTCTGATAGTTTAGCAACAGTGGAGGAGTCGCGAGAAGTGGTGGTGAGGTGGACCTGAGTGTTGTCATCATACATGTGAAAACTAATACTGAGCTTTTGGATGATATCACCAACGGGTAGCATGTAGACGATAAATAGGAGGGGCCACCAGAGGTAACGTTGTGCGAGCAGGAAGGGAAGCCATTGCAAGTGATTCTCTGGCTATGATTAGATAGATAAGAATGGAACCAGGTAAGAGCGGTCCTACCCAGCTGGACGACAATGGAGAGGCGTTGGAGGAAGATGGTGTGATCAAGTGGGTCAAAAGCTGCAGACAGGTCAAGAAGGCCAAAGAGGAAGAGTTTACCTTTGTCACAATCACATAGGATGTTGTTTGTGACTTTGATAAGAGCTGTTTCAGTCCTGTGGTAGGGGCGGATACCTGATTGGAGGGATTCAAACATGGAGTTCTGGGAAAGATAGCAATGGATTTGGGAGGTGACACTACGTTAAAGGACTTTGGAGAGGAAAGGGAGGTTGGAAATGGGGCGGTAGTTTGCAAGGTTGGTGGGGTCAGGGGTTGGCTTTTTTGAGGAGAGTGATGATGACGGCAGATTTAAAGGAGAGAGGGACAACACCTGAAGAGAGAGAACCATTTATAATATTGGCCAACATGGGGACTAGGAGGGGAAGTTTGGTGATCAGCGGAAATAGGATCGAGGGAATAGGAGGTGGTTCTCATGGACAAGATGACCTCAGAGAGGGCATGAGGGGCGATAGGAAAGGAACTAGAGAAAGATATGAGTTCAGGGCGAGAGCAGAGGGAAGCATTATTTGTAGTTTGGCCAGGTGGACTAGTGGAAGAGAGGGATGCGGCAGAGGCAGCTGATCGGATGGTCTTAATCTTAGTGACAAAGAAGTCCATGAGTTCATTGCACTTATTGCTGAAGGTGAATGTGGAGGGGACAGGGTGGGGGGCCGGAGTTTAAGAAGATGGTTTTAGAGAGAAAAGAAGCCAAGGGTTATCCATGCATTCCAGTATGATCCTGGAATAGTGGGCAGCTTGAGCAGATGAGAGCAGGACCTGAAAGTGTTTTAAGTGGTCCAGCCAGATCTGGCGGTGGATGGCTAAATCAGTTGTTCATGATCTCTTTTCCAGTCTGCATTCTTTGGACTTCTGGGAGTGGAGATGAGGGCCGTACCAGTGGAATGAACAGAGTGAGAGAGACTGATATTTTTATTGGGGGCTAGGGCATCAAAGGTAGTGCTGAGGGTATGGTTGAGCAAATCAGTAACTGCAGAAGTAACTGCAGGGGAGGCGGTGGTGTAGTGGTAATGTCACTAGGCTAGTAGCCCAGAGCCACAGGCTAATGCTCTGGGGATATCGGTTTGAATCCCACCACAGCAGATGGTGAAATTTGAATTTAATTAATAAATTTGGAATTAAATTCTAGTCTACTGGTGACCATGAAACCATTGTCAATTGTTGTAAAAACCCATCCAGTTCACGAATGTCCTTTAGGGAAGGTAATCTGCAATCCTTACCTGGTCTGGCTTACGTGCATCCAGACCCACAGCAAAGTAGTTGAATCTTAAATGCCCTCTGAAATGGCCTCACAAGCCATTCAATAATCAAGTGGAATTAGGGGTGGGCAATAAATGCTTGCCAAGCCAGCGACACCCACATTTCACGAATGAATTAAAAAAAAATGTTGTGGCAAACAAAGGGCCAAAGTTGAGATTTTGAAAGTGCCGTTGTAAGTGAATTGGGGGATAGTTTTTTCCAGGAACAAATACAGAATGAGGTAGGATTGGGGTGTGGAAGAGGGATGTGGTTGAGAGTGATACAAGGAAGTGATCAGAGATGGTCTTATTGGTAACTGATACGATGAAACTAGCAAGGCCATGTAAGATGGCAAGGTCGAGGGGTGGCTGTGAATATGTGTTAGGGAGTTTACACATAGGGCAAGATTTGGGAAGGATAAGAGGGCAGTGAACTCAGAGCAGAGAGAACATGCTGAGTTGAGATAGAGATTGAAATCATCAAGGATGAGAAGTCAATTAGTGCACAGGCTGAGGGAGGAAAGCAGTGAAGATATCTCAGTGAGAAAATCTTTATTGTACTTGGGAGGAAGGTCTAGAACGATGATTTTGAAAGAGAGGTGAGAGGGGTGGAACAAGATGAGACACTCAAAGAAGTAGAAAGTGCCAGTGGAGTTAGGGGGGTCAGGCTAAGGCATGATCTGGTGATAAGTGCCACACCACATTGTAGTTCACCTGGCAGGAAGTGCCTGCCTGACAGAATAATATATCTGTGACTTTAGTGATGTATCTGTGGTCAGCAAACTAAGTGACATGACATATGTAACTGGCAGTTGACTGAAATGACTTATTACCAAGCAGTTTAGTGCACAGTCAAGACTGATTTTCTCTGTCACTTGTGGTGTCGTATGCAGTATCTATGAATCTTCCCCTGCAGACAGCATAGATCTGCACATTGAACATTATACAACAGAATCATTCAGTCAACCCTAGGTTACGTGTGTTGTGCCATGCTCTTTCCTGATTATCACGAAGGCCACAGAGGTCTGATTCTGCCAAGCAAACAGATAGATCTGGTTCTGTCAAACAAGTGCTGCTTCCACAGAAGTTCAGTCACTACTCTGCTGCCTGTCAGTCAACTGCAGTCATCAGTGCAGAGCCAGTTTTTAATATGTCTTCTAAATGCACAAAATGTGTGAAATGTGAGGTAAGGAATGATGGAAAACATCATTTTTAAATGCTAATTGCTGTATGCATAAACTCTACGTTCTGATGTTCACAGTGATTTAATGTGGCCAAACATTTTTGGAAGCCTCAAAATAAGTGTGAAAAATAGTATTCTGATGCACTTCTGAATTTTCCTTACTTTTGCACACAATTAGGATGTGCAATAAACAAAACAACTGGTGAAATTATCAGGTTAGAATGACTTTCTCTACTGATGAAAAACATATTGGTGGGTATAGCTCTTATATTTCAACCATGCATGTACCGTATGGGCTGAGTCATTCAAACAAAGAATTGTCAATAATACTTAATCTGTGATGCAAAACCTTTCCAAATCCTATTTAAATAGCAGGTTTCATTTTCAAACCTGTATTTTAAATAGCGCTATCCTACACTGTTTAATTTAAATGCAGAAAGCCATTAGAAACTGTTCAAGTGAAACAATGAAGCCAGCAGTAGTCAAGGCACAATCATTTTAATAAAGACAATCCCCACAGTTGTCCTAAGTGTATTTCCAATATTGGTTGCTTGCTATCTTGCATGGGTATGAAAGGAAATTATAACATCAAAGCTCATTCATCATGTTTCCATTCAGCTTCAGAACTGCTTTCATTGCCAGATGCATATGTATAGTTTTTGTTCCGAAGAGAATTATTTGGGGGATAAAGAAAGATTAATTTTGAATGATTTTTTGACAAATGAGAGTTGGCATGTTTCTGATTCAACAAACATCTTCTTCATTTTTGCTTCAGAATGAAGCAATCTGCAAAATTAAAAAAAACATGGAACCCGAGTAAGAGCCAAGAACTGAAAGAATAAACGTGCATTATGGTGGATTGGATTTTGGAATATCTCAAAATATTCAGGATTATGTGGAAAGGTTAAAGCTAAATGTTTACTGACTAGGAAGAATGGAGTTCAGAGGGCACCTCTTCAAAGGAAATATAGTATTAATTCGTAAAGATCAGGTAAACCCAGAATATTATTTTAAACTAAGCCAAGATAGTTGGATCAGAGGCCATAAATTTGAGTGATAAATGATTAGAATAATCTTTTGGCTGGGGCCATAGAGGAAAAATTATTGGGGATATTCAAAGTGCAGCTGTATGCTATAATGGAAGAGTGAGGATGCAAGGGATGAGTTTTAAGGAACTGTAAAGCCTTTTTACATTGTGATTTTTTTTTATTTGTTAGCAAAAATACAATTGATAGCGGTTTGCTATTAAATTGTATTTTATATTTTCTCATGGTCAAAATAATTTTACACTGGTGCTTGTAAAAAGCATAACATTGTTACATTATCTTATAATAGTAGATGGTTCTCCAGTAGACTAAAATATGTGGTGATTATTCAAGTGTATTACCTCTATGTGAGGTAAAGATACATGAAAATTGTATTGATATCAATGCTTCAACTGGTATTCCAAGGGATCCCAAGCAAAACAACTAATTTTAAAGAATTTTTTATTTAAAACAAACTATTACGGATACAACATGGACAACATTGTTGTGGTTTGGTGGACAGTAATCAGGTGTGACAATCTTTGCAAACTTCTCATGCTCTTGGTCATACAACGGTTTCCACAAGCAGAGTGAGTCCCTCATGAAACAAAACTGCATATTTATTCTCTGCTGTATATAGGTTAGCCTTCTGAATTTTAACAATTCACTTCTAATCATCTCATATGGAATGGGCTGCCCAGCATCTATTCCCATCACCTTCAAAAGCATCGAATAACACTTCATGAAACAGTACAGTCTAAAACTACATGATGTATCTTGTTTTTTTTCACCACTCTTTGTAATCTTGCATTGAGAATCTAGGTCCTACGTCTAGGCTTGGCAATTAAAAAAATGTGATGGAGCCTACTACATGACTGAGTTCAGTACTCAGAATTTGCATCTGTAATCTATTAGGATTTGTGTACTATTACGTAAAGGGTAGGTTGCTAACGGTGGGGAATGTTAATAAATTAATAACCTACCTTGATTCCTATAAATATTGCTTATAGTAACTTTACTTGAGTGATGGGAAAGTATAAATTGAACAAAAACGATTAATATATAGCACAACATGTCTTTATAATAAAAGCAAAATACTGCGGATGCTGGAAATCTGAAACAAAAACAAGAAATGCTGGATTCACTCAGCAGGTCTGGCAGCATCTGTGGAAAGAGAAGCAGAGTTAACATTTCGGGTCAGTGACCCTTCTTCGGAACTCAGTTACTCTGCATTTTTTACCCAAACAACATTATAATATGAACACAAAATACTGTTGGTTTCAATTGATATATTTTATTTTAACATATCCTGAATTCGGGTTTCTCTATTGGTAAATATACTGTTCAGTGTGGAACTAAACTTTTGGACCAAGAAACTCCCAACATTGATCTTTGGTTAGCTTATCTCTGATAAGTAAGCAGTTGGAGGGCTACAGTTGCCTTTATTTTCCATGGGTGGAGGAAGAAAGAAATAAGTTAGCATTCATACTCCCAATCACTATCTAGGAATCGACGTTGGAAAGTGCCTATATGTGGATGTCAGTAAAGAATAAGATCAGCCTCATAGCGATAAAATGGTCAATCGACCAATCTCACCCTCATAGCAGGAGCCACAGTCTAAGAGATGATGGATTGGAGATGAGGCTAAACACTGTAGTGCCAAGTGACTCGTGCTCCCTTCACATATTATTTCTCATTGGAGTTTCAGGATTATTGAATTTACCCTAAAAAGAAAAAATACAAATGCAGGAAACATGAAATAAAAATAAAGAATTCTGAAAATATGCAACAGAATAGATAGAATCTGCAAAAAGATGAAAGGCCAGTCAGAGTTTTGAGTGCAGACCGATCACCAGAACATGTTTTGTTCTGAAAAAAAGGTATACATCTGAGAAATTGACCAGCTTTAGAAAGAATTAACTTGCATTTATATAGTGTCTATCACATCCTCAGGATGTCCCAAAGTGCTACATGGTCAACTTCTGAAGTGTAGTCTATGTAGACAAATACACACAGAGAAGTCTTTATAAATAGCACTGAAATTAATAACCAGACAATAAGTTTTAGTGATGTTGGTTGGTTTTAATCTACTTAATTACAGAAATTGACGTAACTGTGATATTCTCCATTGTAGAATAGCCTGACAATACTCACTTTTGATCACCCAAGGTAGCAGCATGAGCAAAATTGGAGCTTCTGCCTAATTTGATTACGTTGGTGCTGTAACATGTGACATAGCTCCATTACAGCATTCCATATAAAGCAGAAATGCAGGCACAGCACTCCTCAGTTATGTTGAGGTGGGGTGTTTAATTCCTGAATACCCACCTGTTTTAACTCACTGTATGGAGATAGTCCTGTCCTTTTAAAAAAGGCCCTATGCAAAGATTTTCAACACAGCTGTAGCACCCAACAAGCCAAAACAGGAGTCCGAATAGCTCACCAGCAGCTTAGAAAGACCAATCAGAGGCTTTACTGATTGTAGCTGACAGTCTCTTTAAACAAAAGCAAAATACTGCGGATACTGGAAATTTGAAATAGAAACAGAAAATGCTGGAAATACTTATCCAGTTTGGCAGCATCTGTGGAGACAGACAAAGTTAATGGATGGAATTTTTCACCCCGCACCCCCCAGCAGTGTTTTGGGAGGTGGGGGTGAGGGGGCATAAAATTGGGTGGGATGCTAGAGGTTCTTCTGCCCATTGCCTACCAGCCCCCGCTGGTGGATGGGCACTTCACTACCTGGGGAGGCCCTGCTGATCGGGCACCCTGTGCACCATGGAGGCAACCCCCATGGTATGGGCTTCCCCCATTGGAACCCCCTGACCCCCATTCTCATGATCGCCCCCCCCACCCACTCCCACCCAGTGATTGGCCCTAGAAATCTCTGACTCTTGATCTCATTCACCTGCCTCCATCACTCGTTGGGTCCAGAGACTGCTGCAGTCCCAGCAGTGGCCACAACTCCTGGTGGCACTGCCGGGATTAAAGAGCTGCCGGCCCTCTGATTGGCCATCAGCTCTTGAAGGTGGGTGCCAGGAAGATAGGAGGGGAGCCACTTTGGGAAGGGTTCCTGATGCAATCCTGCCGCTGGGGGACTTTCCCAGGGTACCCAGTTCAGCTGCCGCGCCACTGAAGCAGGCAGCTAGCTAATTAGCGCAATTAAAGCCCCACTTAGGGGCCATTTTGTGATGGAGTGACCCCCTGCCTTGTGCAGCCACTTGGCGGCAGGCCGGGGGGCCAGCGGAGCCAGAGGCCTCATGCCCCATGACCCTGACCATTGGGGTGAAAGGCCACGGCCCTGTCCCTCACTATTCCTGTGGAGGGGTTTCCTCGCCAACTGATGGCCCTACCGACTTCAGGCCTCTTTGATTGATGAATTCTATGCAGGTAACCAACAACACCTCCACACCTCCATGTTGAGGTGCCCTCATGCTCCCTTGCCTGCCCCAGCAGCAACTCCCTCTCCTGGTGGGGCTGCCAACCTGACATTGCAGCGGACCCGATGATTGGACCTCCAACACTGGAGCCCACCCTCCGTCCTATGAGGACAGCAAGCATGGAGGCAGCCAATTAGGAGGACACCTCCTGGAAGGAGGCGGGCGTGCAGGCGACATGGGTGAGCTTGGGATCCCCATATGGGACGAAATTGAGGTCTGATGGCCCCCCCAGAATATCCAGCCTGTTAATTTTGTTCATCCTTCCACAGGTGCTGTCAGACCTGGTGAGATGACCAGCATTTTCTGTTTTTATGTCCTGCATAACACCCCTGCATTCTGCTTCTCAACAGCTGGCACCAAGTCTTATTGGGCAGGCTTAAGAATCAGCGAATCTGGCACTGCCACAAGTCAATTTTGGAAAAGCGTCCTTGGACATGTCCAGGACTCTTATTTTAATATTTTAATGACCCCCCCTCCCCCCCACTGGTGTCAGGCAAC
Source organism: Heterodontus francisci (assembly GCF_036365525.1). Taxonomy (NCBI): domain Eukaryota; kingdom Metazoa; phylum Chordata; class Chondrichthyes; order Heterodontiformes; family Heterodontidae; genus Heterodontus; species Heterodontus francisci. The sequence continues at coordinate 33,281,745 of NC_090385.1, read as the reverse complement.
TGGCTGAGCCCAGTAAAAATTGCCTGATTCAACATGGGGGCAACCTCAGAGGGAGATTGTGACTGGAAGCTTGTGTCCTGAAATTTATTACCTTAACATTAATTTTACTTGCAAAAACTAGGTCAAAACCAGATTGAATTTATCCCCGTATTTTGACTAGAAGTATTTCCTCTTTCCTCTATCTGATATATTTGGGCAAATTACAGCAGTATGACCACACTTCCAGCTGACTGAGTGGAAATAAATCTCTCTAAGATAGCTGTGTGTTCCAAAGTGAGTTAGTAAAACATCGTAATTTGCTGTATGGAAATAAAAACCTTCCTTGTAGCTTTAATTCCCTGAAGAAGCTTATGCAAAATATTTTTAAAAAATCACTCAGCCTACTTCAGATTAATGGGTGGTGAGGTGGATTGGCAATGCACACAATCACACAGTGACTTCTGCCAGAAAAGCTCCTTAGTTACTGTCAGACTAAAAATTAATAACTTTCTGACCAACCATGTGCTCAAGTACAACGGTTCAAAATTACCATTGTAACAACCAGAATTAAGGCAACGAACCTTAGTAATTGGACATAGCTCATACTGCTGTGTGGTAAGTGCAGAAATAGTGACTGGAGAGAAGTTCATACAGAGGTCACTTTTGTCAGCCCATCAAAAAACATTTGCTCTGGAAATCCATTGAATTATAGCCCATAAGTTAATAAAACTGCGAATACGTTTGCGATATAGAAGATAGGGGAAAGAATGAAATATCCTGTGCATGTCACTTGCATGAAGCAAACCCATAGGGAAAGGCAGTCTTAGAGAAACTATTGGCCTGAGGCAAAAGGTGTCAGTCACTTTTATTCTCACTTGCTGGGTGAGGACACCAATAGTTTTTAGTTTTAGAGAAACAGCACTGAAACAGGCCCTTCAGCCCACCGAGTCTGTGCCGACCATCAACCACCCATTTATACTAATCCTACACTAATCCCATATCCCTACCACATCCCCACCTGTCCCTATATTCCCCTACCACCTACCTATACTAGGGGCAATTTATAATGACCAATTTACCTATCAACCAGCAAGTCTTTGGCATGTGGGAGGAAACCAGAGCACCCGGAGGAAACCCACGCAGACACAGGGAGAACTTGCAAACTCCACACAGGCAGTACCCAGAATTGAACCCGGGTTGCTGGAGCTGTGAGGCTGCGGTGCTAACCACTGTGCCACTGTGCCGCCCTAATACTCTGACAGTTTAGATTCTGTACATGATAGATGCATTCCTAAAAAATGTTCTAATCTTCTATGGCTTTACTTGTCTGGCCAACAAGGAAAAAAAGGTATGAAAGCATGAGCACTGGTAAGGTGTTTATTGTTGCCCTGAAATTATGATTTAGGATTGTACTAATGTTTAATATATTCTTAGCACACATGTTCCATTATTTTAGGTGTGACATTAATCTTTTATTTTTACGTACACTGAGAGCTTTGTCAAGGGCTCTTTGTAGTCAATCTTTACAGGCCTCAAAAGCACAAGGGAACACCCTGTTATGTAGACTCAAACAACAGTAAGCTTTGGTTTATAATTGTGATCATGTAGTCATATGAATACAGCTAAATTGCACCATGACCTCAAGCCATAACGAACTGCCAATTTTCTATTAGAGTTGAAAAAATTAGCCTTTCATTTAATTTGTGTATTAGTCTGTATTAAAATTCCAAGTGCACAGCAGGGTTGCCAACTCTGGTTAAAAGTATTCTTGAAGGTTTGATTACTGGACAGCTAATCAAGTGGCATTTGATAATTTGACATCCAAGCATGTGACATCAGATCACATGATGCTTGCCTGCAGTTTGCAAGCGCTCTTACATTTACCTTATAAAGGTTGGCTCCTGTGTAACTGAGTTTCTTTGCTGACAGTTTTGTGTTAGCAGCTGTCCCGCAAGAAGTTCTGAGAATCAGGAGACTGGGTTTCTAGCAGTAGTTCCAGGAGATTCATCTTCTATTCCAGGAGACTCCCAGATATTCCAAAAGACTTCTGGACAATCTGGGTGGGTTGGCAATCCTGTGACGGGTCAAATAACCGATCGGCATTCACTGTGTAGCCTCATAGAAAAGCAATGGTCATTAGGCCCAGTTACAGAGGGAAGAAGGGAACAGCTGGCATGTGTGGGCCAGTGTATTCAAGAGGGGAAAAATATGTCAAAGAGATTGTAATAACACTCAACAGGAATTTATTTCACCGTTACCAACTAAGATTAAGTACATGTGGAATATATTTAAGATTTAAACACGCACACACATATATATATCACCTTAGAAAATTAGAAATATTAAGCAGAGACTCTAAATGGACTCAAAACTGTAAATAAAAACAGAAAGTGCTGGAAATACTCAGCAGGTCAGGCAGCATTTGTGGGGAGAGAAGCAGAGTTAATGTTTCAGGATGTAATCGGTGCCATATTTGCTGAGTGGACTGCCCAGTAAATCAATGAGATCTATCTTTGTTATATTTGATAGTTAATGTGTAATTTGCCAGAACTGCAGCCTGCCTCGGTCTATGTACTTTTTGTTCCTCCACATGGGTCTTTATGGAGAGGGGGAGAGAGTTTTTAAATTCCTCTAGTAGAATCACCTCTCTGAGGTTTTCATTGCTGGACTGCACTTTAAGAGCCCTCAACCACTGGTCAAAAGCCAGCTGCTGACTTCTCTCAAACTGCAAGTAAGATTGATCAGTCTGTTTCCTGAGGGTTCAGAACTTCTGGCGGTAGTCTTCTGGCACTAGCTCATATGCCCCGAGGATAGCATTTTTTGCCAGTTCATAATTTGATGAACTCTCATCTGGCAACAGGGAATACACCTTATGGGCTTTTCCTGTTAGCTTACTTTGCAACAGAAGAGTCCAAATCTTAGCCTTGCAAGTTTCTCAAAATATACAAAAAATGTTTCTATGTCTCCCTCATTGAATTTTGGAATCAGCTGGGAAAATTTTAAAAACTTAGTACACAGCCCTGCACTACTTGTATTTTCCATGCTTTCACCAGGGTTACTCTGACTCCCACTAGCTAACGTAAGCCGCCTCAGCTCTCTTTCTTCCCATTCCTTCTGGAAATTTATTACTCTCTCTCTCTCCTGTCTTTCTCTCGCTGTCTCTTCTAATTCAGGTTTCCTCTGTTCCAGTTGTATCTTTGCGAGCAATACCCTCTCGGAGTCTATTTCCAACCCTGTCTCTGATTCTTCAGCTGCAAGGGAAAAATGGTTGGCCACTAGATTTAGGAGTTCAGACTTCCTATCCTTGGCACGGAAAGGGATCCCACACTGCTCAGCCATATTTCTCAACTCCTCCAATGCCTTTAACTTATCCCAAGTTACTTCACCCTGACTTAGGAGTGCACTGGCTTTGGTTGCGAACATGTTAGTATTCTACCACACACAACCACAAGAAAACCTATTCTGATGAAAGGTCACTGACCTGAAACATTAACTCTGCTTTTCTCTCCACAGATACTGCCAGACCTGCTGAGTATTTCCAGAATTTTTTTTTATTTCAGATTTCCTGCATCTGCAGTATTTTGCTTTTATTACATAAGAAAACCTATATTGAAATCTTTTCTCTTTTTGATTGGGATTTGATTTCCGACTTCCAATTTCTCATTTGTCTGTGGGTCCAATCCTGCATGAGCCCCCAAATTTTTGTTACGACTGAGTGAGGAAGGAGTCTCAGGCTCCCCACTCGCCCCTTTCCTGGTTTGGCTGCAACAAGGTTTAACTTTCAAAACACAGTGTTTTAGCTTCACCTCAGTGAGCTCCTTGCTCACTGCTCTCTAATTGTAATTGTAAAGGAACAACCAGACAGGCTTTCTCGGGTTTAAACAAGAAATATGTAAGGTTATTAACCTTAACGCTCTAGCTCAGTTAAAGCTACTAAAAATACATGACGCAACCATGCTAGCATGCATGCATGATAAACAAACACACAAATAGATACAGAGGAGGAGAAAGAATAGTGGGGGTAGGTTTGAAGTCGTAGATGGAATTCAGTTTGTCGTTTTGGTTTGCTGTGAAGTCTTTGATTGAAGTTAAGCCTTACAGTTCTCGTCGGGGCCCAGTGCACACTTTTAAACTTATTTCGCTCGTACCAGAAGGGGTCTTCTGTCTTGAGGCTTAAGTTGCTTCTGTGGGTCCCTGGAACATTGTGTGTGAGAGAGAGACAGAGAGAGAGAGGGAGAGACCTTGCTTCTCTTTGGTCTTCAAAATTACAGTCTGTCTCAAAACTTTTCTGTGATGCACAATCAATTCCCAGGTTGGCCAGTAGGCTAGTCATGTGACCAGCTCTTTGTTTGACATAGCATCGCCTGCGAGAGTTGTTGATTCTTCAACTCAGTGGGGGGGGGGGGGGGGGGGGGGTGGCGGGGAAGTGCTGCCTCTTATACAGACAATGACTCTCAATGTCTTTTGATCATCACTATTGCCAAAACTCATCTGGCTAATTGAATCAGGGAGCACTCCCATTGTCTTTTAGGCAACTGTCTCTCATAATGCAAATGTGCAGCCATGTTTTCAGCCATTCAACTCTGTGGTCCTTTTAAACAAATTATGTTTAGTACAGTAAATGTTCAAATAGTGTTCCTTATGACAACATTAATATGTTTCCATTTGGCAGGTGTGGTTTCCGTCACAATACGATGGGCTGAATGACCTCCTTCTGTGCTGTAATGACTCTATGACATCACATGGTGTGATTGGACTGTCAAAGAAAAATGCCTCATTTTTTAAAGAAGGAGAATAAAGTTGCAACATCAGAAAAGAAACTTCTTTCTACTAACAGCTAGTTTCCTGATGCAACCTAAGTAATTTGCTTGCTGCAAAACGTGCTAGTGATCAATATGATAGCAGTATGCAAATTCTGGAGATGAATTGTTTTCCACATTTACATGAGTGATATTTCCAGGATCCAGAGTACTAGGCACAACAGATGGTCATGTATTATAAACCACAGTTGAACCATCAGTTGAACCTCATGATAAATGAGTAAGAATCAGGAATAATCATGGTCTGCAACCAAGTAATTATTCATATATGACAGTACTAGAATTTTGCCATGAACAGTACAAGGTGAAAGAGATACTGGGCTGAATGTTTGCTTCAGGGGTGGAAACAGGAGTCGGGACTGTTTCTGGGTCCTAGTCCGGCCCCCGGGGCTGGGGAGGGGATGGGTGTGGTTTGGGGGGTGAAAACAGTCACTCCTTTAAATTTTGACTGGGGTCCCCCCTTAATTGGCATGGAGGCAGGTTCCCTGTCCAATTAAGTGTGGCAGTGGAGCTGTCAAAGCTGGAGGAGCAATCAGAGGCGTTCCAGCTTCAGAGAAGCAGCTGTCAGCAGTAAAGGGTAAGTAACTCAGAGGGTGCTTCAACATGGAAGTGCCCTCTCACCAACTTCTTTAAAAATTTAAATAAAAAATAGAAAAAGTAGCAAAGACACCACTGCGGCAGGTTTGGGAGGAAGGGGTAGGGTGAGGGGGGGCGTTGGTTGCAGATCCCCTCTGCAGGGCACCCTGTGGCTGCACCCACACCCAGTCAAGGCGTCCCGGCCTGCTGGAGTGCTGGCACCTTGGCCTGCTGCTGGGAGCCCATCGCCAGGTAGTTGAACTAACCCCTGTTGTGTTGGGAAACTGGAGGCTGACTGGAAAATCCCAATCGGCCTCCTTTAACTACCATTAACAAGGCTCTATTGAGCCTAATTTGCTGCTACCTTGTGGGGGCAGGCAACCTTGCTGGGCCCTGAACCTGCCTCCCCAAAAATGGCCAGTTCTGGGAATGGTATCAGGAAACCAGTACATCAGCCAGCGCCCGTATTTTCAGGTCCCATCCGCCTCCATTCCCAATCTTGTCAGGACCTGAAAATCCTGCCCACCATTTCGAACCACTGGTGCAGGAACAAATGTTGTTAAATAACACATGGCATGTAATGGCGGACTTAGAACTGTAGTTGGCCAAATATTTGACTCCTCTTAGGAGTAATGATCATTCTATCAGTACACAATAGATCATGTGGTCAAATAAATAATACAAGAATTGTTTTATGTACTTTAGGAATGGAAAATACATTACTGAATAGTGAAACAAAATGATTCATCCAGATCTGTAATAAGTTGAGTTAGTTGATCTCAGTTAGGGCAGCAATAGAGGTGTTACAATTATAAAGAAGAAAGCTTGCATTTATATAGCACTTTTCACAACCTCAGGATGTCCCAAAGCACTTTACAGCCAATGAAGTATTTTTGAAGTGTAGCCGCTTTTGTAATGTAGGAAACATAGCAGCCAATTTGCACCCAGCAAACTCCCCCAAACAGCAATGTGATAATGATCAGAAGATCTATTTTTTGTGATATTGATTGAGGGATAAAGATTGGCCAGGACACTGGGGATAACTCCCCTACTTTTCTTCAAAATAATGCCATGGGATCTTTTACAGCCACCTGAAAGTGTAGACGGGGCCTTGGTTTAACATGTCATTCAAAAGACAGCACCTCTGACAGTGCAGTTCTCCCTCAGTACTCCACTAGAGTGTCAGCCAAGATTTTTGTGCTCAAGTCTTGGAGTGGAACTTGAACCCACAACCTCTGACCGAGAACCAGAGTGCTACCAATTGAGCCACAGGTGGCAAACAGCCTTCAATCTTCATTAACCCTGTGTTAGGAAGGCCAAAACCACATGGTTCTCCCACTCCTGATTGCCTTTATTTGATTACTGATGGAAAGTGTGTGTATGAGGATAGTAAACGAGGAAGGAATCGGATTCAGGTCCAATGCTCTCTGTGGTCTAGGCCTTGAAATAAAGCAACCATTTGGATTTATACAGGAGGGCTACCAGCACCTATAGAACCAAACCTCAGGATCAGTCAACACCTTTCAGGAGGCCGGTGAGAAAATTGGAGGGAAATTCAGACATCACCAAGCAATACTTACTACACAGTGCCTGATTCAGGATGGAAAGATATTTCATTCTTCAGCCCTTTAATTTTTCAACTTGATGAGCATATTTACTCCTGGTGGCTTTGTTTTAGGTATACATTTATTACTGTAAACTCAGTTATAGGATTTTAGGGGTGTGAAATTGGGATTGATAACACTCATTGTCTGGGCGCTATTAGTGCTGTTTTGGGACCAAAATGGTGTCTGATGTGCACACACATCTGGCTCAAATCGTGCGGAACAGCATCTTGGTAAAGGATAAACTCATATCTGAAGCAGCCATTGGTCCATTTGCTTATGCAAATAAGAGGCCTAATGTTTGCTTTTGGTCCCTGCTGCAGCTTTGGTTTGCCCTGAGGTAACCAGAGCAGCGCTGATTGCCTCCGGAAAAATCAACATGAATCACCATGTAAGGAAATAAATGGGAGTACTTACCATAGTTACCATTGCTTCCAGTGCTGAGATATCCGTCCTCACTCCTGACTCAGACCTCCAGGCTCCCCCACCTTGATCTCAGCCCCAACCTCCTAACACCACCAGCAGCATTCCCGACCACCCGCCCCCCCACAACACTTGTGGTGATCACTTTGATGGGATTATACTATAGGTCCCCCAATAGTCAGAGGGAAGTGGAGGAGCATATATGTAGGGAAATCACAGATAGGTGTAGGAATTATAGGGTTGTAATAGTAGGTGATTTTAACTTCACTAATATTGACTGGGACTGCCTTAGTGCTAAGGGATCAGGTGGGGAAGAATTTGTTAAGTGTGTCCAGGATAGTTTTCTGAAGCAGTATGTGGATGGCCCTACTAGAGAAGGGGCTACACTCGACCTCCTCTTAGGAAATGAGGATGGGCAGGTGGTTGATGTGTCAGTGGGGGAGCACTTTGGGACCAGTGACCATAACTCTATTAGCTTCAAGATAGTTATGGAAAAGGATAGGACTGGTCCTCAGGTTGAAGTTCTAAATTGGGGGAAGGCTAATTTCGATGGCATCAGACAGGAACTCTCAAAAGTTGAATGGGGGAGGCTGTTTACAGGTAAAGGAACGTCTGGTAAGTAGGAGGCTTTTAAAAGTGAGATAGGAAGAGTTCAGGGCCGGCATGTTCCTGTTAGATGGAAGGGCAAGGCTGGCAAGTTTAGGGAACCTTGGTTGACGAGGGATGTTGAGGGTCTGGTCAGGACAAAGAAGGAGGCACATGTCAGGTATAGGCAGCTGGGATCGAGCGAGTCCCTCGAGGAGTATAGGGGATGTAGGAGTACACTTAAGAAGGAAATTAGGAGGGTGAAAAGGGGCCATGAGATTTCCCTGATAGATAAGATAAAGGAGAATCCTAAAAGATTCTATAAGTATATTAAGAGTAAAAGGGTAGCTAGGGAGAGAGTAGGTCCCCTTAAAGATCAATGTGGCAATCTATGTGTGGAGCCACGGGAAATGGGTGAGGTCTTAAATGAATATTTCTCGTCCGTATTTACCGTGGAGAAGGTCATGGAAGCTAGTGAGTTCAAGGGAGGGAACACCGATATCCTGGAACATATCAACATTCAAAGGAGAAGGTGTTGGAGGTTTTGAAGCGCATTAAGGTGGATAAATCCCCAGGGCCTGACCAAGTGTATCCTAGGATGCTATGGGAAGCAAGGGAGAAGATTGCTGGGGCCCTGGCAGAGATTTTTGTATCATCCTTAGCCACAGGTGAGGTATTGGAAGACTGGAGGATAGCTAATGCTGTGCCTTTATTTAAGAAGGGCAGCAGGGATAAGCCAGGGAACTACAGGCCGGTGAGCCTTACATCAGTGGTGGGAAAGTTATTGGAAGGGATTCTGAGAGACAGGATTTATATGCATCTGGAAAGGCACGGTCTGATTAGGGATAGTCAGCATGGCTTTGTGAGTGGGAAATCATGTCTCATGAATTTGATTGAGTTTTTCGACCAAGAGGATTGACGAGGCAGGGCGATGGACGTTGTCTACATGGACTTCAGCAAGGCCTTTGACAAGGTCCCACATGGTAGGCTGGTCCAGAAGGTTCGAACACATGGGATCCAGGGTGAGCTAGCCAATTGGATACAAAATTGGCTTGGTGATAGGAGGCAGACTCCAAGACCCACCCATTCCTCTTGCAGACCTCTGCGATCCAATCCAATCACCTACCTGGAAATTGAAGTACTGACCCGTGCAGGATCCCACTGCTGCATCATCCACATTATAATGAGGTCCAAGGTACTCTGGACCTCTCATTTCAGCATGGGCTGTTAACACTCTCTGGGTTAGATGCCCAAGGATTGGAATGCCTGAGTTTCGAGGCCACTATCACCACCAGACGAAGTTATTACTACCTGTTGTCATGAAGGTGCTTCCATTATGAATATTTTTTTGAGCACTCATCTTTAAAAGATGGTGAAAATTGGTTCATTTGAAAGACTGAGAAGATGCCTGGACTTGTTTTTTTCAAAAAAAGGGTCACTGGAAGGACACTTGAGACTTTGTTTAAAAAAAAAACTTACTGGAGGTCACATATCTTAAGCTAAGTAAACTGCCAGAGCCTTATGGACCGTGGAACTGTTTGGACTTAGAGAAGTCACATGTCTGGATTTCTGGTTGTCAGGAGTTTTGGTTTCATTTTTGGATATTGTTTGGTGTTCGGTTGGGGTTGCAGCCTGGAGAGAGAGAGAGAGAGAGAGAGAGAGAGAAACAACTAACCCATCCCGTTCCACCTCTTTGAGATCCCCTGAGAATTCAGTATGAGAGCTGGAGAAACTGATGCAGCATTTGTTCTGAGAAGCTTCTGGAAGACTTCCTCTTGACATCTCCTGAACGACTGCTTTTGAAAAGATCCCAGTGAAGCTACATGTGTCTGGTGACACCCATCTACGTTCACCAGGATGCCAGACTGAAAGTCATCTGGAACATTCAATATCATATCCTTTTTCTTCAAGAATTGACAGTAACTTGGCCAAGTACTTTTTTTAAATGTTAATCTCTGCAGAGCCAGTTTTTTCATTTTTCTTTATTTATTTCTTTAACTGTGAATGTGTGTGCATGTATGTTAGGATATTTTAGAAGGGTAGTTACTTATACTTTCATATTTCAAACTGTGTGTTGACAAGATTTGCATCTTTATTGAATAAGTTTTGTTATATAATAAATAAACAATTTTGTTGTTCATTAAAGAAACCTGGTTGGCGGATTTTTATTCTGAAATTAATATAGATAAAGTATATAATTGGCCGTATCAGTAACTGGGTAAAGCATTTAAATATGGGCAGCACAGTGGTGCAGCGGTTAGCACCACAGCCTCACAGCTCCAGTGACCCGGGTTCAGTTCTGGGTACTGCCTGTGTGGAGTTTGCAAGTTCTCCCTGTGACTGTGTGGGTTTCCACCAGGTGCTCTGGTTTCCTCCCACAGTCAAAGACTTGCAGGTTGATAGGTAAATTGGTCATTGTAAATTGCCCCTAGTGTAGGTAGGTGGAGGGAGAATGGTGGGGATGTGGTAGGGAATATGGGATTAATGTAGGATTAGTATAAGTGGGTGGTTTAAAAACAAGAAATGCTGGAAACACTCAGCAGGTCTGGCAGCATCTGTGGAAAGAGAAGCAGAGCAGAGTTCCGAAGAAGGGTCACTGACCCGAAACGTTAACTCCCCTTCTCTTTCCACAGATGCTGCCAGAACTGCTGAGTGGTTCCAGCATTTCTTGTTTTTATTTCAGATTTCCAGCATCTGCAGTATTTTGCTTTTATATAAGTGGGTGGTTGTTGGTCGGCACAGACTTGGCGGGCCGAAGGGCCTGTTTCAGTGCTGTATCTCTCTATGACTCAATATGTAGTGAGTAGTGGAACTAGAGAAAGGCAGTGTATTCCTCCAACCTTGGTCATAACACTGTGCTAAGAATACATGTCACAGGTAGGATTTTCTTATTCATGTACAGAATGTGGGCATCACTGCCCATCTCTAGTTGTCCTTGGGAAGGTGGTGGTTACCTGCCTTCCAGAACGATGTAGTTTGTGTGGTATGTGACTCAAAGGGGAATTTGGAGGTGGTGGTGCATTCGCTTCCCTTGTCCTTCTAAATGGTACAGGTCATGGGTTTGAGAGGTGCTGTTGAATTGAGATTCATGTTGTGATGAGTACCGGAACCATTGCTTCCAAATGCCAATGGTCTGCTCCACAATATTCCTAGTTCCAGAATGGCTATCATTTTAGCAGCATACTCCATGTATGAGTGGGTAGTGGAGAGGAGTCATTAGCCACCTGTACAACGGATAATCTTTTTGCCGAGCAGCCACCCCTCTGGTTTGATGAGGTTGCTTCCGGATGGCTGGAACATCTGACGGTTGCAGGATGAAAACATTGTATCTGCTGCCAGGATAGCGGGCATTCGCCATCACAATATTCTGGGTGTGATCGCACACTGACTGCATGTTGAGTGAGTGGTACCTTTTGCAGTTATGTACATCTCCCATTTGAGATGAGGCGCTCACAAGGCCACATCCATGTAGTCAATGGCTCCCTGCACCATTGAAAATCCCACCATCCTGAAAAAGCCATGGGCCCACTCCTCCTGCTTCTCTTTGCTTAGAAAATAGTAATTGGTATATCTGTTGTTTCCCCGACTGTGTGGTCTACTCAAAAGACATAATTGTTTAAAATGCACACCTGGCGTACAGGGTCTCTGTGACCTCCCCGATGCAGCGATGGATGGCGAACCACGGTGCGTTGGTGATGTCGCCTGCTCCAGCCTGGAAGAATCCACTGCTGTAGAAATTGATGTTCATGGTCACCTTGACAGCCACTGACAGTGCTATCTCCGCCCTGCTCTGAGGCTGCAAGTTCAGTTCAAGGAGGTGGCACAGTTCTATGACCACCTCCTTTGTGAAGCGTAGTTACTGAAGCACTGCGCATGGTTTAGGTTCAGGTAGGAGAAGTCTCTGAAGACCATAGATGGGTATGGCTTCCTGCTGAGAGCCCTCCTCCTCCCTCTGTGAGCAGTTTGTTTTCCTTGCTGCCTCTGCTTCATTTTCTTATGATGCTGCAGCCCATGGGGAACTGCAACTATAGCCCCCATGATTGGGAACAACTGATAGAGCAACTCAGAGGCCTTTCAAAAGCACACAACTCCTTCCAGCACCATGCCCTCCTGACTTACAAAACATCCTTCGACTCCTCCAAGGACACATTAACTCTGCAGCAGGAAATAGATAGTCAAAAGCGCCTCACTTGAACGTTGAATGGTGATGCCTTATATAACACTGGTGGGGCATACCTTGTGCAGCTGAACGCATGTTCAACTGTGTGTGCTTAAGAGAGGGCATCAACAGGAGTGACAAGGTCCACTATGGCAGGTCAGGCACCAAATCAGCATTAGACACTGACTGATGTCATAAACTGCCCACTATGCATACTTACAGTGCATACAGGGGATGCCTGCATGACTGCTCTCCACAACATGGCAATCAGAAGGGGCCGCAGCAGAAGTTATCAAGAATGAATTCCCTGCCAATGTTTTCCTCAAATGGCAGGGAAAATGTAAGGAGAAGCAATATGGTGATGCAGTGTGGGCGACACATTCAATAAAGCCGCATGAGTTTGATTTGATTTGATTCCAGCAGTTCCTGTTTTATTAGAGACTTCTAACATTTGAATTTTGTTTTGTTTTTATCATTTAAGATTGAAAACAAAGCTGATAGAAAAGTACAATTACTTATTTTTAAGAGGTTACAAAGATATCAGAGGAAAAGCTCCTCCAGCCGTTGCATGTAATGATATCGTAAGTGTGTTCATGAAGATTTACTCTGAATGGTATTTCCAGGGAAGTCAAAAAGATTTTAAAAATTCTTAAGCTTTTGTCTGCATTAAGACCGTAGAAAAACAACAGCACGCAGGGTACATTTACTGGAGGAATATTGGCCAGAGCAGTTTGGTGTCTATCTTGTCTCTTCATGCGTGCAATGCCATTGTCCAAATTCTGATAAAGGTCTCGAACCAGTCACAACATTTCTGGATTAGCAGAAGGAAAATCAGCCAGGGTTCTCACCATTGATTTGCTATTCAGCAATCTCTGCGAGAAATGTGATATTCTCCACAGCCAAATAGCCTGCCTTCATTCACTATCAAGGTTGGTACACGAATAACATCTGGAGAGTGATTATATGCATTCAGAGGAGGATGAGAAGGGAGGAATTTGGAGCAGCAAAAATGGAAAGCCTTTTTTTGCCTACATTAAGGAATACTGATGCCTGTATACTGTGGCCTGCTGATGCACTTGAATGAGACCCTCTGAAGGCAATTAATCTGAATATTTCCCCAGCACTCAAATCCATGAGTTGTTTGAACTTACTAGTCGAAATGCAAAAAGCACAACCAAATGATTCAAGCAATATCCACAGTGAGCATTTTTAAGAAAAATCAATTTAAACCACTCTTTTGATTCATAATTCCTAATTTGTACCTGTCTTAAGACTGAAATGCTTGCAACGACTTGCTCCTGTGTTTCCATATATGATCATTATTATATTACTTTTTGGTAAATAAACATTTGTGTAATAACTACAGAAAAATATTAGCAAAATCTCTATTTTTTGTTCAGTGGCTAGATATTCAGTCCTGTTACATACAAGATTGATGACAGGAAATGTTCCTCTTGATCTATAGCTTGTAACAGAATTGTACTGCCAAATGTGTACTCCTAATGTTACTGTATATGCAGCATATTTGCATATGAGGAACATTAAAAAGAATGGGATCTTTCCAAATGCTGAGCAAATAAAGACAGTGGCCAGTGTAATACAGTCCAGAAGATGCTAGGTTTGATTCCCAGCAATTGGATTGCTGCAATTATTAAGAATGGAACAAGTCAGTCTGCATTTTCTATGCCTGAGTGGGGTTCCCTGCTGGTAAATACAGAGAGGTGGATATTGGGTAGGACAAGATTCAGTTCACTTATGTCACCATTCATCATTGAGTAGCAGTTTGACACACTCAATGGCTGGACTCACATGTGAAGAATAATGGTCAGTTGGAAAAGATAGTAGAAAGCAATTAGGTCCATGTGGGACCGCATCCAGCAAAAGAAAAAGCATTCAGGAGAAAGGAGTGGAAAATAAACACAATGAAAATTGAAAAAGAAACTGATGTGAAATGCTTTTGTCATAGTAACGTGTGAAATAGTTTGTGTTCACTCTGATAGCATTTCTGCTTCTTACTGTTTTAATTGTGATAACCTTCACTATTATCACCTAGTTGCAGTTTCTTCTGGTTTTCTAAGGAGATAAAATTGCTGACTCTGATTTTATGAACTCTTTTACAATTAAAGACGCTGGTATCACTCTGTTGGGTGGTGTGGTTGAAATTTCTGACTGGGCATGGAGTTGTAATTACAAATTTTCTAAAAATGGTCAGAATTATACTCCTGTTAGCTTTATACCTGCAGTAGGAAAATTTTGATGCCTATTTCACTCCATACATCTCAACAGTATCATGTGCTAGTAAAGGCAATAAACTGCTGAAAGGCAAGCTATGCCAAACAAATTTATTGGAATTCTTTGCGACGTGACTGAGTTGGTACATAACCAGGATATTGTGGCTAACATATAATCAAAACAAAACTGTTGGAAAGCATAGGATGCTGATCAGCATCTGAAAGAGAAAGATAGGTTATTTTTTTTATGGCTGTTCTGGTAATCAGTCACATGTGAGCTGTTGACCAATGTATCATTGGCACCTGGGTTTTCTCTTTCAACCACTGATGTCCTTTGGTTAGACCGAATGGTTATACCAAGTGTTCCCGCAATGATGTTGGGTGGGGAAATTACATCAGGTCCAAAAACAAGCTGAAACAAGTTTTCACCACAGTGCATAGTAAAAAACAATTTGGAATTAGAAGTTAGTTTGTTGTTGGCAGAACTGACAACAGCCAATTAAATAAGATTTTTAGGTTGAATCAGTAAATCTATTAGCTTATAACCCCTGAAAACAGTCAAATAAACGGCTCTCATTACTTTAATAAAAGCAAAATACTGCGGATGCTGGAAATCTGAAACAAAAACAAGAAATGCTGGAATCACTCAGCAGGTCTGGCAGCATCTGTGGAAAGAGAAGCAGAGTTAACGTTTTGGGTCAGTGACCCTTCTTCGGAACTGACAAATATTAGAAAAGTCACAGGTTATAAGCAAGTGAGGTGGGGGTGGGGCAAGAGATAACAAAGGAGAAGGTGCAGATTGGACCAGGCCACATAGCTGACCAAAAGGTCACGGAGCAAAGGCAAACAATATGTTAATGGCGTGTTGAAAGACAAAGCATTAGTACAGATTAGGTGTGAATACATTGAATATTGAACAGCAGCAAGTGCAAACCTGAAGAAAAACAACCTGAAAAAAACAGTGGGAAGGGCACCTTCCCTTGCAATCGCAGGAGGTGTAATACCTGCCCATTTACCTCCTCTCTCCTCACTATCCCAGGCCCCAAACACTCCTTTCAGGTGAAGCAGCGATTTACTTGTACTTCTTTCAATGTAGTATACTGTATTCGCTGCTCACAGTGTGGTCTCCTCTACATTGGGGAGACCAAGCGCAGACTGGGTGACCGCTTTGCGGAACATCTCCGCTCAGTCCGCAAGCAGGACCCTGAGCTTCCGGTTGCTTGCCATTTCAACACTTCCCCCTGCTCTCATGCTCACATCTCTGTCCTGGGATTGCTGCAGTGTTCCAGTGAACATCAACGCAAGCTCGAGGAACAGCATCTCATCTACCGATTAGGCACACTACAGCCTGCCGGACTGAACATTGAGTTCAATAATTTCAGAGCATGACAGCCCCCCATTTTACTTTCATTTTTAGTTATTTTTTCTTCCTTTTTTTTACATTCGTATGACATTTTTTACAATCTTTTTTTGCATTTATTTCATTTCATCTTAGTTTGCTCAGTTTGCTTACCCACTGTCTTTTTCAGGTTGTTTTTCTTCAGGTTTGCACTTGCTGCTGTTCAATATTCAATGTATTCACACCTAATCTGTACTAATGCTTTGTCTTTCAACACACCATTAACATATTGTTTGCCTTTGCTCCGTGACCTTTTGGTCAGCTATGTGGCCTGGTTCAATCTGCACCTTCTCCTTTGTTATCTCTTGCCCCACCCCCACCTCACTTGCTTATAACCTGTGACTTTTCTAATATTTGTCAGTTCCGAAGAAGGGTCACTGACCCGAAACGTTAACTCTGCTTCTCTTTCCACAGATGCTGCCAGACCTGCTGAGTGATTCCAGCATTTCTTGTTTTTGTTTCAGCTCTCATTACTTTTCCACCTGCAATTTGGATGAATCAGTGGTGAATGTTTCAAAACTAATGGTGGCAAGAGTGTTTTCCCGATGTTTGTGTTGAAAAAATAGAATGCAGTGTAATTCATACTTCAGCCCCTTTTGTTATTTCACTAGGATTGTGGCCTCTCTGTGGAATCAGGTTAAAACCACTGTAATGGGAAATGATTTGCATAGTTACAGCTTAGAAACTAATGTTGGGATCAAGAAAATAAGAGATATATCCTGTTTCATATCATAAGGATCTCTACTTTACTGAGAGAAGGTTTATGTCTATGTCAGTCTTTTTAAATTGACAGCTGCTTCTTGGAAGCAACCACAGTACAGGGAATCGGTAATTGGTTATACCAAGATTCTTGGATCAATTGCTAATAGCTATCTAATTATCTGCCTTTTAACTTTCTTTTCTTTGACCTCTTTGATTGCATCTATGGAATGAACAGTTGTGTGGAATGATAGTTCTCTTGTTCCATTGGTCAATGAGCAACAAAAGTCTCATTGCTCACTCAGCAGATTGAAATAATGACAATTCTCACTGGGCTATGATCTTTTCATAAGTGTCATGCAGGTCTCCACCTGCCAAGAACGTGGCATATTAATTTCGCCACATGGACATTAAATTTCAAATTGTTGCTGGGAAAAAGAGAAGGCTTGATACAAGGGCTGCCAGACTGGCTGGAAAGACATGTTTGCATATTGACAGATGGTACTTGAAAGCACAAAGGGACTATTCCCTGTTCCAATTTAACTCACAATGGACCTTTCATCACCAGGTATTGTGTGTAGAGGAGACACTCCAAGGTCTGCTAGGCCAAGACAATCCACAAGGGCCAGGACTGATTCGGCCAGCTGGTCACATGACTAACTGGCTGTTGCAGGTTTTTTTGAACTTGCCACAGAGAATTTGAACTCAGAAGGTCATTTTCCTCCTGGACTGAGAACATCTCTCTCCTGTTGGCTCCTATCTCTTTCTCATCAGCGTTGGAATCCAATGAAGACACATAAACTCCAAGAGAGAAAAGTGAACAAGGTTTAAGAAGAATACTGGGCCCCAGTGAAAAGCAAGATCTACCTACAAGCAAGGACTACAGTGAACTCGAAGCACAGTAACAAAAAAACCCTCTTCAGAGATTGCCTCAAACCTTTCCACTTAGTTTTTCTTCTGCTCCTTTCTGTCTCTATTTGCATGTGTGTATCGCGTATGCATGCTAGCGACGGTGTGTCATGTATCCATAGGTGCCAACCGAATTAGAGTTTAAGTTTAAGTTTTAATAAATTTCAATCTTTCTTCTTTAAACCTAAGAAAGCCTGTTTGTGCTCATTTCTTTGCCTTATAATTGGACAGCGGTGAACAAGGATTCACCAAGGGGGAGCTTAAAACTCAGTGTGTTTAAAATAAAACCCTGTTACGGTAAGACCGGGTAAAGGCTGAGAGGGACCGCTAGACACCTTTCTCACCTGGTCATAACATAAGTAATTAGACAGAATTTCAATAAAGATAAATGTGAGGTGGTGCATTTTCGTCTGAACAATAAGGAGGCCACATATTTCTTGGCTAATAAGATTCTGAATGGGGTAGAGGAGAAAAGGGTTCTAGAAGTACAGATGCACAAATCACTAAAAACAGCATTGCAGGTTAATGAGGCCATAAAAGGTGAACTAAACACTTGGGTTCATTTCTAGAGGGATACAATTGAAAAGCAGAGATGGTATATTAAGCTTATGTCAAATCTTGGTTAGATCACTCTTGGTCTCTGTTTTATAAAGAAAATATAAAGGCGTTGGAGAAGGTGCAAAAAGGATTCACAAGGATGATACCAGAACTGCAAGGATATACTTATCAGGAAAGGTTGTACAAGCTGGAGCTCTATTCTCCAGAAAAGAGAAGCCTGAAGAGTGACCTGATAGAGTTCTTCAAGATAATGAAGGCATTTGAAAGGATGTAAAGAAAACGTTTCTACTTGTGAGGAGTCTAAAACCGAAGGTCATAAATATAAGATAGTCACTAATAAAGCCAATAGGGAATTCAGAAGAAACTTTTTTTACCCAAAGCATGGTAAGAATATTGAATACGCTACCACAAGGAGTAGTTGTGATAAAGCGCATAGATGCAATTAGGGAAAGCTAGATAAGCACATGAGAGAGAATGGAATAGAAGGATATGCTAATAGGGTTATGTGAAGTCAGATGGAAGGAGGGTCATGTGGAGCATAAACACCAACACAGACCAGTTGGGCCAAATGATCTGCTTCTGCACTGTACACTTGACATAACTTGATGAACTACATAGAATACACAGCCATTTGGCCCAACTAGTTAGTGCTAGTGTTTGTACTCCACATGTAACTCAGATAGACATAGCTTGCTAGAACAGACCTGGGGAGAAGGAACATCTGAACTAACCACTGCACTTTTTGTTCTTCACAATTGGAAAAAGGTGATATTTCTGTACATTTAAAACTACTAATTAATTTGTTGCAGGTTGTCAAATTATTTCATAGAATTAGAGTAACCCAGTTGGATGGACTCACTGCCTGAGTCACCACTTTAAGGAAGAGAGAGAATCTGGAGAGGGGAAAAGATTAGGAGGCCTCTGGAGGCATTGGATCTGGAACAATGAGTGGAGATGGGGAGCAGTGTCTGGGATGAGATTTGTAGATTTCAGGGAATGAACAGGGAGGGAATGTTCCATGGAGGCTGGGATTGTCTGTTCTGTGCTTCTACCCTGTGCTTGCAGTGGCGACTTTTGTGGACTCCGTTTGTAGGGTGTTGGAGGAAGAGGGTTTGCAGATGGGAGGCTCGGACAAAGAATCTCAGCAAGATCTTACAGAATCACTGAATTCATATTTGATCAGGAGAAATGTTTGTTTGTGCTGTTTGTGGGAAAAGATTTAAATCACCATTGAAGCTGGAAAAGATAGTTTGGAGAAACTAGGGCTGTTCTCAGAGGAGAGAAGGTTGAAAGGAGATTTGATAGAGGTGTTCAAAATCTTGAGGGATCAGGACAGAGTGGACAGGGAGAAACTGTTCCTATTGGCTGAAAATTCAAGAACCAGAGGCCACTGATTTAAGGTGAATGACAAAAGAACCAAGGGTGTCATAAGGAAAAATGTTTTTACACGGCCCGTGCTTAGGATCTGGAATGTATTGCCTGCAAGTATCGTGGAGGCACATTTAATCGTGGCTTTCAAAAGGGTATTGGATAATTATCTGAAGAGATTTGCAGGGCTATGGAGAAAAGGTGGGGGACTGGGATTAGTTGAGTCACTCTTGCAGAGAGCTGGCATGGACATAATGGGCCAAATGGCCTCCTTCTGTGCTGTAACCATACTATTTTATGATGTTCCTCCCATTCTGTCTACCTAATTTCAGCCTTTCAGCATACTTTCTATTTCTTTTTCTCTCATGTACTCATCTAGTTTCCTTTTGAAAGCATCTGCTATTTGCCTCAATCACTTCCTGTGGCAGTGGAGTTGCACATTCTAACACTAAAGTAAGAAAATGTCTCTTTATTTCCCTCTTGGATTTATTAGTTACCATCTTCTGTGTATGGCCCCTAGCTTGGGATTCTCCCACAAGTGGAAACATTCTCTCCACATCTACCCTGCTTAACCGATTCATAATTTCAAAAACCTCTATCAGGTCACCTCTAAGTCTTCTCTTTTCTAAAGAAACATGCTGCAACCTGTTCAATCTTTCCCAGTAGCTGTAACTTCTCAGTTCTAGTGCCATCTTTGTACATCATTTTTGCACGTTTTCCAATGCTTCCATGTCATTTTTATATTATGGAGATCAGAACTGTGCATAATACTTTTAGTGTGGTCTTTTCAGTGTCTTATGTTTAACATGATTTCACTATTTTTGTATTCTATCCCCCTAAAAATAAATCTCAGTGTTTGTTAGCATTTTTAATTGCTTTGCTGACATGCAGTGCTGCTTTTAATGATTTGGTCACGTATATCTCCAGAACCCTTTGCCCTTCCATCCCATTCAGTTTCTTACTTTTTAAGATATAGGTGTTTTCCTATTTATCCTAAGTGCATCACCTCACTTTATCTATGTTGAAGTTCATTTCCTACTTATGATATAAATGTGTTCTGTAAACTCTGTATCATTGAGAAGGCTCTCGGTGGGTAACTGAGGTCTTCTCCCTTGCATATGCTTGAAATAAAGTCTTTATTTGCTTTAATCCCTTGGACTCGAAAGTGGTTAGATTTTTCCACAACAGTTTGCCATAGTCGGCAGGTTCCTCGAGGTTCGGTCACCGATGCCCGGTCGAACATCGGCGTCAGAGAGCGGGTGAGTACGTTTACTTTACCAACCATTAGATAGGGAGGTCGTCGTTCGGGACGGAAAGCTAACAGGCTGATTTTACGATCCCAACCAAAGAATGGGTCTATGGTGGAGTAACTAAGGATGGCGCAGCACAGGATCACGGTTCCTTGGGTAAGCAAGTAGGTAATATCCACTCCTCCATTACCCCCACCACCACGTCCCCGTCCCAGGGCACCTTCCCCTGCAATCGCAGGAGGTGTAATACCTGCCCATTTACCTCCTCTCTCCTCACTATCCCAGGCCCCAAACACTCCTTTCAGGTGAAGCAGCGATTTACTTGTACTTCTTTCAATGTAGTATACTGTATTTGCTGCTCACAGTGTGGTCTCCTCGACATTGGGGAGAACAAGCGCAGACTGGGTGACCGCTTTGCGGAACATCTCCGCTCAGTCCGCAAGCAGGACCCTGAGCTTCCGGTTGCTTGCCATTTCAACACTCCCCCCTGCTCTCATGCTCACATCTCTGTCCTGGGATTGCTGCAGTGTTCCAGTGAACATCAACGCAAGCTCGAGGAACAGCATCTCATCTACCGATTAGGCACACTACAGCCTGCCGGACTGAACATTGAGTTCAATAATTTCAGAGCATGACAGCCCCCCATTTTACTTTCATTTTTAGTTATTTTTTCTTCCTTTTTTTTACATTCGTATAACATTTTTTACAATCTTTTTTTGCATTTATTTCATTTCATCTTAGTTTGTTCAGTTTGCTTACCCACTGTTTTTTTCAGGTTTTTTTTCAGGTTTGCACTTGCTGCTGTTCAATATTCAGTGTATTCACACCTAATCTGTACTAATGCTTTGTCTTTCAACACACCATTAACATATTGTTTGCCTTTGCTCCGTGACCTTTTGGTCAGCTATGTGGCCTGGTCCAATCTGCACCTTCTCTTTTGTTATCTCTTGCCCCACCCCCACCTCACTTGCTTATAATCTGTGACTTTTCTAATATTTGTCAGTTCCGAAGAAGGGTCACTGACCTGAAACGTTAACTCTGCTTCTCTTTCCACAGATGCTGCCAGACCTGCTGAGTGATTCCAGCATTTCTTGTTTCTGTTGTAGGTAATATCTTTCTCAGGGTAAACCAGGTGAAGTAACTAATGGCTGTAGAGGAAATGAGAGGTCAGTTTCTGCATAAAGGAAATAAAAATGATTAGAGAGGAAACGAGAAGTCTGTTTCCCACTTAGGAACGATCGTAGGGTAACGGGAAATCTGTACCCACACCAATACTCAGACTATAAAACGTAAACCATGGCAAATAAGGATCCGGAGTGGGGACACGAAGGGTCACTCACTGAATTTTTGGCAGCCAAAAACAAGCAGACTTTGGATAAAATGATCAGGAAGGTTAGGATCCCTCGTCGACCCTGGATAAGCATAAAGAATGGTGGAAAGAACAGACAAAAGGGAATAATTATACTATGCAAGTGCTATTTTGCCATGTGTCAGTCCGAAAGTCTGAATTAGCTAGGCTAACTCAGGAAAAGAGACAGGTTACAAGTGTTAGAAAGGTGAGAGCTGGAGTGGGAAAGTGAGAGGTATCAGGTTGAGGTAAGAGGGACAACTTAAACATTAAGTTAAACATAGTGAAATTTAAAGTGAATAAAAGCAAGTTATTGTGTCTTTGTTCGAGTCTGTATGAACGTTGGAAGCTTCCACAAATAAATGTCCTTGACTGTGTAGCTTGTGTTCTGTAGAACTAACAGTTGTTAACTCTTTATGGTCTGGCTTTAATGTTGAAAATATGTATCTGTTACTTGTTCTATTCTTGCACATGTATATTTCTGTGGGAACCTTCAGTCATGTTTGGATGTGAACTAGTTGAACCCATAGGCTGGATTTTAATTTCGTGCCACACTTTGCGGCAGCGGCTTTGAACTTGGTGGCCTTCTGGCATGGAAAGGCCGCCGCACAACCCCCACGATATTACGCGTAGAGGTTGATTTAAATAGAGGGGGTGGAATGGCCCTTGATGATATCGAGGGGGCGGCCGTCGTGTCCCCGGCAACGGCGTCCGCGTCACCTTGCAGGTGCCATTTGTAAAGGGCTTTAAGCCTTGAGTGGTAATTTTAATTTTTAAAGCTAAAGTACTCAGAATTTTTATTTAACAATTAATAAAGATATGGAGGCTCTTCCCCAACACCACACCCCCCCTCCGATTTTAATGCCTGATATGACCAACACTTGCCTTTTGCCTTACCCAAACCTCCCCCCGCGACCTTCTAACTTTTGCCCTTCAATCCCTTCCCACCATCCCCACATCCAATAAAAAGTGATTTCCCCGCCCCCCCCGACCCCTCCTGCCTGAAAATGTTAATCCTCTCCCCTCCCCACCAGGTTCTCGCCTCGGATCGCCATACGGAGCTCTGAAGGCGCATGAAGGCCGAACGGCGGCCGTAAAAATGGTGTGGGATTGCTGCCGCCTGCAGGTAAGTTTATTTACATGTGTTTATTGTTAATTTGAATATTTAGATGAAGGGCCCACTGCTAGGCGCCCCGCTCCCACCCCCCCCCCCCCCCCCCCACTCTGCCACCAGAAATATGCGGTGGGCCCTTCTTGATGTCGTAGGTCGAGACGGGCCTCTCCCTGCAGAATTTTACCGGTTCCCCCCGCCGTGAATAATGCACGTGTGTAAGTTTTAATGTGTTTTCTTCCCGAAAGGGCGTTTGCGCAATAGGGGTATAAGCACACTTGAAAAAAAGGAATTTCACAATGAGGAATGTGAGTTGGATTAAAAGAAAGGTGCAATTAAACAAACTAAATGTTTTAAGTTTTAAGATTCGAATAGAGATTTCTGGCCAAGAATCACCACCCGATTGTATTTTGATAAACATGTGGGAATTTTAAGTCAGAAATCAATTCACACATGTGAGAACAAGGTAATTTTTAATAGTGGATTCTACTAATTGGATCTTGGAAAATAGTTTGTATCTGAATCAGACCGTGTATTTTAAGTTCAAATTGTTAAAAGGAAGAGAATTGAAAGGAATTTTAAAAAACCTTGGAATTTTGAAACATTGTTAGAGGAATGTGTTCTGAAATACAAATTTTTTGTTTGTTTGAAAAGTTCGTGTTTAGACTACTCCATAGCGCGTGGTTTGTTCTGTCTTTGTAGAAAAAGGGGTGGTGACATCATCACTAGTCCATCTGAGAACGGTCACCCACCTCCTTTCAGGCAAGCAGAAATTTAACACTCTCTGCTAGCAGTTTAAGCTGACCATACAACTTTCAAAGTTTATTTATATTGGGAATTATAAGAACTTTTAAGTTTGTGAGTTGTCAGATATGTCTGGATGCATTAACCCATCCTGCCTCGAGCAGAATGGATCTTTGTGCTTTTATTTATAGGTAACTGCAAGATTGCCAACAGCTTCAGGAATTTGATCAGACATTTGCAACGAATTGAATGTGATGAATTAAATTAATTGGAGTTGGTATTCTAACCTGAAATTTAAAGAAATTCTAGGAAAACAATAAAACCAGACATCAGGTGTTTTCTGGATTCACTCAGCAGGTCTGGCAGCATCTGTGGAAAGAGAAGCAGAGTTAACGTTTCGGGTCAGTGACCCTTCTTCGGAACTGACAAATATTAGAAAAGTCACAGATTATAAACAAGTGAGGTGGGGGTGGGGCAAGAGATAACAAAGGAGAAGGTGCAGATTGGACCAGGCCACATAGTTGACCAAAAGGTCACGGAGAAAAGGCAAACAATATGTTAATGGTGTATTGAAAGACAAAGCATTAGTACAGATTAGGTGTGAATATACTGAATATTGAACAGCAGCAAGTGCAAACCTGAAGAAAAACAACCTGAAAAAAACAACCTGAAAAAAACTATGTGGTCAGCTATGTGGCCTGGTCCAATCTGCACCTTCTCCTTTGTTATCTCTTGCCCAACCCCCACCTCACTTGTTTATAATCTGTGACTTTTCTAATATTTGTCAGTTCCGAAGAAGGGTCACTGACCCGAAACGTTAACTCTGCTTCTCTTTCCACAGATGCTGCCAGACCTGCTGAGTGAATCCAGCATTTCTTGTTTTTGTTTCAGATTTCCAGCATCCGCAGTATTTTGCTTTTATTATCAGGTGGTTTCTGTTTGGACAACAGTAAAATTGGATGAAATATAAAAACAACATCCCTATGTATTAGCTCAGTGGTTTGGTACAGGTATATCCTGCACAGATAGATTGTAAAAGGAAAAATCTTAAAGTGATGGGATTGATACTTTACTTTCCAGGAATGCCGCACGGGGTGACACCATTCCCAATGGTCTCAGGTCAAACTACATGACTCACATTCTGTTTCTGCCAACAGGAGGGCCAGCAGAAGATCGCTTAATTATTTTGTTTCAGGTAAACCACTAGAGCAATAGTAGCCCAGTGGGTAGCAGTAATGGTGATCACCCTCCTGGTAACTGCAGCAGCATGGGAGGCGCCCACCATAAATATCAACAGAACCACTTGCCTGCATCCAGGACATTACATGCAACTACCTAAAGGAGGGAGCACCTCGAGGGAGTCCAACACCAGAATGAATATCATGACAGGATGGACTAATCTGCCTCCATTTGTTTGAGAACTCAAAGGGAATGGCGGGCTTGGTAGGTAACGTTGCTTCGGATATTGAAGATATAAGACTTGGTACGCTCCCCCCTCCCCACCCCCCTGAGACAGACATCAGGCTGCGAAAAGATTAGATCTTATTAATTTACAAGAGGAAAGACAGGAACTGGTAGTTACACGACCTATAACAGGCAAGTGGAGAACACAATCAAGTTCCTGATGATTGTGCTTCAAGAACATGCCAATGGAACTTATTCAGGGGGATATAATTTCATATCCTGGAGGTGGTGAAGGACGAGTTGGGATCTCGGGGGTATATAATTCCTGGTTTAAATGGTACCCTTTTGATGACAACATGAGAATGTTGCACTGAGTCGCAGCATTACGTCATCTGCGCTTGTAATACTCTGAGACCCACTGTAATGACTCTGCCATAGTGGTATCGGTCAGCCCTCTTGAAAAAGCCTTTAAGGCAGTCCAAACCTCCCCTTACACAGTGATCTTTTTGATGGACAGGATGAAGTTCTTATACGGAGAACTGGAGTGTGACAATAACCACACCTTCTGCCTACAGTTCACTGACTCCTTTATGGTGGGGGATTTCCACCTTGCAGGCAGCGCCCTCGCTGGGTATGTATTCAGCTCATAGTGGAATGGTTCATTAAACATTGGGAAGAATAGTCTGGGAAGCAGTGCAAAGGGCCCTAGCCACCAGTAGGAGGTTTATGGTGCAAAGGTGTCAAGAAATCACGAGAGGTAGGGTGCAGGTGAACCTAGTCAAAAGGGTGGCTAGGGATTGGAGGACTTGGCCAGCAATCAAGCCAAGATGGCAAGAATGCAGTGGGAAGTGGGAAGGATTACTGCACCTGTTGCACCCATTGTGGTCCTGTTAGTCTGTCTCTATATTTGTTGCAACCAGAGACTGATGGTATGCCAAGCGGTGAAGATGGTAATGTTGGCCAGCAAGGAGTACACCTCAGTATCCGCCAGAGCTGAAGCCCCCCTGTCCCAGGGAATATGAAATTCGGGAACATTGCTTTCTAATGCGATGATGATGCTGGGCCTAGCCTAGGTCAGTAGGA
Organism: Heterodontus francisci; assembly: GCF_036365525.1. Lineage (NCBI taxonomy): Eukaryota > Metazoa > Chordata > Chondrichthyes > Heterodontiformes > Heterodontidae > Heterodontus > Heterodontus francisci. Next base: position 33,255,495 of record NC_090385.1, on the reverse strand, counting down.
CTTTGGTGAAGCCGTAAGAGAATTGTAGACCAGGAGATCCAAAGCCCACTGAACTCCAGTAGGATCACTGGAGCAATTGGTGGGTAGAGGAATTTGGGAATGTCCTGCCTGGGTCAGGTGGCATGCCTGACCAGGGGTCCAAAAGGAGGGACTGAAGTGGGACCAAAGGGTCAACATTAGTAGATTTAGCATTAGAATGCATTAATAATCTTAGACAAAAGACTGTAGTTGTGAGGGACCCTTTGGGCTGATGGGATACTTGACCACTATTCTGGGATTGTACAACTCCTAATTAATTGCCTCAAACAGCCTGTTTAAACATGCTATCTTTGCTTCACTAAGAAAAGAGATAAGGGGGAAGTTAGAGACTAGACAGGCAACAATAAACCATGGGAACTAGCAGCGTCAAGATTGGAGGCTGAGGTAACAGGAAACATTTGTTGGGGCCATACAATGTCGTTCATTGATTCAGTCATAAACCTGGTATGCGTTGGGGCTAGTGTGATCAATTAGTAATGACTATTGTATCCTATAACTGTGTGCTGTAAACTCTGTATCATTGAGAAGGCTCTTGGGGGGGTAACTGAGGTCTTCTCCCTTGCATATGCTTGAAATAAAGCCTTTATTTGCTGTAATCCCATGGACTCGAGAGTGGTTAGATTTTTCCACAACAGTAACCTATTTAATTTGCTCTTGCAGCAGGCCTTTAAAGGACTATCATGTGTGATTTTACTCCAATCAGGGAGTCCAGTGTACAAACCCCACATCTCTGTCCTGTCTTGAAGATGTGTATGTTGTTTGTCTGGATTCTGAGAGACAAGCTTAATACATTTAAATCTATTTTGACCAACAATTGTGTTTAACTGTGGAGAATACTTTTTGATTTTCTTCAAATCAGCTTAACAACAAAGACAAAGAGAAATATATAATTTTTCATGTTAGCTCTTGTTCTTCAGTTTTCTTCATGCTAAACTGTTATATGGGTAGAGGTTAATAAAGGACGTCATGTGTTGTCTATCTCACATAAAGGCATTTCGTCAAGGGTGCAAGCTGTGACCGTTACAGCAGAGAGCTGCTAAAGTTTGAGACATCTATCATTTTGAAGAAGACACTTCAAGCTAAGTGAAGTGTTGCAAACCAGCCAAATCTACTGTTTTCTTTTAATGCCTCTGCTAATTATTCTCCTTAATACACTTGAATGTAGTTATTAACTTAAAACATATGGACTGCCAAAGTATTATTTACCCATATTCAGAAGGATCAGAATGTACAGTGAGATTTCATACCATTTCCATTGCATGGTTTAACAATAAAAGTTATTTACTCGTCACTTTGCACCTGCTATCCTAGATGACTTTGAATGTAAGTTTCTGTTTAGATTCCTAGGGAATGAGGGCCTTTCTACGGGGCTGGTCTTATGCATGGGCATGAGGAGAATTATCTGGAGAGTGGTTCAAACTGTAACAGTGATATCAGTGAATTAATACTTTATATGTTGGTATAATATTTGTCTGACTGCCATTTTAATGCCAGTGCTACCTCAAATTATTTTAAGTGCATTAAGGATTCTTCCAAAATAGTAGGCAGGGAAATATGATCTGAACAGGTTAATAATTCATGTACTAACATTATCAGCAGTAATCTCTAGGCTTATGTTGCAATATATCATATTGAATGTTTTCGCATCTCCACAGCAGGAAATAGAAACCCCAACGTGGCTGCAAAATATGCTCATCAATTTTTTTTTACAGATAATGTTTTTCATCATGAAAGCAGAATAGATATTGCAAACAGAATTCGAATATTGAATACTGATATTAATATTATAATATTGAATATTACTGTACCGCATATAAAAGTGCTAAAGCTTCAAATTGGAACAAACCTCTTCTCTTAAGGCAATACCAAAGGTAATGTCAGTGACTAGATTTGGTTAATTGCTGAGTGAGTACTGTTCTGTGTTTTGGATAATGTATTGTTCACTTGTGAACAAGACCCTTGCCATCCATGAACTTATTGTGGATGATTGCATCGACATCATGGCCTTAATGGGAACCTGCTGATAACCCCTTGCCCCGTAATGAAGCCTCCCTGCCTGGCTACATCTTCCACTACTTGCCTCGCCCAGATTGTCACGGTGGTGTGTCACTTATCACCAGGTCACGCCTTGACCTGACCCTCTACTCTTTTGGCACTTTCTCCTCATTTGAGCATCTCATCTTGTTCTACCTCTCACCTCACTTTCAAAATCATCGTTCTCTATCACCCTCCAAAATATGATAAAAATTTTCTCACCGAGATATCTTCACTCCTCTCCTCCCTCAGTCTCTGCACCAAACGACTTCTCATCTGTGGTGATTTCAATCTCCATCTCAACTCATGATGTTCTTTCTCCTCTGAGTTCACTGCCCTCCTATTCTCCCTAAATCTCTCCCTCCATGTAAATGCCGCAACCCATAATCATGGCCACCCCCTTGACCTTGCAATCTCTTGTGGTCTTAATACTCATATTATATTAATTACAGATAAGGCCATCTCTGATCACTGTTGTTTTATTGGCTCTTATCACAAACGTACCAAACACTATAACAATGATTGGAGAACTAATTGAAGGGTTCTTTTTGAAGAATAACAGGATTCTATGGAGAGCTCTTCAATACACATGCTACCTGATGATTAACACTGCTTCAACTACTGTATCATATGTTAACTTGCATCACTTCCTGTGATGTTGTTTTCTAAACTATTTACATATTCAGTAGTATGTTAAACAGTATTGAAGCAATTAAAGCAATATCACAACATCCCCCTTTCCTTAAATGGAAATTTACATAGGTTATAAGCCATGTACATAATGAAATAGGATAATTGTGGACAGTATTTACACCTGTATGGACTCTCACGTACATTATTCAAATGTCTCTGAAACATACAGATGGTTTGCTAACATGACCTGATCTGGTAACAGTGAAACTTTGTTGAGATCTGGAATTGTCAACTCTTTTCTCTTGACAGTAGGTCTAGACTGACAATTATCGTGTACTTGAGTGTTGTATGTGTCATTTTCCTTAACTCCACTCTCAGTACTTGAACATGTTCCTGACACTACAGGAGTGTTAGGTATGATGCTGTTGAATAACTCTCTCAGCTGACATCAGTTCCTCGTCAACGTCGCTCCATTTGGGCCGGTTACCTAGTATGACCATGGCTCGTTACAGATCTTTGACACCTCCAGAGGGAACCATGTCTTCTCTTGCAGGTGGATCACTCTGACCTTCTGTCTAACTTGCAGAGGAGGTAACTCCATGCCTGCATGTTTGTCATGTGTGAATTTCATTTTCTCTTGTCTTACCAATAATTTATCTTGGACTGATGACAATCTGATCAGATGATGACTCAGAAGATTTGTCTTGACTTGCCTTCTGAACATGATCTCTGCTGGGAATGGTGTTATTCATAGGTGCAACATTGCTATTTGAATTACTTGATTGATCTCCTTACATTTCAAAATTAGTGACTTCACCGTTTGCGCCATCCTTTCTGCTTGCCCATTTGACCTTGGCTAGTGTGGAGATGACATAATGTGATTTACAGCCCACTTTAACACAGATCTTGGAATAGTTTACCGAGGTACAATGGACCATTATGCAACACTATGTCCTCCGGGGAACCAAAAAGACTGAAAATTGCACTTATTGTGTTTGCTGCTGATCCACTTGATGTTTCCCTCAGTTGGCAAATGATACAAAATTTGGAGAAGTAGTTGGTAATAAGTAAGAAATCATCACCTCTGACAGTAAATAGGTCTGTAACTATTCTTGACCATGGATGTGATTGAACATCATGAGGATGAAGTGGCTCGCTGTGTTGGCTTGGCTGATGCTCCTGATATGCATTGTTATTGATCCCTGACCAATAAACTGTCACATGTGCAAGTCGTCTTGATCATTCAACATCCATGTGACCTTGTTGTAATTGGGTAACGGTATCTTGATGAAGCGCTTTTGGTACTAATACTTGCCTGCCCTTGAAAATGACTCCATTTGATATCCCTAATTCATCACGATATAGCCAAAAGGTTTTGAGGTATTTGGGAACACTTTGCATTGTATCTGGCCATCCACTGATGATGAGCTTCCATAATGCCCTTAAGAAAGGATCTCTGTAAGTCTCTCTCTGGAGCTCTTCATGTTTCTTCTGTCCAAATGGCACTAGGTCAATGTTGTACATATCTTTTAGTTCCACATCTACTTTGTTTATTTGGAAATCGAGTGGTATATCTTCTGTCTTCTTGGGGTTGGGTAGCCTGCTCAATGTGTCAGATGTAGCTATGAAGTTTCCAAGTTTGTACCAGATTTCACAATCGTATCCCGTACTTTGATTAGTAGTCTTTGAAGTTGAGGTGGTGCACTGGTGAGTGGCTTTTACCAAATAATTGCCAACGGCTAGTGATCAGTCTCGACAACCAAGTGTTTACCAAATAGGTGCGTATGGAATCTGGTGATACCGAACACTAATGTCAATGTTTCGTGTTCTATGTTTGAATAGTTCGCCTGAGTGGGTGACAAAATTTAGAATCGATCGCAATTGGTCTAACATCCTGTAAGAGACGCGCTTCGCAGTGGTGTGCTTTGAACTCGGCGGCATGCCCACATTCACCGGCTGCTGCCGAGCCCCCGCTATATTACGCGCAGGGGCTCAATATCATCACTGCCATGTGCTGCCCCCCCCACCCCCCATATTACGTGGGGAGAGGTGGGATATCCAGTGCAGTGAGGACCCCTTTGACAGCTGTGCAGCAGGTGCTGGGGCCCTATTTTAAGGGCCCCAGCACCTGCTTCCTGACAGCTGCCAAAGAATACTTACCTGACTGTTAAAGAGTGGGGCTACTGTCAATCTGGCAGCAAAGCAGAAAGTGCTGGAGAAACTCAGCAGGTCAGGCAGCATCTGAGGAGAGAGAAGCAGAGTTGACCAAGTTCACAAACCTGAAAATTAACGCTGCTTCTCTCTCCACAGATGCTGCCTGACCTGCTGAGTTCCCCCAGCACTTTCTGCTTTGCTGCCACATACTTACCCTGCTGTGTCCCAGTGTCCTGTGAAGTTGTGATCCCCTTCTTCCACTCAAGTGTAACGTTCCTTCTTGTAGGCTTGCTGCACCTGGGTGAATAATCTTAATTTTGCACATTCTAGGACGTGAGACTTAAATGTACCATAAAAGGCAAATACACAATAGAAATAAAACCATAATTGAAGAATATCTACATACTATGGGTTTCTGATCATCTGACTTTGAAAAGCCGCGTACATTTGGAATCTGTATTAATTTCTCTGCTAACTGTTGTGTGAAAATACAGGTAAGTGCTATTAAATGATCTTTGTAAAGTAACAGGAAAATATGTTTATATTCCAGCTTCATTGCCAAGCAGAAACAATACACCAATAATTATGACCAGCTGCTGCAGAAGCAAAGTGTTCGTGAACATGTGTCGATGTGTAATAGATGAAAAACCATGACAACCGCACAGATTCCTTCACTCGTCCTACATTGGTTTTCAAACATGTGCATGACAATCCTTGCAGCCAGAAGTTAGAGCAGTTACACTGTGGAGTCACCTTTGCATTTAAAGGACCACACCAAGAGCCGAGGATGGCAGAGGGGTACTCTAGGGTGGCCCCACAGTTCAGTGAAGCCTCCCTGCTCACTCTCCTCCAGGCTGTGTGGGCAAGACGGGAGGTCCTTTTCCCCAGTGATAAGAAGAGGCCCTCCCGCCTGAACAAGGCAGCCTGGCTGGAGATAGCAGAAGAGGTGAGTAGCTGTGGGGTCATCCGGCGTCAAAGGGTCCAATGCCGGAAGAGGAGTACTCCACCAACCAGCTGGGGCCCTCTAGGCCTTGTGCGCACAGGGTATGAGCACCAGTCATCTACAGCCAAAGGGCAATCAGATCAGCAGCCTTCCTCCAGTCAGGCTGCTAGCACAGAGGTTGCACAGAGAAGGGGCACTTGCAAGCGTTTACAGAGAACACACTGACACAAATGGGAATGCACAGGTGTCATAGCAATGTAAATACTTCTTTCACTAAATGTTCCTCACCAACATGTGTGTTCTTTTCTCTGTGTGAATGATGTGTGCCAGCATGTAGCACCAATGTCACATCCCTTTGCACCGTTGGTCCTTCAGGAGAGCCAACGTATGCAATAACATCATTGCCATGCCACCATTACTCATGAGCATCTCCATGGATGCAGTGACATGGACATTGGCTCAGTCAGCTGCTGCTGACTGGTTTACACAGAGATGCTGCAGATGTGGACTGGTGCACAGCAGGTGAGCGAGGGTGATGTGTGGCTTGCAGAGCTCATGTCGGTTCCTAAGGAGCAGAGAGCCTTTGTCTGATAAGCCACTGCCGCACATTCCTAGCTCACTACTAGCCATATGTGCAGAGCCTGGGTGCCAACTGCCCTCCCATGCGTCTTTCCTGTTGTAGGTCCTCAGCGTCCTCATAATTCGACAAGGAATCCTGTTGACATCTATCCTCATCATGCCAGGCCTGCCCCCTATTGGGTGCGTAGTTGTGCAGAGCACAGCGAGCAGCAAAGAAAGGAGCTCCCATCACCCCATCTATCCAGGCATTGGCTGCTCAATGGTGACTCTTGTAGCTCAGTGGCTGGTGTTGTATCTCTCCTCTGCAGCAGTGGTGGGGTATCAGGAGTGATGTCTGCAAGGGATAGCCCTTGTCTCCAAGAGGCCATCCCTCCATCTGAGCCAGTTCAGTGAACAGGAGTGGTAGCTGGGACTGGCGGAGGGCCCAGGTGTCATAGCAGCTGTCTTAGAAGTGGGCACAGATTTGCATGAAGCAGCTGCCGTGATCACATACCAGCTGCACCTAGATTGAGAAGATTCCTTTAAAGGTAACGCTTGCAGGTGGTAGCCTGGCGGGAGGCCTGATGGCCACATGGTTGCAGTCTATGAACCCTAAAACCTACGGTTCTCCAGCAATGGTGCCGAAACCGATGGCCCTCTGGGCCTGGCTATGAGAGTATGCCCTGAAGCGGACATACTAACTGGCCCTCCCGCACAGGGCATCGGTGATCTCCCTGACGCAGCAGTGCACTGCTGACTGTGTGACCCCACAAAGGTCTCCGGTGGGCCCCTGAAAAGCTGCATAGGCGTAAAGCTTAAGAGCCACTGCCACTATGAGGACCGCAGGCATAGGATGTCCACCGCAGCCCATGGGCTGCAGGTCATCTTTGAGCAGTGCACAGAGATGTGTCACCACCCTCTCGACATGCGCAATCACCTCTGACACTGGTGCTCTGACATCCGATGGCATGTCATGTGGGGCCTGTAGATGCACGGCTACTGTAATGCCGAGCTCTCTTTGGGGGCTGTTGCTCATGACCGGGGGCCTCTACGTGGACCGCACCTGCCTGTTGATTTTGCCTCCGGTGCATACAGATCCTCAGGAGATGCGGATCACACAATGTAGGATGAGTCATTCCTATTTCTATGTGATGTATAAAGTTGAACCCTTCATTTATTTGAAGGTTCCTAACAAGGCAGGGATTGGTGTTAATGGGTACATCAGGTGCTAACATGGATCAACTATGTGGCGTGACATGACATTGCCCATATTGGATAACACTCAGAGTGGCACAGCATGACCACATCAAGATCCTACCAGCTGCATTGATTGCCCCCACCATCCAAATAACCTTAAAGCTCCTACCCTTTCTGGCACCCTCCCCACACACAGGGTGACTAGAGTGACATTGCTCCTTCACAAACACAAACAAACACAGAGAGTACACTGTTTACAGAGAGAGGGTACACAGTATCTCCTTTCATCCCTGCAGAGCTTTCCCTCAAGTAATCCCAGATCCCCTCCCTTCTCCCTTCCAGAATGCAGAGAGAGACCCCTGTAAATCTGCACTTATCCTCACTGTCCAGTACTCCTGCTTCTGCTTTCCTGTCTGTTTTTTTGTTCGTGAAAATATTCTACATGGATTTTAGCAAGGCTTTTGACAAGGGCCCACATAGCAGACTGGTTAAAAAAATAAAATCCTGTGGGATCCAGGGAAATGCACCAAGGTGGATAAAAATTTGGCTCAGTGGCAGGAAACAAAGGGTAATTATTGATGGCTGTTTTAGCAACTGGAGGGCTGTTTCCAGTGGCATTCTGCAGGGCTCAGTACTGGGTGCCCATGCTTTTTGTGGTATATATTAACGATTTGGACGCAAATGTAGGGGGCATGATCAAGAAGTTTGCAGACGACACAAAGATTGGCCGTGTGGTCGATAATGAGGGGGATAGCTGTATGCTGCAGGAAGATATTGATGGTCTGGTCAGATGGGCAGAAAAGTGACAAATGGAATTCAACTCAGAGAAGTGTGAGGTGATGCATTTGGGGAGGTCAAACAAGGCGAAGGAATACACGATTAATGGGAAAATACTGAGAAGTGTAAAGGAAGTGAGGGACCTTGGAGTGAATGTCCACAGATCCCTGAAGGTAGCGGGACACGTCGATTAAGTGGTTAAGAATGCATATGGAATCCTTTCCTTTATTAGCCGAGGTATAGAATATAAGAGCAGGGAGGTTATGGTGGAACTGTATAACTCATTGGTGAGGCCACAACTTGAGTACTGTGTGCAGTTCTGGTCATCTTATTACAGAAAGGGTGTAATTGCACTCGAGAGGGTACAGAGGAGATTTACAAGGATGTTGCTGGGACTGGAAAAATGCAGCTATGAGGAAAGATTGGATAGGCTGGGGTTGTTCTCCTTGGAAGAGAGAAGGCCGAGGGGAAATTTGATTGAGATGTACAAAATTTTGAGGGGCCTGCATGGAGTGGAGATCTATTCACATTAGCAGAGACGTCAGTGACGAGGGGGCACAGATTTAAAGTGATTGGTAGAAAAATTAGAGGGGAGATGAGGAAAAACTTTTGATGAGGGTGATGAGGGTCTGGAACTCACTGCCTGTAAGGGTAGTTGAGGCAGAAATCCTCAACTCATTCAAAAGGAGTCTGGATATGCACCTCAAGTGCTGTAATCTGCAGGGCTACAGACCAAATGTTGAAAGGTGGGATTAGAATAGGTGGATCGTTTTTCGGCTGGCACAGACACGATGGGCCAAGTGGCCTCTTTCTGTGCCTTAAACCTTCTATGATTCTTAACAGGACGGCATGGGACGGCCGCCCGTTCTACATAATATGTATAAGTGTGGGCCGAGAGGCGGCGGGACGCATAATCTGCAGAGGTAAGTAACGTTTTACATATTCTAATTGGGGTGCCGCTGCCAAGCAGCAGGGTGCTGCACCAACGTCCCCTTGCCACTGGTAATATGCGGCAGGCCCTTCTCTATGTCACGGGTCGAGGCGGGCCTGTCCCCGCAGAATTTTACCGGCCCCCGTGCCGCGACCCACGGTGTCGAGGGGCTGGTAAAATTCAGCCCATTATAACAATGATTGGTAAACTAAATGAAGGGTTCCTTGTTGAAGAATAACAGGATTCTAGGAGTGCTTCTCAACACACGTGCTACCTGCTGACCAACACTACTCCAACTACAGTATCACATGTTAACTTACATCACTTCCTGTGATGATGTGTACTGAACTATTTACATTCTCAGTATTATGTTAATCAGTATTAAAGCAATTAAATTAATAACACACCAATAACACTTCCTTGTATCACTAACTACCCACATCCCCCTTGCACATATCAACCCTACCTCCTTGTGTAAAAGCAAAATACTGTGAATGCTGGAAATCTGAAATAAACACAAGAAATGCTGGAAATACTCAGCAGGTCTGGCAGCATCTGTGGAGAGAGAAGCAGAGTTAAAGTTTCAGGTCAGTGACCCTTCATCAGAACTGGCAAATATTAGAAATGTGAAAGGTTATAAGCAAGTAAAGTGGGGTTGGGGCAAGAGATAACAAAGGAGAAGGTGTAGATAGGACAAAGTCACAGAATAGCTGACCAGAAAGTCGTGGAGCAAAGGCAAACAATATGTTAATGGTGTGTTGAAAGACAAAGCATTAGTACAGATAGGGTGTTAACGGACTGAAAATTGAACAGCTGCAAGTACAAATATGCAAAGAAAAGTGGGTAAGCAAACTGAACAAACTAAGATGAAATAAAATAAAATAAACACAAAAAATATATATATGAAAAAATAAAAAAATAACTAAAAATAAAAGTAAAATGGGGGACCCGTCATGCTCTGAAATTATTCAGCTCAATGTTCATTCCAGCAGGCTGTAGTGTGCCTAATTGGTAAATTAGATGCTGTTCCTCGAGCTTGCATTGATGTTCACTGGAACACTGCAGCAATCCCAGGACAGAGATGTGAGCATGAGAGCAGGGGGGAGTGTTGAAATGGCAAGCAACTGGAAGCTCGGGGTCCTGCTTGCGGACTGAGCGGAGGTGTTCCGCAAAGCAGTCACCCAGTCTGCGTTTGGTCTCCCCAATGTAGAGGAGACCACATTGTGAGCAGCGAATACAGTATACTACATTGAAAGAAGTACAAGCAAATCGCTGCATCACCTGAAAGGAGTGTTTGGGGCCTGGGATAGTGAGGAGAGAGGAGGTAAATGGGCAGGTATTACACCTCCTGCGATTGCAGGGTAAGGTGCCATGGGAAGAGGACGAGGTGGTGATGGTAATGGAGGCGTGGACCAGGGTGTCATGGAGGGAACGATCCCTTCGGAATGCTGACAGGGGAAGGGAGGGGAAGATGCATTTGGTAGTGGCATCACGCTGGAGGTGGCGGAAATGGCGGAGGATGATCCTTTGGATCTGCTCTCAAATGTTAAAACTGCTCACTATTCCAGGATCATCTTGGAATGCGAAGATAACCCCTGGTTTCTTTACTCTAACTGCAAAATGCCTTCTTAAACCCCTCTCCCCTGTCCCTTCCACCCTTTGGCAGTCCATATGTTTTAAGTTAATAACAACAATCAAGTGTATAAAGGAACATAATTAGCAGAGATATTAAAAGAAAACAATTGGATGGTTTACAACACTTCACTTAGCTTGAAATATCATCAGTTGCCTAAGCCCTAAGCTCTGGAATTCCCTCTCTACACCTCTTCGATTCTCTACCTCACTTTCCTCCTTTAAGACACTCCTTAAAAACTACCTCTTAGACTAAACTTTTAGTCATCCGACCTAATAGCTCCTTATGTGGCTCGGTGTCATATTTTGTTTTATATTGCTTATGTGATGTGCCTTGGGATGTTTTATTATGTTAAAGGCACTATATAAATCTAAGTTGTTGATTTTGTTATAGTACAGGCAGGAGCATGTTCCAAAACCTACTGTATGTGACTGAAGCTTATTCCCGCAGGAGGTCAGGGGAAAAAAAGCATGAAATAGATCATTTACTGATCTGGAATGTCCCACTGTCAGGCTCCATATGTGACAGGATTTCATACAGCTGTGGACCTTCTGGCATCTTCCCATGCTGTGCTCCTTCCTCTTATGCTGAAGGGTAAATATATTACATTAAGTATCTAATGTCACCTAGCAAGCATTTATTTTTCTAGCTATGGAACAGTAAATTGGCATAGCTAATTATACGTTTTTCAAATGACTTCAATCAAGAATTCAATTATTTTCATCTGGGGAAGTGCTACACAGTGCAGCAGCTCACAAGCCAGATATTAAACTCATTTAAAATGAAATTTCCTGCTCCCTTTGTGAAATGCATCGCCAACGACATAAATGCAAAAATGATAATACTTCCAAATATTACAGAGTGAAAAATTCTGATTGGCAAATTACATGTCTGAATATTTGACAATTTAAAATAGGTATTAAAATTAGCAGGTGAACACCTGTATAAGAAACTACATAAACCTAGGAACGCAGTGTGAGGCATTGAACGTTTATGTGTGAAATTCACAGACTGAAATGTCTTATAGCTTTTTGTTTGAGAAAGTTGAAAGCTGCAATATCACAGGACATTTTGTTGTTTTCTCTAATAACCCTTGTGGGGTGAAAATATGCAATTCAGTATTAGCATATGATTGTCTGAATGTTTGTGTGCTAATATCACATAGTGCAATTTCATCCCATTGCAATGTTAGCTTGGGATGAAATTGCCCTGTGTAATAGTAACATACAAGTCATTGTCTTTTCTCAGCTGTGGTTCAGTTAATGGCACTCTCACCTCTGAGTCACAAGTTTCTGTGTTCAAGTCCCACTCCAGAGAGACATACCAAGCCTGTCAGCAAAGTTAGAGCCCATGGAATAAAAGACATAGTAGCAGCATTGATAAGAAATTGTCTGAGTGACAGGGAACAGAGTTGTTTTCAGTGGTTATTTTTCAGACTGGAGGAAGGCATATAATGTAGCTCCCCAGGGACCCCTGTTAGGACCCCTGCTTTTTTTAAAATTCATTTCATGGGATATTTCTTGATATATATTAATGACCCAGACTTGGGCACAATTTCAAAATTTGAAATGACACGAAACTTGGAAGTATTGTGAACTATAAGGAGGAAGTGATAAACGTCAAGAGGACATAGACAGACAAATGGAAGATGAAATTTAATACAGAAAAGTGTGAGGTGATACTGTCTGGTAGGAAGAACAAGGAGAGGCAATATAAAATAAAGGGTACAATTCTAAAGAGGGTGCAGGAACAGAGAGACCTAGGTATATATGTGCATAAATCATTGAAGGTGGCAGGGCAGGTTGAAAGAGAGGTTAATAAAGCATACAGTGTCCTAGGCTTTATTAATAGGGGCATAGAGTACAAGAGTAAGGAGATTATTTTGAACCTGTATAAAACACTGGTTTGGCCTCAACTGGTGTATTGTGTCCAGTTTTGGGAACCAAACTTTAGGAATGATGTTAAAACATTAGAGAAGGTGCAGAAAAGATTTACGAGAATGGTTCCAGGAATGAGGAACTTCATTTATGAAGACAGATTGGAGAGGTTGGGACTGTTTTCCTTGGAGAAGAGAAGTCTGGGAGCAGATTTGATAGAGGTATTCAAAATCATGAGGGGTCTGGACAGAGTAGTTCGGGAGAAAATGTTCCCATTAGCGGAACGATCCAGAACCAGAGGACACCAATTTAAGGTGATTGGCAAAAGAAGCAAGGGCGACAAGAGATAAAACTTTTTTATGCATCGAGTGGTTAGGATTTGGAATGCACTGCCTGAGAGTGTGGTGGAAGCAGAGTCAATTGAGACCTTCAAAAGAAAACTGGATAATTATTTGAGGAGAAAAAATATGCATGGCTACAGGGAAAAGGCCGGAGAGTGCCCTTGTAGAAATCGCTCTTGTAGAGCGCCAATGGACACATGACGGGCTAAATGGTCTCCTTCTGTGCTGTAACCATTCTATAATTCTATGACAAGTGTATTTGCATAAATTTCCCATGACTGATACCTTAAATGCTATTTCATTTGTTGTGTTCATTTTGTAATATTACAGTGTTATTTTACAGCAAAGTGAGTCAAATAGTTTACACTGTTTAAAATCTGATGCAAAGCCTCCTCCATTTAAAAATGAGGAAACTACAAAGACTGTTACAGAGGATTCTGGGATATTTTAAGCTTTCTGAGGACGCATTTTCCTGACTCTGCAATTGACATTTTTGCTTCTAAGAGTTTGTTCACATTGAAAAAGTAATAAACAAAAGAATTGACTATTAATAAAATAAGCAGTGGGAAAGACATGAGATAAAAAAAGGATTTACTGCTGAAAAGCTACAATCATGGTATGGTTGATAGATGAACGTTGCTAATACCCTGTGACTCTTGGCACTGTTTGGAACAATGCACAGCTGAAGAACAGAACCAGATAATATACATTTCCTTTCACATAACCCAGTCTCACCAGTACTATTAATTCTTTCATCCACATATAACAAAATTCTCATGTTTACAGCAGATGTGGTTTATAGTCATATCACATTCACATCTCTTGATGATGGCATGGACAGCATGATAGAAGTCTGCAAGGAAATCAGTGAGGCACAAGGCTGTTGGGTAATTCTGATGATATCATAGACCATGAGAGCGAAGAGTAAAGTGGAATCATAAATTTTGTCTGCACTCTCATGGGAACATTACCACCTTGAAATTTCTTTCCAAATCACACACCATCTCTTTTGGTCAACGAGCTCGCATTGAAAATTTGCAGGTCTACAGAGGAGTGGGTCTAGGTGAATTGTCGTGGACACAATGGGTTGAATGGCCTCCTTCTATGCTGTAACTATTCTATGATTCTATGACTCCCATTGTACAGATGTGCCACTTTGGACAGGCGAGTGCACCTTCTGCTAATAGTCAATTGCCCAGCATTTAGCATGTATTTTAGAATGGATGTTACTGTGGTGTATCTGACCTACAGTTCAAATTCTGGCCAGAGCTATACTGCACCCTCACACAGTTAATGCTGCTGCAAGCCTCATACCTACATCTCACAGCTTGCACACACTGCCAGGTTAAATAGTATGCAAAAGCAATGAGATGTGTGTGAGGGAATGGTATAGCATATGCATGCCAGGTATGAGTCCTGATTGATAAGAATTGTTGGTAGGTGAGTGATGGGGGTGTGGTGAATTAAACAGTGTCTGAAGTAGAATATAGCATTTGAAGATGCATTTACTAACCTTCTGAAGAGAAAAAAATTGCAGGGTGATAGAGAAAAGGTAGGAGAGTGGGAGTAGGTGAGTTGCTCTTACAGAGAGCCGGCATAGACACAATGGGCCGAATGGCCTCCTTCTGTGCTGTAACCGTTCTATGATTCTTTGCACCAAAAAATAAATTAGAATTTGGGGCATGTCTTCATCAAAATGCTTTGTTATTTGTGCATTCAGATATGGTTAGAGATACTACAAGGCTGCTTTGCCAGTTTTACAACTTCGAATAAAGTCCCAAAATTGAATGGAATGATTGGAAATAAAGTTCAGCAGCTATCAAGGTAAAAGTCCTTGTCTGTAGTTCTTAAGCTTGATGCTTCAACTCAAATTTCTCCTTGACAATCTTTCTGACATGATGAAAAACTTTTACTGCGATAAATTCTTTTTACATTCGTGAAACCAAAAATCACAGCAAAATGGTAAAATAAAAATGTAAGCACATTACTGTTAAAATACTGCTTATATATGAAGTACATAATAGGATTAGTCATACAATAAGTAATTACTAATTTCATATAAATCTGAATAATGGTCAGTACAATATTTACTACAGGTTGAAGAAGATAGTTTAGCCTTGCTACAATTTGATCAAGAATACTACTAACCTATTCCTGCTGGGGGACTTTAATGCCAGGGTTGGGGCTGACCATGACTCATGGCCCTCCTGCCTTGGGCGCTATGGCGTTGGAAGGATGAATGAGAACGGGCAGAGACTGCTTGAGTTGTGTACCTATCATAACCTCTGCATCACCAACTCGTTCTTTCACACTAAACCCTGTCACCAGGTTTCATGGAGGCACCCAAGATCACGTCGTTGGCACCAGCTAGACCTCATTGTCACAAGGCGAGCCGCCTTAAACAGTGTTCAAATCACACGCAGCTTCCACAGTGCGGACTGCGACACCGACCACTCCCTGGTGTGCAGCAAGGTTAGACTCAGACCAAAGAAGTTGCATCATTCCAAGCAGAAGGGCCACCCGCGCATCAGCACGAGCAGAATTTCTCACCCACAGCTGTTACAAAAATTTCTAAATTCACTTGTAACAGCCCTTCAAAACACTCCCACAGGGGATGCTGAGACCAAGTGGGCCCACATCAGAGACGCCATCTATGAGTCAGCTTTGACCACCTACGGCAAAAGTGCGAAGAGAAATGCAGACTGGTTTCAATCTCATAATGAAGAGCTGGAACCTGTCATAGCCGCTAAGCGCATTGCACTTTTGAACTACAAGAAAGCCCCCAGCGATTTAACATCCGCAGCACTTAAAGCAGCCAGAAGTACTGCACAAAGAACAGCTAGGCGTTGCGCAAACGACTACTGGCAACACCTATGCAGTCATATTCAGCTGGCCTCAGACACCGGAAACATCAGAGGAATGTATGATGGCATGAAGAGAGCTCTTGGGCCAACCATCAAGAAGATCACCCCCCTCAAATCTAAATCGGGGGACATAATCACTGACCAACGCAAACAGATGGACCGCTGGGTTGAGCACTACCTAGAACTGTACTCCAGGGAGAATGCTGTCACTGAGACTGCCCTCAATGCAGCCCAGCCTCTACCAGTCATGGATGAGCTGGACATACAGCCAACCAAATCGGAACTCAGTGATGCCATTGATTCCCTAGCCAGCGGAAAAGCCCCTGGGAAGGACAGCATTACCCCTGAAATAATCAAGAGTGCCAAGCCTGCTATACTCTCAGCACTACATGAACTGCTATGCCTGTGCTGGGACGAGGGAGCAGTACCCCAGGACATGCGCGATGCCAACATCATCACCCTCTATAAAAACAAAGGTGACCGCGGTGACTGCAACAACTACCGTGGAATCTCCCTGCTCAGCATAGTGGGGAAAGTCTTTGCTCGAGTCGCTCTGAACAGGCTCCAGAAGCTGGCCGAGCGCGTCTACCCTGAGGCACAGTGTGGCTTTCGTGCAGAGAGATCGACTATTGACATGCTGTTCTCCCTTCGTCAGATACAGGAGAAATGCCGTGAACAACAGATGCCCCTCTACATTGCTTTCATTGATCTCACCAAAGCCTTTGACCTCGTCAGCAGACGTGGTCTCTTCAGACTACTAGAAAAGATCGGATGTCCACCAAAGCTACTAAGTATCATCACCTCATTCCATGACAATATGAAAGGCACAATTCAACATGGTGGCTCCTCATCAGAGCCCTTTCCTATCCTGAGTGGTGTGAAACAGGGCTGTGTTCTCGCACCCACACTTTTTGGGATTTTCTTCTCCCTGCTGCTTTCACATGCGTTCAAATCCTCTGAAGAAGGAATTTTCCTCCACACAAGATCAGGGGGCAGGCTGTTCAACCTTGCCCGTCTAAGAGCGAAGTCCAAAGTACGGAAAGTCCTCATCAGAGAACTCCTCTTTGCTGACGATGCTGCTTTAACATCTCACACTGAAGAATGCCTGCAGAGTCTCATCGACAGGTTTGCGTCTGCCTGCAATGAATTTGGCCTAACCATCAGCCTCAAGAAAACGAACATCATGGGGCAGGATGTCAGAAATGCTCCATCCATCAATATTGGCGACCACGCACTGGAAGTGGTTCAAGAGTTCACCTACCTAGGCTCAACTATCACCAGTAACCTGTCTCTAGATGCAGAAATCAACAAGCGCATGGGTAAGGCTTCCACTGCTATGTCCAGACTGACCAAGAGAGTGTGGGAAAATGGCGCACTGACACGGAACACAAAAGACCGAGTGTATCAGGCCTGTGTCCTCAGTACCTTGCTCTACGGCAGCGAGGCCTGGACAACGTATGCCAGCCAAGAGCGACGTCTCAATTCATTCCATCTTCGCTGCCTTCGGAGAATACTTGGCATCAGGTGGCAGGACTATATCTCCAACACAGAAGTCCTTGAAGCGGCCAACATCCCCAGCTTATACACACTACTGAGTCAGCGGCGCTTGAGATGGCTTGGCCATGTGAGCCGCATGGAAGATGGCAGGATCCCCAAAGACACATTGTACAGTGAGCTCGCCACTGGTATCAGACCCACCGGCCGTCCATGTCTCCGTTATAAAGACGTCTGCAAACGCGACATGAAATCGTGTGACATTGATCACAAGTCGTGGGAGTCAGTTGCCAGCATTCGCCAGAGCTGGCGGGCAGCCATAAAGACAGGGCTAAATTGTGGCGAGTCGAAGAGACTTAGTAGTTGGCAGGAAAAAAGACAGAGGCGCAAGGGGAGAGCCAACTGTGCAACAGCCCCAACAAACAAATTTCTCTGCAGCACCTGTGGAAGAGCCTGTCACTCCAGAATTGGCCTTTATAGCCACTCCAGGCGCTGCTTCACAAACCACTGACCACCTCCAGGCGCGTATCCATTGTCTCTCGAGATAAGGAGGCCCAAAAGAAACTACTAACAATACTAGTTTAGCCATTTATTTGTTGGAGAGAGGTGCAGGATTCACTTAACCCCAATCTGTATTTCAATCCTATAAAAGGCATATGCACCATTGCCACAAGTCACATGTGTTCCAGATTTCATTAGTGCAGTGTTTAGCAAATAGCTAGAGTGGTGCCCTTGTATTTCTGTAGACATTAAGACTTTTTGCAGTGCCATCTGAAAATTCCCTTCAAATAGCTCATTTATATCAGTTTAATGAATCTCATGGTGATTTTTCGTGCACATTGCACACAACAAAACATAACTTAATTATAGATCAGGAGATGAGACTTAACCTTCTATGTATCACTTCTCAATCTTGGATCATGTTGGTGTAGCTCATTTAAGTTCCAACTTTCCCAAGGGTACCATTGCATAATGTTGCCAAATTGTTTAAAATCAAACTTCTGGAATGAAGGAAGATCCAAGGAGTCCTCACCGTCTGTTTGGATACACAATTAGAGTTTATACAATTAAGCATCCTAACACCAATTAAATGCCAATTAGAAAAACAATACATTAGACACTGAAGTTCATATCCCAGTTGTTACTAAATTCAATTCAAAACGATATTAACCAGTCATATGTTCAATATTTCTAAAGGTGATTGATAATTTTTCCCAATTTCATTTTCTTGCATTTCAGCCCCACAGGACAATCAATTGCTTTTTATTTTAATTACATCAAAGCAAAATAAACAATTGTCACTATTTACTCTCAGTGCTCAAGAGAAAGTACCTCTGGGCTAACTGCTTTGAAAATAAACTTTACACTCTTTGATCTATTTTGTGCAGTTTTTAGTTATGTAAAATAGTTTCTTTGAAATGAATATTTTAAGGGAAAATTCCCTCATTTAATAGTTAACCCTCTGGCTTCAGGCAATGTTCGTGAAAGGGATCCCTGTGGACTGTCTCTGTTATCAAGCATAGCTATTTCAATCTTATTTCTCTGTCTCCAGACCAATTGGAAACTATTTTCTAAAAACGAAGTAGTCACTACGTTTTTAACAAATATCACAAAATGTGGGAATCGGAATAAAAGAATGACATATCTGATCAGTGTGAAAGCATTTTTAATAGAACCTTTGTTAGTGGCACTATTTTATGAAGAAAAATACAGTTCCTAAATTTATAATTTAACTCATAGGATATGTGAAAGATTAGGTGTTCAATCTTCAAAGAATTTATTCCTTCACTTTATCTTCTTCTTTGGCCACTGTTGAACCAAACGAACACAAATACCTCAAAGAATACACCAAAAGCTGGATTGATGTTGTGAACTGAGGAGCTACCCAATATAGTATAGCACATGTCATGCAACCAATGAGAACACTAATGGGCCGATTTTAACTTGTGGTGGGGGTGCAGTGCAGTGATGGCAATCCATCAGGCCCTTTGCAGCTGCTTTTATCTCCCAGGCCTCATTCAAATGAAACTGCCACTTAACGTGAAGCGCACCTGTTGGCCTAAGTTTCAGGCTTTGGGTATTTAACTCCTGGGTCTCATTTAAATGCTGTTGGTCTACCAGCTGCCTAGCTGCTTCAGCCTGGCAGGGAATCCATGGTGGCATCCCCTTCAATTACAATGTCCAGCGGGCATCTCATTCCTTGCCAAAACCAATGGTGTTAAGATTGGAGATCGACAGGATCGGGTCGTGAAATACAGATGCTCCATTTAAATTGCTCACCTGCTCCATTGCTTTTAAGCAATGCTCTATGAGTATTGTCCTTTGTTTTTAACTGAATGAGGCAACGATTCACAAATAATTATCACCATTAACCTAGCAAGCGTAAGACGTGGAAGTAAAAGAAGAAAACCATTTAGATGAATTCTTCCTTTTTCCTGTAAATCATCTGACAGGTTCCTCAAAGTTATTACACACATCGGGGAATCTTCTTACATGTAATAATTGAGGAAGGTCACAACTGGTGATGGCTCTGTCCCATCCCCTATCAGTCTTTGAGATACTCCACTCCTGTTAAAGCAAAATACAATTTCCATTTCATTATGCTGTAACTCCAATTGATTGTGGTCACATTGCTAGACTAATGTTCAGATAATTAGATCTGTCATCAGGGCTGAGTGAGAAATTAAGTTGGCAGCTGAGGCAACTTAGACAGCAAAATAGTTTATTCAATCCAAGAGAGGCAACTGATTTTCTGCAGTTTGGAGTTTTATCCTCTTCTGTACTCATTGAAGGAATTAAATCACATTTAGTTTTTCATTCACTGGCATTATTTCTGACACAATTACTCACAGCGGGTGATAGAGTCAGTGGACTCAAATTTAATCTCCACAGAAGCAATATGATTTGCAACATCAAGCACCATCCTAAAATATGGCCACATTACTGATATTATTGTACTCAAAAGGTAGGTTAAGTTATTGGGTGTTGGGCCTTATGCTGACTATGGCCTCCTGAAATGTTTGTGATCTCCTTCTGGGGTCAGAGAGGAATTTTCCAGAATTCATTTTCCCTGAATTGACCTAGGGCTATTTTTCCCCCATCTTTTTGTTTCTTCCAGGAGGTTACATGGCTGCTCATGAATGGGAGCATTGAGGGTCATGTATGGCAACATAATTCTATAGGACAGGTTTTATTGACCAGTCCATCTTCATGTCCATCATTTTCATTTGTTGATATGTTTTCTGTTCTAGTTTCATCTTCAGCTACCTAAAGCAGGACCTCTCTCCCTGCAGGTCCTTTTAGCTGGGGCTCGAAAATGATGCCTGTAATTTAGGTCATACAAACTACCTGTGAGTTAATAAATTTTTTATAAAATGCTAAGCCATCTTGGGACTGTAATTCCTGGAATGAGAGATGGAGCAATTTAAGGCACACAATAGAGGACTGGAATTTGGATCTTCCAGGTTTCTGCGTCTGGAATGCTCTGGCCTAAATGATGTTTGGTGGGCACGGGGAGGGGGGAAAATTCTGCCTACACCCTGTAATTCTTTCACAGATTTTATGTGTGTGCAGTGGCATTCTCAGAGTACCCCAAGAATTCCAACCAATATCCCTTCCATGCTTCCATGTGGAAGCCATTTTTGAGCCTTCATTTAAGGCTCTTAAAAGGTTTCCTGACAAAAGTAATTAATCCCAGAGGGGATCAATTTTCTGAGAATTCGGGCTCCTGTTTCCTTTCAGGGAAAATTAGGATTTTCTTTCAAAAATTTGGGGCTTTGACTTCCCACCACCATTAGATTGGCAAAGTGCTGTTCTGGGTTTCTACCAGGCAGTTGGTTGGGTGCCTTTGTTGTGCCTGTACAGGCATAGGTCACCTATCCCAATTATTTAAATGATCCCATCCCTGGTCTATGGGATTCAGTTTTCATCCTCTCCTGCAGAAAGCTGGGAGTTCCCCTCTGCTGCACTTACAACCGTGAAGTAGGGGCCCCAGAATTTCAGTCCATAATGAATATAAACTAATGCCATGGGAAGAAAAAGCAATTTTTCACTCAGCAATTTAAGTTAGGCATAAGGTTAAACAGAATGTGCAAACCCTTAAGAAATAGGAAATCACTATATTTGAAGAGGCAGCTACATAAAAGAAATATTCTTGGCCAATTGCATGTAACAGATGTTTAGCATAGCTCCTTCCCTCCCAACAGTATCACTTAAATACATGTATGCCAAATTCTAAGCCAATAACATCAGGATATCTTTTAAAAGTATAGAATTACATCCAAAACATGTTCAAATTCAAGCTGCATATTCTGATCTGGTGACCCTCATTTTCAATTTTATTTTAGGGACCATAATAGAGCTGAATAATTAGCTAACCATCAGCCCTGCACATAAATAATAAATCAGCCACTCTCTAACACCACTGAGGAACCATCAATTCTTCTAACATATTGACTAAGCACTCAATTAAATGTGGCCACTTAATGCTGCGGTCTCTAGAGTATATATAAATGAAATTGGAAAAGTTACATGTGCACTGCCTGAAATGGAATGGTCTCAACCCAAACACTTTTTAGACTGTCTGTGTTTTTTTCTATTGTCTGCTACCCCAAAGGCCATCACGTTCAATAAATAGGACTTTGTGGTAGATTTTTAACTCCGGTGGATTTGGGGGTAATGTGGACAGGAGGTATGAGTGTGAAATTGGAAGAAATCACTGGGATTCCCTATGAGGCTATAGCAGTTTGGCAGCTGGTAGAGAAAATTTGAGACCTGAGCTATTTTAACTCTCAGGCCTCATTAACATGCCATTGGGCCACAGAGGAGGCTGAACCTTTCCTTGTTGGGCTGGGAGGAGCACTTGGTTTCTCCCTGAACCAACAAGAGAAAGTAACCAAAAAGTTGTTTCAGCCTCTTCATTTTTCCAGAAGGTCCCAACTCTCTTCAGCCTGGAGAGAAAGTTGCAGACTTTCCCACTCAGACCTTTGTTAAAATTGTAGCCGGAGCCTGATGATTTCATCAGATCTCAATATTTAAAGAAAGATCCTGCTAGTTTAGCTGTCTATCGAGAAGCCTGATGGGATCCAGGCAGCTTTCTGGTAGACAAGTAATCCACACCCTTCCAGTTTCTACAGGGTAGGTAGGGTTAAAATTAGGGCTGTCAAACGATTAATATAATTGGGCACAATTAACCTTGCAATTAAAAATTTTAATTTCAGTTAATCTTGGTTTTAATTGCATATTTAATTAATACAATTACTGCAGCCATCTCATTCAAGCTGGTTTCATTATTGATGCTCAATGTAATTCTTTCCACAATTTGGACTACATCAGGATTCACACAATAAACTCTGTCAGTTGTGTTGTTCAAGGGAAGGGGATACAAATGTACTTGATTGCTTCTTAATACTACACTATCCATAGAAGCCAATACAATTGAGAGCCAGGCTGAATATAGAAGGTTCAGAAGGGAAGTGACAAAGCAAACAAGAGCAGGAAAGAGAGTATATGATAGAAGACTAGCAGCTAACATAAAAGGGAACCTAAAAGTTTTCTATAGGCATATAAATAGCAAAAGGGTGGTAAAAGGAGGAGTGTGGCCAATTAGGGACCTAAAAGGGGATTTACACATGGAGTCAGGGGACATGGCTGAGGTACTAAATGAGTACTTTGCATCTGTCTTTAACATGAAAGAAGGTGCTGCCCAAGCCATGGTGAAAGAGGAGTTAGTTGAGACACTGAATGGGCTAAAAATTGATAAAGAGGAGGTACAAGATAGACTGGCTGTACTTAAAGTTGTTAAGTCACCAGGATCGGATGTGATGCATCCAAGGATACTGAGAGAAGCAAGGGTGGAAATTGCAGAGGCACTGGCCATAATCTTCCATTCCCCCTTAGATACAGGGATGGTGCCAGAGGGCTAAAGAATTGCAAATGTTACACCCTTGTTCAAAAAGAGGTGTAAGGACAAGCCCAGCAACTACAGGCCAGACAGTTTAACCTCGGTGGTGGGAAAGATTTTAGAAATGATCATTTGGGACAGAATTAACAGTCATTTGGACAAATGTGGATTAATTGAGGAAAGCCAGCATGGATTTGTTAAGAGCAAATCGTGTTTAACTAAATTACTAGGGTTTTTTGATGAGCTAACGGAGAGGGTTGGTGAGGCTAATACAGCTGATATGGTGTACATGGGCTTCCAAAAGGCATTTGATAAAGCACCACATACAGGCCTATCAGTAACGTTAGAGCCCATGGAATAAAATTGATCATAGCAGCATTGGCTGAGTGATAGGAAACAGAGATTAGTGGTGAACGGTTGTTTTTCAGACTGGAGGAATGTATATAGTGGGGTTTTCCAGGGGTCGGTGTTAGGACTCCTGCTTTTCTTGATATGTATTAATGACATAGGGCTGGATTTTGTTCTCCTCCCGACGTCGGGCTTGGTGGTGGTGTGGTGTAGTGTGGGGTGGGGTGGGTGAGGTGGGAACGGAAGATCGGAGCAGCAGCGGCCCACCACAAAACCCAATGCCGGGATTGCTAAGCCCGATCTTCCCGACGGCGAGGAAGTTCCGTGGGGGGCTCTCTGCTGCTTTGCGTCAGGACCCGACTTTACATATGTAAATTACCTGTTTGCATTAATTAAAATCTAATCCACAGTGATCTTACCTGAAGTTCCGGATCTTTGGCATGATGGGTGGCACTCATGCCTTCACTTTTCCGTCCAGCTGGCGCCACCAAGGTGGGGAAGGGTGGAACTCTGCATTTGTAGTGTAGTGGAGGGAGGGGTGACCTCTGCATTTTGTGCAGTTGTGGGGAGAAGGGGTCAACTCTGCATTGGTAGTGTAGTTGGGGGCGGAACAGGGCAAATATGTATTTTTGGTGTAGTTGTGGAGGGGACATGAGCAACTCTGCATTTTCTTTGCAGGCTGGCAGCCCTTTAAAAATGGCACCCGTGCCTGTGCAGAAAGAATTGACACTGTTCACGGTGTCACCAAGGCCATACCCACCACATGATTGGGGTGCGGCCATCCTGCATATGATAATGAGCCGCCGGGCTCAAGATCGTGCGGTATGGTGGTGCGCAGCCCATGCGTGCCGACTGCTATTTTCTACGCCTGCCGCTGCTCGTGGTGGTGGGACCATAAGATTCAACCCCTAGACTTTGGTGCACAGGGCACAATTTCAAAATTTGCAGATGACACAAAACTTGTAAGTATTGTGAACTGTGAGGAGGATAGTGATAAACTTCAAGATGACATGAACGGTCTGGTGGAATGGGTGGATAAGTGGCAGATGAAACTTAATGCAGAAAAGTGCAAAGTGATACATTTTGATAGGAAAAACAAGGAGATGCAATATAAATTAAAGGGTATAATTCTAAAGGAGATGCAGGACCAGAGGGACCTGAGGCATATGCATACAAATCATTGAAGGTGGCAGAAGATTGAGAAAGCAGTTAATGAAACATATGGGATCCTGGGATTTATAAATAGAGGCATAGCATACAGGAACAAGGAAGTTATGATAACCCTTAGTCATGAAGACCCCACCTGCCAAGAATGAGGCATATTAATTTTGTCATATGAACATTAATTTTTAAACTGTTGCTGGAGTGAAGAAATGACTTGTTAAAAAGAGATCACCAGAAACTTGGCTGGAGGACATTTGCATACTAAGAGACGGTGTTTGTGCAGACAAAGCAGCTACTCCCTGGTCCAAATAACCCAAATGGAATTTGATCACCAGACATTGAAGGTGTAAGGAAGCTCACATTCCAGGGTTAGCTAAGATGATAGAATCCACAAATGCAGGTGTTTGTTAAAGCAGCTGGTCAGGTGACTAACCGGCTGGCCCTGGTTTTCTAGGGCCACTTCCTTAAGTACTTTGGGATGCATACCATCAGGCACTGGGGATTTATCGGCCTTCAATTCCATCAATTTCCCCAACACCATTTCTCTACTAATACTGATTTCTTTCAGTTCCTCTCTCTCACGAAGCCCTGTGCTCCCCAACATTTCTGGTATGATATTTGTGTCCTCCTTTGTGAAGACAGAACCAAAGTATGCATTTAGTTGGTCAGCCATTTCTTTATCCCCCATAATAAATTCCCCTGTTTCTGACTGTAAGGGACCTACATTTGTCTTCACCAATCTTTTTCTCTTCATATACCTATAGAAACATTTACAGTCAGTTTTTCTGTTCCCCGCAAGCTTGCTCTCGTACTCTATTTTCCTCCTCTTAATCAATCCTTTGGTCCTCCTTTGCTGAATTCTAAACTGCTCCCAATCCTCAAGTCTGTTGTTTTTTCTGGCAAATTTATATGCCTCTTCCTTGGATCAAATGCTACCTCTAATTTCCCTTGTAAGCCATGGTTAGGCGACCTTTCCCGTTTTACTTTTGTGCCAGACAGGGATAAACAATTGTTGCAGTTCATCCATGCACTCTTTAAATGTTTGCCATTGCCTATCCACTGTCATCCCTTTAAGTAACGTTTCCCAATCTGTCATGGTCAACTCGCGCCTCATACCTTATTAGTTTCCTTTACTAAGATCCAGGACCCTTGTCTCGGAATCAACTACATCTCTCTCCATCTTGATGAAGAATTCTATTATATTATGGTCGTTCATCCCCAAGGGGTCTCGCACCACTAGATTGTCAATTATTCCTCTTCTCATTACACAATACCCAATCTAGGATAGCCTGTTCTCTAGTTGATTCCTCAACATATTGGTCCAGAAAACCATCCCATATACACTCCAATACGTCTACAGTATTGTGACTAATTTGATTTGCCCAATCTATATGCAGATTAAAGTCACCCATAATTACAGATGTTCCTTTATCACATGCATCTCTAATTTCCTGTTTAATGCCATTCCCAACATCACCACTACAGTTTGGCGGTCTATATACAACCCCCACTAACGTTTTTTGTCCCTTAGCGTTTCTCAGCTCTACCCATACAGATTCCACATCGTCAGAGCTAATATCTTTCCTCACTATTGCGTTAATTTCCTCTTTAACCAGCAATGCAACTCCACTGCCTTTTGCTTTTTGTCTGTCCTTCCTAAATACTGAATATCCCTGGATGTTCATTGCCCATCCCTGGTCACCTTGCAGCCATGTCTCCATAATCCCGGCTATATCTTACCTGTTTACATCTATTTGCACGATTAATTCATCCACTGTATTGCAAATACTCCGCGCGTTAAGGCACAAAGACTTAAGGCTTGTCTTTTTAACATTTCTTGTCCCCTTCCCACTATTTTTCACTGTGGCCCTGTTTGATTCTGGCCCTTGATTTCTCTGTCTATCACTTTTCTTATTCCCCCTACTGTCTTTTGTTCTTGTCTTTGATCCCCCCCTCCTCTGACTCCTTTCAAAGGTTCCCATCCCCCTGCCATTTTAGTTTAAACCCTCCCCAGCCACTCTAGCAAATACTCCCCCTAGGACATCAGTCCCGGTCCTGCCCAGGTGTAACCCCTCCAGTTTGTACTGGTCCCAACTCCCCCAGAACCAGTCCCAATGCCCCAGGAATCTAAAACCCTCCCCCTCACACCATCTCTTCAGCCATGTATTCATCTGATATATCCTGCTATCTGACTAGCATGTGGCACTGGTAGTAATCTGGAGATCACGACCTTTGAGGTCCTACTTTTCAACTTACTTCCTAACTCCCTATATTCTGCTTTTAGGACCTCATCCTTTTTTAAAATTATGTCGTTTGTACCAATGTGTATCACGACCACTGGCTGTTCACCCTCCCCCTTCAGAATGTCCTGTAACTGCTCTGAGACATCCTTAACCCTAGCACCAGGGAGGCAACATACCATCCTGGAGTCTCTTTTGTGGTCACAGAAACACCTATCTATTCCCCTTACAATTGAATCCCCTATAACTATTGCATTCCCACACTTTTTACTCCTCCCCTGTGCAGCAGAGCCAACTGTGATGCAATGAATTGGGCTGTTGCTGCTTTCCCCTGAGAGGCCATTCCCCCCCAACAGTATCTAAAGCAGTATACCTGTTTTGCAGCGGAATAGCCACAGGAGATTCCTAAACTGCCTGCATAGTCCTCTTGCTCTGCCTGGTGGTCACCCATTCCCCTCCTGCCTGTGGGGTCTGAGCCTGCGGTGTGACCACCTCTGTATACGTGCTATCCATGATACTCTCCGCCTCGTGGATGCTCCACAGTGTCCCCAGCTGCCGCTTCAGCTCTGAAACCCGGGCTTCCATGATCTGCAGCTGCATACATTTCCTGCACACATGCTGGTCCCGGGCACTGGAAATGTTCCCGGCTTCCGACATGGAGCACGAGGAGCACACCATGGCTTTGCACTCTCCTGCCATGACTTAACCCTTTAAATTAAATGAAACCTTCTGGAAGATCTTAATGTCCAATAATATCAGTTACTCTAGGGCCCTTCTTCCCTGGTCCTCGTTACTACAGAACTCCCTAAAAAAAAACCCCCATAAAACACTACTTACTATATTGGAAATAAACTTTAAACTTTTCTTACCTGAGATTATATGACTGTGGGCATCTTGCTTTCCATCCCCACCCCCTTCCCTCACTTCGACTTTCCCATTCTGCATTCATGCTTTCAGATATTCAAGAACTGTCACCTGGCCATTCAGAGCAGCCTCATGAGAAAGGGCAAGAAATGCACCAGACCTCTGATGAAGAAGCACCATCACTTGATCTGACACTCACAGTCACCAGCTCAGATACTGGCAGAATGTGTACCTTAGAGGGTAGTACAGAGTCAGGATCAGCATATAATGAGCCATGGACATGTGACCTGCAGCAGGCCAGGGGAATATACAGCATGTATGCAAGTTCACTGGAGGGTGAGGTTGCAGACAAGTTCTGCTGCAGGGGACACAGGTGAGGATTTTGATGGGGCAGCATACAGGAGAATGCTGATGAGCATGCACAAACAGTCTGTTGGTACGATCAAGGAACATGGAGGATTCTGACTTCAACATGTCACAGGGTATCACAGGGCAGAGCTTGGTGCCCATCCTTTCCAGCATGGAAGTGCTAACCAGCTCCATGACAGCACTTTGTCACGCACACTGGAGGTGCGATGATATAAACTATGGACTAACTCTGAAGAGTTATGAAAAATTGACTTTGTCTTTTAAAAAATGAACCTTAATTTTAAAAAGTGAACAATGGTACAAAATGGCCACTGAAGGAAAAGGGACTGTTTTTTGTGTATTCCAACTATCTGACAAAGACAAAGGACAAATCTTCAAAGCTAAGAGGTGTCAACTGCACCCAATCCTAAAACATTCCAGAATTGAATGTTTTCTTCTGAAAGAAAAGGTGTGAAGTAGCCACGTTCTGGGCCATTGTGCGATTATCATGGGGAAGAGGTGAGAACCTCTCCTCCCAGGAGGTGAGCGGTATCACAGTTTTACCGTTAAAAATGACAGCCTATGACCTGAGAGAAAGAGAGAGAGAGAGAAGCAACATCTAACAGCTTGTGTTCCAGCAAACCAGAAGGCACGTACTGTGCTGTAAAATCCTGCATCTATATTAGACGCACTGAACGAGAAGTGTCCCACCATCTACGACTGAACTTTCAATCAAGAGAGAAATGTACAATCATCTCAGGCCTGCATCCATCGAGAGCATGATTTCCCAAAGAATTCAGCAGGTTTTTCGTGCCTCCCCCCCCATAAAAGTCACTTTCCTTTTTTCCCTCTCTGTCGCTTCTTGTGTGTGTGTCCAAATGTGTGAGTGGATATGGTTGCGACAATTTCGGGATAAGGTGTATTGATCAATGAATAATTGATTTTCTGTTTTTAAAAACCAACAAGAAGACCTGTCACTGTCCATTTATTTGATAAACAAAATACCAAGGGGTTAAACTCTAATAACAAAACACTTGTTGTGGTCATGTGGGGGGTTGAACAGTGAGAGCCACCCACAGTGCACCACATGGCCATGCAAATTGGAGGCTCGAAGCCAGGATCTGAACTGCCAGATAAACAAGAGATTTGGAAAATGGGAGGAAAATTAACCTCTAAAATTGTGGAAAGATAAACAAACAGGTTTTCCTGTATTCTGTGTTTTTCTCTATGGGGCTAGAAACAAAAATGATGGCCACATTTAATGCTAAAGAGTTTCTAGACCAGGTAGAGATATCCCATGAAAAGTTATTCAAATTAAGTATTGAAGATTTTAAAAGCTTAGCTATAGAGGTGGGAATCACTTTCAGATAAAAAGCAAAGAAACTTGAACTGGTGAAAATTCTAGCTAACCATTTTAAATTTACCCCGAAACTAGAAGAAGACAGCATGGAACCGGAGACTGAAAAAATCATTTTAGCTCGAATTCAGTTGCAGACGAAAAGGGAAGAAATGCAGTTTCAGAAGGGGAAAGAGGGAAGAGAGATGCAGAGAGAGGAAGCAACCAGAAAGTTTGAGTTACAGAGACTGCAAACACAAAATAAAACTGTAACCAGCCACTCAAAAGAACATAAGAAATAGGAGAAGGAGTAGGCCATTCAGCCCCTAAAGCCTGCCCTGCCATTCAATAAGATTATGGCTGATTTGTCCCAGGCCTCAACTCCTCTTTCGGGCCTGCTCCGCATAACCCTCGACACCCCAAGATTTCAAAAATCTATCTACCTCCTCCTTAAATACATTTAGTGACCCAGCCTCTACAACTCTCTGAGG
This sequence comes from Heterodontus francisci, assembly GCF_036365525.1. Classification (NCBI taxonomy): domain Eukaryota; kingdom Metazoa; phylum Chordata; class Chondrichthyes; order Heterodontiformes; family Heterodontidae; genus Heterodontus; species Heterodontus francisci. The sequence goes on along the minus strand of NC_090385.1, from coordinate 33,225,327 downwards.
CAGAGAATTCCAGAGATTCACCACCCTCTGAGAGAAGAAATTCCTTCGTATCTCAGTTTTAAATGTGTGATCCCTTATTTTGTAACTATGTCCCATAGTTTGAGATTCCCCCACCAGTGGAAACATATTCTCAACATCTACCCTGTCAAGCCCCCTTAGAATCTTATATGTTTCGGTAAGATCACCTCTCATTCTTCTAAACTCCAATGAGTAAAGGCCTAACCTGTTTAGCTGTTCTTGATAAGACAACCCCTTCATCCCAGGAATCAGCCGAGTGAACCTTTTCTGAACTGCCTCCAATGCTAGTATATCCTTCCTTAAATACGAGGACCAAAACTGTACGCAGTACTCCGGGTCTGGCCTCACCAACACCCTGTACAGTTGTAACAAGACTTCCCTATTTTTAACCTCTAACCCCCTAGCAATAAAGGCCAAAATTCCATTTGCCTTCCTAATTACTTGCTACACCTGCATGCTAACCTTTTGTGTTTCATGTACAAGAACACCCAGATCCCTCTCTACTGCAGTATTTTGTAGTCTTTCTCCACCTAAATAATAATCTGCCTTTTTATTCTTCCTTCCAAAGTCGATGACCTCACACTTCCCCACATTGAACTGCACCTGCCAAGTTTTTGCCCACTCACTTAACCTATCTATATCCCTTTGCAGATTCTTTGTGTTTTCATCACACCATGCCTTCCCACCTATTTTTGTATCGTCAACAAATTTGGATACACTACACTCTGTCCCTTCCTCCAAGTCATTAATATAGAAAGTAAATAGTTGAGGCCCTGGGACCGATCCTTGTGACAACCCACTAGTTACGGCTTTCCAATCTGAAAAAGACCCATTAATCCCGACTCTCTGCCTTCTGTGTGTTAGCCAATCCTCAATCCATGCCAGCACATTACCCCAAATACCCTGAGCTCTTATTTTGTGCAATAATCTTTTATGTGGCAACTTATCGAACGCCTTCTGAAAATCCAAATACACTACATCTACTGGTTCCCCTTTATCCACTCTGCTTGTTATATCCTTAAAGAACTCTAACAAATTTGTCAAACATGATTTCCCTTTCATAAAACTGTGTTGACTCTGTTTGATTGCATTATGTTTTTCTAAATGTCCTGCTATTTCTTCCTTAACAACAGACTCTAGCATTTTCCCAATGACTGATGTTAAGCTAACTAGTCTGTAGCTTCCTGCTTTCTGTCTCCCCCCTTTCTTGAATAGGGGTGTCACATTAACGGTTTTCCAATCCGCTGGTACCCTACCAGAATCCAGTGAGTTTTGGTATATTATGACCAATGCCTCCACTAGCTCTGCATTCACTTCTTTTAAAACCCTTGGATGCAGGCTATCAGGTCCTGGCGACTTGTCTGCCTTTAGTCCCATCAGTTTGTCCAGCACCTTTTCCCTCGTGATAGAGATTGTTGCAAGATCCTCCCTCCCATTTACACCTTGCTCATCTATTATTGTTGGGATGTTTATAGTGTCCTCCACTGTGAAGACCGATGCAAAATATCGGTTTGAATTATCTGCCATTTCCCTGTTCCCTGTTATTAATTCCCCAGTTATTAATTCCCCAGTTATTAATTCCCCAGAAGCTGGCCGAGCGTGTCTACCCTGAAGCACAGTGTGGCTTTCGTTCAGAGAGATCGACCGTTGACATGCTGTTCTCCCTTCGTCAGATACAGGAGAAATGCCGTGAACAACAGATGCCCCTCTACATTGCTTTCATTGATCTCACCAAACCCTTTGACCTCGTCAGCAGACGTGGTCTCTTCAGACTACTAGAAAAGATTGGATGTCCACCAAAGCTACTAAGTATCATCACCTCATTCCATGACAATATGAAAGGCACAATTCAACATGGTGGCTCCTCATCAGAGCCCTTTCCTATCCTGAGTGGCATGAAACAGGGCTGTGTTCTCGCACCCACACTTTTTGGGATTTTCTTCTCCCTGCTGCTTTCACATGCGTTCAAGTCCTCTGAAGAAGGAATTTTCCTCCACACAAGATCAGGGGGCAGGTTGTTCAACCTTGCCCGTCTAAGAGCGGTCCAAAGTACGGAAAGTCCTCATCAGGGAACTCCTCTTTGCTGACGATGCTGCTTTAACATCTCACACTGAAGAGTGTCTGCAGAGTCTCATCGACAGGTTTGCGGCTGCCTGCAATGAATTTGGCCTAAACATCAGCCTCAAGAAAACGAACATCATGGGGCAGGACATCAGAAATGCTCCATCCATCAATATTGGCGACCACGCTCTGGAAGTGGTTCAAGAGTTCACCTACCTAGGCTCAACTATCACCAGTAACCTGTCTCTAGATGCAGAAATCAACAAGCGCATGGGAAAGGCTTCCACTGCTATGTCCTGACTGGCCAAGAGAGTGTGGGAAAATGGCGCACTGATACGGAACACAAAAGTCCGAGTGTATCAGGCCTGTGTCCTCAGTACCTTGCTCTAGGGCAGCGAGGCCTGGACAACGTATGTCAGCCAAGAGCGACGTCTCAATACATTCCATCTTCGCTGCCTCCGGAGAATACTTGGCATCAGGTGGCAGGACCGTATCACCAACGCAGAAGTCCTCGAGGCGGCCAACATCCCCAGCTTATACACACTACTGAGTCAGCGGCGCTTGAGATGGCTTGACCATGTGAGCTACATGGAAGATGGCAGGATCCCCAAAGACACATTGTACAGCGAGCTCGCCACTGGTATCAGACCCACCGGCCGTCCATGTGTCCCTTTAAAGACGTCTGCAAACGCGACATGAAATCCTGTGACATTGATCACAAGTCGTGGGAGTCAGTTGCCAGCGTTCGCCAGAGCTGGCGGGCAACCATAAAGATGGGGTTAAAGTGTGGCGAGTCGAAGAGACTCAGTAGTTGGCAGGAAAAAAGACAGAGGCGCAAGGGGAGAGCCAACTGTGCAACAGCCCCGACAAACAAATTTCTCTGCAGCACCTGTGGAAGAGCCTGTCACTCTAGAATTGGTCTTTATAGCCACTCCCGGCACTGCTTCACAAACCACTGACCACCTCCAGGCGCTTATCCATTGTCTCTCGAGATAAGGAGGCCAAAGAAGAATCTCATCCTCTAAGTGTTCCACACATACTTTAGCTACTGTCTTCCTTTTTATATACCCGTAGAAGCTCTTACTGTTTGTTTTTATATTTCTTGTCAATTTACTCTCATAATCAATTTTCTCCCTCTTTATTAGTTTTTAGTCATCTGCTGCTGGTTTGTAAAAATTCCCAAACCTCTGGCCTGCCACTGGCTTTCGCCACTTTGTACGCCATTGTTTTTGATTTGATACTCTCTTTTACTTGCTTTGTTATCTTCGTGCATTCAGATACAAAGCCTTTACGTTTGTTCTATTATCAAATTTCCCTACTCTTGTACGATTCCTTGGTGCAATATGACATTCACACGTTCTGTCCCTACCTTTTATTTTCTGGTAACAATCAGCCTCATCACTAATCTGCACTCCTACCTTCTCCTTTAACTTGACTTCCTAATTTTCCATACAACTAAACCCTCCCCCCCACTATTTAGCCTAAAGCCCTATCTACAGCCCTAGTTATGCGATTCGCCAGGACTCTGGTCCCAGCATGATTCAGGTGGAGCCCGTCCCATCGGAACAGCTCCCTCCTTCCCCAGTACTGGTGCCAATGTCCCACGAATTCAAACCCATTTCTCCCACACCAATCTTTGAGCCATGCATTTACCTCTTTAATCTTATTGACCCTGTGCCAATTAGCTCGTGGCTCAGGTAGTAGTCCGGAGATTATTACCTTTTTGGTTCTGCTTTTTAATTTAGCTCCTAGCTGCTCATATTCCCTGAACAGAACCTATATCCTGATTCTACCTATATCGTTGGTACCTACGTGGACCACGACAACTGGATCTTTCCCCTGCCACTCCAAGTTCCTCTGCAGCCCAGATGAGATATTCTGAACCCTGGCACCAGGTAGGCAACACAGCCTTCAGGACGCTCGATCCTGGCCACAGAGAACAGTGTCTGTGCCCCTAGCTATACTATTCCTGATTACGACTACATTTCTCTTTTCTCCCCCCACTTGAATGGCTCCCTGTACCACGGTGATATGGTCAGTTTGCTCATCCTCCCTAAAGTCCCTGCTCTCGTCCACACAGGGAGCATGAATCTCAAACCTGTTGGATAAGGACAAGGGCTGAGGCTCCTGCAACACGACCTCCTGGATCCCTCTGCCTGCCTCACTCATAGTCACACCCTCCCGTCCCTGATCACTGGCTGAATTCAAGGTAGTTAAACTATGGGGTGTGACTGTTTCCTGAAACACAGCGTCCAGGTAACTCCCCCTCCCTGATGTGTCGCAGTTTCTGAAGCTCAGACACCAGCTCATCAACTCTGAGCCAGAGTTCCTTGAGCAGCCAACACTTACTACGGATGTGGTCACTGGGAACCACAATGGGGTCCACCAGTTCCCACATCATGCAGGTACAACACATCGCCTGGCCCTGCATCTCTATTTTATTTAATTAGATTTTAATTTGTTTTTTAAATTTCCGACTAGTCTTTAGTTTTTAATCTGTAAAATATTTCTTCTATTCACCTTTAATCTGAAATCAACCGCGAATAAGTAATTCAAATTAGCAGTTACCAACCAATGAACTTATGGTTTTCCTGTGATGTCACTCTTTTTTTCTCACTCTGTTTTTACTTCCTTAAATTACCCAAAAATTAGATGATTTACACTAGGAACCTTGATTCCCTCAAAAAAAAACTACTTACTATATTAAAAAAGAACTGTAGACCTTTCTCTTTACTTTAGTTACTTACAGAGCTATTTAGAGTTATTCCCTAACAGCTGTTACTCACCAAACAATCACCTTGCAGCTTTCCTATGATGTCACTGTTGACTTTTTTTTTCAAACCTCCGGCGCGCCTGGACTACAGGAGTCCATTATTAAGGAAGAAATAGCAGGACATTTAGATAAACATAATGCAATCAGACAGAGTTAACGTGGTTTTATGAAGGGGAAATCATGTTTGATAAATTTGTTAGAGTTCTTTGAGGATATAACAAGCAGAGTGGATAAAACGGAACCAGTAGATGTAGTGTATTTGGATTTTCAGAAGGCTTTCATAAGTTGCCACATTAAAGGTTATTGCACAAAATAAGAGCTCAGGGTATTTGGGGTAATGTGTTGGCATGGATTGAGGATTGCCTAACACACAGAAAGCAGAGAGTCGGGATTAATGGGTCTTTTTCAGGTTAGAAAGCCGTAACGAGTGGGTTGTCACAAGGATCGGTCCTAGGGCCTCAACTATTTACTTTCTATATTAATGACTTGGAGGAAGGGACAGAGTGTAGTGTATCCAAATTTGCTGATGACACAAAAATAGGTGGGAAGGCATGTTGTGATGAGAACACAAAGAATCTGCTAAGGGATATAGATAGGTTAAGCGAGTGGGCAAAAACTTGGCAGATGGAGTTCAATGTGGGGAAGTGTGAGGTCATCCACTTTGGGAGTAAGAATAAAAAGGCAGATTATTATTTAGATGGAGAAAGACTACAAAATACTGCAGTAGAGAGGGATCTGGGTGTTCTTGTACATGAAACACAAAAGGTTAGCATGCAGGTGTAGGTCGTAATTAGGAAGGCAAATGGAATTTTGGCCTTTATTGCTAGGGGGTTAGAGGTTAAAAATAGGGAAGTCTTGTTACAACTGTACAGGGTGTTGGTGAGGCCAGACCCGGAGTACTGCGTACAGTTTTGGTCCTCGTATTTAAGGAAGGATATACTAGCATTGGAGGCAGTTCAGAAAAGGTTCACTAGGCTGATTCCTGGGATGAAGGGGTTGTCTTATCAAGAACAGCTAAACAGGTTAGGCCTTTACTCATTGGAGTTTAGAAGAATGAGAGGTGATCTTACTGAAACATGTAAGATTCTAAGGGGGCTTGACGATATAGATGTTGAGAATATGTTTCCGCTGGTGGGGGAATCTCAAACTATGGGATATAGTTACAGAATATGGGATCACACATTTAACACTGAGAAGCAAAGGAATTTCTTCTCTCAGAGGGTGGTGAATCGCTGGAATTGTCTACCTCAGAGAGTTGTAGAGGCTGGGTCACTAACTGTATTTAAGGAGGAGGTAGACAGATTTTTGAAATCTCGGGGTGTCGAGGGTTATGCGGATTAGGCCCGAAAGAGGAGTTGAGGCCTGGGACAGATCAGCCATGATCTTATCGAATGGCGGGGCAGGCATTAGGGGCTGAATGGCCTACTCCTGCTCCTATTTCCTATATTCTTATGTTCTCATCGAGTCCTTCCTTCTGACCGGGATAAATGTTTGCTGAGTGTTATGAAATATCTGCTTAAAAGTCTGCCACTGCCTGTCTACTGACTGTCCCTTTAGTCTATTTTCCTAGCCCGCTTTAGACAACTTTCTTCATACCTCTGTATTTGCTCTTGTTTAAGTTGAAGACACTGCTTTGAGACCCGAGTTGCTCACCCTCAAACTGAATTTGAAATTATACCATGTTATGATCGCTTCCCCCTGGAGGATCCTTAACTATGAGACCTCTTATTAATCCGACCTCATTACACATTACCAAATCTAAAATAGCCTGTTCCCAGGTAGGTTCTGCAACATATTGTTCTAAGAAACAATCCCTGATGCACTCCACAAATACATTTTCCATATTACCCTTACCAATTTGATTTGTCTAGTCTATATGCAGATTAAAATCACCCATGATAATTGTAGTGCCCTTCTTACACGCCGCCATTATTTCCTGATTAATATTTTGTCCTACAGAGAGGCAGCTCCTCGGGGGCTTATAGACCACTCCCACCCATGATTTCTTTCCCTTGCTATTCCTTATTTCCCCCCAAACTGATTCTATATCACGATCTATTACACTTATATCATTACTCACAACTGTACTGATCCCTTCTTTTAATAACAAACCTACCCCACGTCTTTTTCCTTACCATCACCTCTACCTTGCAGAGGCTCAGCGCCAACTCTGACGCTTCTTCCTACTTCCCCCTTGACCATGACCCCACCACCGAACATCAAGCTATTGTCCATTGGACTGTCATTGACCTCAGCTCCTCTGGAGATCTTCCTTCTACAGCTTCCAACCTCATAGTCCCGCAACTCTGGACAGCCCGCTTCTACGTCCTTCCCAAAATCCACAAACAGGACAGTCCCAGCAGACCCATTGTTTCAGCCTGTTACTGCTCCACTGAACTTATTTATTCCTGTCTTGATTCTATATTTTCTCCCCGGTCCAGTCTCTTCCCATCTACATCTGTGACTCTAATGACGCCCTACGTCATTCTGACAATTTCCAGTTTCCTGGCCCTAACCGCCTCCTCTTCACTATGGACGTTCAATCTCGCTATACCTCCATTCTCCACCAGGACGGATTGAGGGGTCTTCGCTTCTTCCTTGAACAGAGGCCCAATCAGTCCCCATTCACCACCATCCTCCTCCACCTGGCTGAACTTGTTCTCACATTGAACAATTTCTCCTTCAACTCCTCTCACTTCCTTCAAGTAAAAGGTGTTGCTATGGGTACCTGATGGGTTCTAGTTATGCCTGTCTTTTTGTGGGATATGTCGAATATTCCTTGTTCCAGTCCTAATCAGGCCCCCTCCCCCAACTCTTTTTCTGGTACATTGATGACTGTATTGGTGCCGTTTCCTGCTCCCACCCCGAACTGGAAAACTTTATCAACTTTGCATCTAATTTCCACCCTTCTCTCACCTTTACATGGTCCATCTCTGACACTTCTCTTCCCTCAACTTCTCTGTGTCCATCTCTGGGATTAGGCTGTCTACTAATATTCATTATAAGCCCACCGACTTCCATAGCTATCTTGACTACACTTCTTCACACCCTACCTTCTGTAAGGACTCCATTTCATTCTCCCAGTTTCTCTGCCTCCGGCGCATCTGCTCTGATTTCGCAACCTTCCACGACAGCACTTCTGATATGTCTTCCTTTTTCCTCAGCCGAGGATTCCCCCCCACTGTGGTTGACAGGGCCCTCAACCGTGTCCGGCCCATTTCCCGCATCTCTACCCTCACCCCTTCCCTTCCCTCCCAGAACTGCGTCAGGGTTCCACTTGTCCTCACTTTCCAACCCACCAGCCTCCAGATCCAAAGGATCATCCTCCACCACTTCTCCCGCATCCAGTGTGATGACACTACCAAATGCATCTTCCCCTCCCTTCCCCTGTCAGCATTCTTCAGGGATTGTTCCCTCCGCGACACCCTGGTCCACTCCTCCATTACCCTCACCACTTCGCCCCCTACCCACTGCACCTTCCCCTGAAATCGCAGGTGTACTTGGGATGCTATTTTTAAACTCTTCCAGCAACATCACTTCTCTCAAATTTCCCTATGAGGGTTCTAGCTTGAGAGATTGGTATCTCTGTAACTGTAACTGTAACTATTCTTCCAGAATATTGAATATCCATGAACATTGAGTTTCCAGTCCTGGTCATCCTGCAACCATATTTCTGTGATAGCTATCAAATCATATTCATTTATTTCTATTTGTGCCGTCAGCTCATCTATCTTGTTACAAATTCCACGTGCATTCAGATAAAGAGCCTTAAGCTTTGACTTTTTACCATTTTTACCTACTCTGGTTCTAATTTCTGCTGTACTCTTATGCTTGTATTCTCTGTCCCTTCCTGTCACACTCTGATTAATGTATGCCCCTTTACTACCCTGCACCTCTGCTCTCTCGTTACTTTTTGAGTTTTTAAACTTCCCTTCAATTGAACCCTCCCCCCACTCAAACCTGATCCTCAATTCAGAGCAAAACTTTGATGTGCTGAGACACTCAAGACTAGTGCCAAAATTTAATGAGGGGTAGGTTGAGTCATACTTTATCTCATTTGAAAAAATAGCCACCAAGCTAAAATGGCAGAAAGAATTTTGGATTCCCCTTTTACAAGGTGCGTTTTTGGGTAGGGCTTGTGAAGTTTTTTCCCTGTTATCAGAAGAAAGTTCCTCTTATTAAGAAGAGACTAAAACTGCAATTCTAAATGCACATGAGCTGGGACCGGAAGCATACAGACAGAAATTCCGACACGCCCGGAAAAGACCCACACAGACTTACCTTGAATTCAAAAGAATTAAACATATAGCTTTTTATCGCTGGATACCAATCTCTCAAGCTAGAACCCTCATAGGGAAATTTGAGAGAAGTGATGTTGCTGGAAGAGTTTAAAAATAGCATCCCAAGTAGTATAAGGACTTCTATTGAAGAACAACGAGTCTCAAGAGATAGGGAAGCTGCCAAAATGGCCAATAACTATGAATTAATACACAAATCCCTAACTCAGAATAAATTTGGGTCTAATGACTCTTACAAGCTAGGGAGAGAAGCAGGGATGCAGAGGAAGCAGAAATGTGCTCGAGAAAAAAGGAGAGTAGGGAAGGAAAACCCAACCAGTCTCCAAATTTTAAAACAAGGAACCCATATGGGGATCTGCCTGACATGTTTCCAGTCTGCCAGGTTTGGGTATGCCCAGGCCAATTGTTGGTTTGCCAAAAACCAGCATGAGGTGCTGCATTTATGCCCATGTCTGTGGCTTTGAAAGTTGTAAGCCTGTGTTCTATTTATAACTCAAGAGCAGAACATATACCAGAACTTTTTGCACAGAGGAAAAATTACTCCTTTTGTGTCCCAATCACCAGACAAAGAGATAACTACCCTTAGGGATATTGGTTGTTTTCAAACCCTACTGGCATCCAAACTGACAGAAATGCCACTGGAAAGCAGAACAAATACCACGGTATAATAAGGACTTACTGGTAAATGTTTGAAGGGTCCCTATTTAGAATTTACCTGCAGAGTAATGTAGTGACAGTTGGACTCATTCCGAGCTTACCCATACTGGGAGTAGACCTATTTCTGGGCAATGACTTGGCAGGAAGCACAGTCTTATACCTAGAAGGTCCAGAGCAGTCCACAGAGACTGGAGGAACTGAGGGTAGGAAACAAAACTTCCTCTACAAAACTCTGTACAGTTGCAGAGGGCTAGGGAAGTCCCAAAAATACCATACGGAGCTGCAGAGCTATAAGAATCTAAAAGGGCCCAGATAGAGCCAAAAAGATTTAGAGAAGCTCATATAAAAGCTGCAAAAGTTGAAGGAAAAGCACCAGAGATATGGTTAACTGAAACTTTTTTAAAAGATTTAAATAGGGACGAGGAAAGTTCCGAAATAGGAAAGCCAAGAGTGAGGAAGGTGCCTCAACTAGTTGAAGTGCTACAGGAGAGTGCAGTGGAAGCTGGACAACCACCTGCGAGCAGTAATGTCCCAGAGGACATGGGGCAGATTAGGAAAACACCAATCTCTGAAGTAAAAGTAAAAGGGAAGGGAACATACCCTCATGCGAACCACAGTTGTGAAAATCACAAAAAAACTCAAAGTGAGGTCAGTGTGGATCTGCCCACTGAAGAATCAAATGATCAGACTCCAAATACAAAACTAATCAGTCCCAACAAATTAGAGTCAGAACTCCACAAGAACAAGGTCCAGGAAGAAAACACAAACATCTCGCATAAAAAATAATGTATCACCTATCACCCTAGAAATAAGCACTCTCAATGTGTCAGAACCCAAATGGTCAACACCATGTATTGTGGAAGCAGTAGTTAAGGGGTTAAAGCTTGTACAAACAGGAAACCTTGCCACAAGCAGTAACAGAAAATTTGCATACTACAAGCTTCAACAACAATCGCATGTTCCTGGAAAATAATATACCTAAAGTAGTATAAACTGGTGTGAGAGAAACTGCAACCCCATTTGACAACACATAACCAAAAGAAATGCAATTTTAAATGGTACCTCATCCAAAGGAAGGATGATGAAAAAACATGAACCTGAATTGGCTGCTAAAAGCCAGCTGCAGCATTTGTAAGATGGAGCAGTAAATGAAAGCATACTGTTACAGGTGAGAAAGGGATCTAGGTGTTCCATCTCAGCCTTTGCCTGGTTTAACCATAACAAGGTTTAATTTTTAAAACACCATGTTTTTAGCTCCCCCTCAGTGAATCCTTGTTCACTTGCTCTGCAATTGTAAGGCAAAGAAATCATCCAGACAGGTTTTCTTAGATTTAAATAAAAAAGGTGGATGCTTATTAGCCTTAAAACTCTCATTTGGTTAAAACGACTACAAATATGTGACGCCACCTTGCATACGCAATAAACACACACGCAGATAGAGACAGAAAAGTAGAAAGAATAAAGGGGAAATGTTTGAGACAATAGCTGGGATCTAGTTACAGTCCTTTGAGTTCGAGGTAGAGTCTTTGAATGCCGGTAAGTCTTGCCGTTTCGTTGGTGTCCAGTGCACACTTTAAAACTTGTTTTGATGTAGGAGTCTTTTCTCTGTTGAGGTTTAAGTGACTTCAGTGGATCCGGAGATTCATGAGAGAGAGAGAGAGAGCTAACCAGGAGAGAGGCTCTTTTCTTTCAAGTTCAGTTGCAATCTGACCCAAACTGTCCTGTGAGTAGTTCAAAACAAAAAATCTGGGCAGCAGGTTAGTCATGTGACTAAGAGTTTTCTTTTAGCAAACTCCTGCATTTGTGGATTATCCACCTTAGCAGACATCCTGGAATGCTGACTCTCTTACACATTCAATGTTTGGTGATCAAAATCCATTTGGGTTAATTGGGTCAGGGAACCATTCTATTGTCTCCAGGCACCATCTCTTAGTGTGCAAATGTTTTCCAGCCACTGCTGATCTCTTTAAACAAGTCATTTCTTCAATCCAGCAACAGTTTAAAATTAATTTTCATGTGATGAAATTAATATGCCTCATTCTTGGCAGGTGAGGTCTACATGACAGTACAGTGGTGTGACCCTAAACTTTCTTACTTTTTTTTTCCAAACCCAAAAAACCCATCAAAATAAAATCAAATGACTTTCACTTTTTCCCTTTTTTTTGGGTGGGGGGGTGGGGTGGTGGTGCGGCGGGTGGGTGTCACGTACAGTAGATGTGCGATGATACAAGCTGTGGACTAACTCTGAAGAGTTATGTAAACTTACTTTGTCTTTTAAAAAAATTAAGTTTAATTTTAAAAAGTGAACAATGGTCCAAAATAGCTGCCAAAAGAAAAGGGACTGTCTTTTGTTTATTCAACCTATCTGACAAAGACAAAGGACAAATCTTCAAAGCTTAGAGGTGTTAATTGCACCCAATCCTAAAACATTCCAGAATTGAATGTCTTCTTCTGAAACAAAGAAGGTGTGAAGTAGCCATGTCCTGGGCCATTGTGCGATCACCATGGGGGAGAGATGAGAATGTCTCCTACCAGGACGTGAGAGGTAACACAGCTTTACCTTAAAAAACACAGTCTATGGCCAGAGTGACAGAGAGAAAGAGAGAGCAGCAACATCTACAGCTTGTGTTCCAGCAACCCAGAAGGCACGTACCCCGCTGTAAAATCCTACATCTGCATTAGACAGCACTGAGCCAGAAGTGTCCCACCATCTACAACTGAACTTTCAATCAAGAGAGAAAGGTACAATCATCTCAGGTCTGCATCAATTAAGAACTTGATTTCCTAAAGAATTTAACAGGTTTATCGTGACCTCCACCACACTAAAAAGTCACATTCCTTGTTTCCCTCTCTATCTGTCTTGTGTGTGCGTGTGTGTGTGTGTGTGTGTGTGTACGCAACCAAATGCATGGATGGCTGTGGTTGCGACAATTTTGGGATAAGGCATTTTGATCAATAAACAATAGATCTTCTGTTTTTTAAAACCTACAACAAAACCTGTTGCTATCTGTTTATTTGAAAAACAAAACACCAGGAGGTTAAACCCTAATAACAAAACACTTGCTGTGTTCAGGTGAGGAATTGAACACTGGGAACCACCCACATTGCACTACGTGGTCGTAACATCTTGCAGACCCAGCTGTGATGCAGCATCTGGTGGCCTCTGTCTCAGCTTCCACTGCAGCACTGGCAAAGCCACTCAATGTCGCAGTGTTGCAGGGGAAGCTTAGACTAAGGCCATGAGATCCATGCTTGCTGCCATGCAGGCTCAGACTGCTGCCATCATGACTCTGGATACCAGTGTCAAAGGGGCATGCAGGCTCACACAACAGTCCAGCAATCTGTTCTCTAACTGATTGCTCGGATTTCTGAAACAAGGCCCGGGGGGAGTGTCAGTGGCTCCATGGAGCACGAACCTGTGTAAGAGATGGTAATATCATTTTAATAGAAATTTGTGGTTGAGACTTGCACAGCTATCCAACTTAAGAGCATTGATAGTTTAAATTAAATACAGGAAGCTAGCTGTATACAGGTGTACTGAAAACTGAGCGAATCTGACCAGCATGCATTGTGAAGGCCAAAAGGGCTTTTGGAGCTAAAACCTGTAAGCTGTATTCATGACAGATAAGCAGAATCACTGGTTAAAAAAAATACTTTAAGGCAATGGAATGTTGAACAAAAAGCAGAGAAATCAGAAAAATCGAGTTGAAATCAATGACAGTCATATTTCAAAGCCATGTTTCTCCTTGATGCTGAGTTAGAGCTTTGGAGAAGCTACACGTACTCAAAAACATGGAGTTGTGGTGTCTGAAAACACAAAAATAAGAGACAGAACATGTTTTAATAATACTAATTTAGCTGGCTTAAGTGGTCCAAAGTATTTTGAAAAGCTGCGAGAGAGTGACACAAACTGACGTCAATTGATGGTGTCAATGTTTGCCTTCTTTTGAAATGCAGAGAAACTAATTCCACAAAAAGCTTTGTTTTTTTAAAATATGCTTTATCAGATAAACTCTGTTTTTAATTCTCCAGTGCAAGAAGTCAGTAATTTAAGGGAAGTGGATTGTTTAATTGTCCTGTTGTTTTAAAATATGCGTGTGACCAGGAAAGGAAGCATTTTTGTTTTAACTGATAAAGATTTTGAAGGCATCTATAACATCCATGAGAGGTGATGGAATTACTGAAAGAAATGTAAACACATGCTCATCATCAATGCAGTTTCTGATATCACAATTTGAACAAAGAATTAGACGACCTATTGGAGAATTGTAGCTTAAGGTGGATTTTGATACGATGGTACGATCTTGTCATTGAAACGTCCTGCCCAGCTTGGAAAGAAAGGTAAAAAAATAATTGCAAAGAGTGATTCAGTGCTTAAGCGAAGCAACTTAGTCAGTTGCTGAAGAGTACCATCGGGAAGTGACTGCTCGCTAAGTGATTGTATGTATAATTCCTTATAATGCATTTGTGACTAACGGGTGTTTTGTATTGTTAACTAGTATTCCTACCAAACCTAGTAAAGAGATCAATGTTTAATTTGGGCTTTGAGCATTGTCTCTTATTTCTCTTCATTCTCGTATCCGAATAGTAGAGCAACCTGTTAAAGGCGAGAAGATTACATCTTACATCTGCTGTCCTCTCTCAAGAAGACAGAATTTATGCTTCCACCACTGTAACTCTGCCAGTGCCCTTGCTGTTGTCTTTCAGTCAGCCAGCCCAGACTGCTACCACCAATGCCAAGGTGGTGCAGTGTAAAGCTGGATGTTCAAGGCCCAGAAGTCATCCTGCAAGGCCATCTGCAGTCTCCACCTCTGAAGGTTAGCAGCTTTCCACCAGCTCTGCTGCAGCCATTGGGGTAGCACTATGTCAAAACGCCAAATCAGGCAAAGGCACCTGCAAGACAGGCATTAAGGGGATGAACAAGGGTGAATAGTTCCATTTTGTGTATATTATTGGATGTTTTGTTGGACAGCAATGGTTATGGAATGATCATTTATTGGTGGTTTCTATTTCAGGGTTTTGGCCCAGATGATGCAGTGATGGTACATAGCAGATGGATTGACAGGTGGGAAACTGTGGAGCAGTGGTGCTGATGGGATGAGGTCATAGGGGAAACATAGCCACTCAGGGACAGTTCATCAGGAGTGAAGGGTCATGAATGCCTCCTCCCTTCCTCTTCCTTCTCCTCCTCTTCTTTCTCCTCCTCCTTTTCATCCTCCTGTTCCTCCTTCTCCTGAGGTAGCCTCTGAAAGCCTGGTGGCAAGGACTGTGCCCTCATTATAGCAAGGTTTGGAGGATGCAGCAGATCCCATGAACTTAGAGGCACATTCTAGTGAGCCTCCCCCCACCCCCAGCCCCTCCACCGAGAGATCCAAGCAGCAGAACCATTGTTTCAGTTCACTGATTGTTTGTTCCACAATATTCCAGGCGGCTGCATGGCTCTCATTATAGACACACCATCAATGTGTGGTCAGGTGGTGGAGAGGAATCATGAATCAGTTGTCGAGCTGGTATCCTTTGTCATCAAGCAGCCAACCTCTGGTTATTCATGGTGGGCCAAAGATGGTGGGTATAACTGACTGACGCAGGATGAATACAGCCATTCACTGACAAGATTTTCTTGACATGGTCACAAACCAACGGCACGTTAATAGAGTGGCAGCCCTTACGGTTGGGGTACACTTCCCCATTAACATGTGGGGCCGGTAGAGCCATGTGTATGGAGTCGATTAAAGTCATAGAGTCATAGAGTTATACAGCACAGAAACAGGCCCTTCGGCCCACCATGTCCATGCTGACCATCAAGCCTATCTATTCTAATGCCATTTTCCAGCACTTGGCCTGTAGCCTTGTATGCTATGGCATTTCAAGTGCTCATCTAAATTCTTCTTAAGTGTTGTGAGGGTTCCTGACTCTACCACCCCTTCGGCCAGTGTGTTACAGATTCCAACCACCCTCTGGGTGAAATGTTTTTCCTCAAATCCCCTCTAAACCTCCTGCCCCTTACCTTAAATCTATGCCGACTTGTTATTGACACCTTCGCTAAGGGAAAAAGTTTCTTCCTATCTACTCTATCTGTGTCCTTCATAATTTTGTATACTTCAATCAGGTCCCCCTCAGCCTTCTCTGCTCTAAGGATTGCATGGTGTACCATGAAGAATCGTGCTAGCCAGGAAAAGCAATGTATCTACTTCTCCTGATTCTCTTTGGTAATTGAAGAGATGAAGACCCCCCTCCTTCTGTGCAGGGCTTCTGTCACTCCCCTGTGCAGCAATGGACAGCAAACTGTGAAGCGTTGTGAATGCCGCCTGATCCTGCCTGGAAGGATCTGCTCACATTGAAATTTAGGACCATAGTGATCTTGACGGCCACTGGCAGCATTGTCCTCACCTTTCAGTGTGGCTGCAGCTTGGGTTATAGGAGGTGGCACAATTACCACCTCCTTGGTGGAATGTAGGCATCTCACATTCTCCTCGATGGGGTTGAGGTAGGACGTGCTCCCTGAAGTCCCATGGTGAATAGGGCAATCTATTGAGAGCCTTCCTACTCCTGCCTCTGCAAACAGTTTCCCGTCACTGCTGTGTGTGCTCTATTTCCAAGTAATGCAGCAGCCCAAGAGGAACTGCAACAATAGTGCCGATTCCTGAAGCAGGCTTTCTCCTGCAGGCCTCACAACTCCTGTGACCTCCATGTTAAATACCAGCTCTACCCTTTTGTAAATCCAAAAGGTTAGCAAAACTCCTCCAATAACACACAACACAGTACTTCTACTAAATCTGCACAGGCAAAAAAAAGCACCTCACCTGAAGCTTGCATGTTTAGCTCTTTAAATAGCACTAGTGAGGGGGTGTCTCTCATGCAGTTAAATACATGTTCAGCACTGGAAGTGGCCGGAAGCATTCCAGCTGATATTTTTTGAGATTTGGCATTTCATGACCCCAGAATTATACACACACTCGTCTTTTTAGCACTGCATCCATTCAGCACCTGTTTTCATCCTTTGACGAATGTGACAAATATCCAGTAGTTCAGTCAGTATCTGAAAGAGGAAAAGACAGCAAATTTCTGGTAGAAATTGTTTTTACATTCATTTTGTATTTAAATATATGTCATGCTGATATGCTGTTTGGCTGTTTATCAAAGCAGCCATCACAAAACACCAAATTCCTTATAGTTTCATATAACCTTTTCAGCGAGTCCAGGTAGAAAGAGATTTAGGGCAGGATTTTGGGCTTTGAGTCGGGATTCTGATGTTGGGGTCAAATAGGGGTCCCAACCCCGGACTGAGTTGGGAGCAGTCACCCAGCAGTGATTTTCCTTGAATTAACCAATCAGTGGCCAGAACCCGCACTCACCATCCACTTAAAGATGACAGGAGGGCTCTCAAAGCTGGAGGGCCAGTAGGAGGTTAGCCAGCATGGAAGGAGCTACAGCCTGTCTTTGCAGGTGAGGGGGAGAGAGAGGGCCTCCATCTTGAGGTGCCCTCTCAGCAGCTTTTAAAAGCCAGGTAGGCGGTGGAGGGTCTCAAAGCCTGCCTGGAGTGCTAGCATCTGATAATTGGCCTTAAATGGATAGCCCTTCTACCCCAATTCCGCGTCTGGTAAAATGGTTCGGGTGGTGCCATCAATGTGGGACGCCAGCTGGTGGCATGAAATTTCGCGCCTGAATACCTCCATTCCCATTCCCATATTGGGGTGAAAATTCTTCCTTTAGCCACTCTTAGGCTGGCATGAAGTGTTCTCACAAAAAAGGTGAGATTCTATTTAAATATTAAAATGTGTGGTAATGCTAGCCTAATGACCACGAGTGTGATTCCATAATTGTTGTTATATACTCAGTTCATTCATAACAAACAGGTATTGACGATTATGAAATGAAAACAAGAAATGCTGGAAATACTCAGCACGTCTGGCAGCATCTGTGGAGAGAGAAGCAGAGTTAATGTTTCAGGTCAGTGACCCTTCATCAGAACTGGCAAAGGTTAGAAATGTAATAAGTTTTAAGCAACTAAAGTGGGGGTGGGGCAAGAGATAACAAAAGGGAAGGTTGATAGGACAGAAGGTCACAGAGAATAACTGACCAGAAGGTCATGGAGCAAAGGCAAATGGTATGTTAATGGTGCACTGAAAGACAAAATGTTAGTGCACAGAGGGTGTTAATTGACAGAAAATGAACAGCCCTGGCCCAAAGCACAAACATGAAAAAAAAGTGGGTAGGCACATGATAAAAAAAAGAATGATGAAACAAAAAGTATTGTTTGATATATATAAATATTCCCACTAAATATAGGCTGTATAAATAGGAGCATACCCTTCCCGCCATTGACGCACCAGATGAATGACACAGATTCATTTCTTTTTTTACTCTTTACCATGTCTCATTCCCTATTTTTCATCTTGATTTACCTTCCTTATTCTTCAATTCCTCCTTCCTCTTCCATCTCCATCAATTTGTAAATGTCCCAGTAAATCTCTGAAATAGTCAAAGAAAAAACTGTTTAAATAGCTTTTCTGTAGTATTGCCAGCCAGAGCCCAAACTTTAATGCTAAGCATGTCAGCAAGATGGGCCTCTGATTGCAAAGGCCTGGAATACAGTAGTTTCTGTTGGTGAAGGATTGCTAACAATTTACGAGCAAACGCCAGATGGGATGAAAGAAATGTCCATCTGTTGTACATAAGGGGAAGTTACAATGGGATTGCACAATTCAGGCTGGAAGACAATGGGCTGAATTTTAATGTGGAAGAGTGCATGGGTTTGGGAGAGGGTTGGGGGGAAAATTGACAGTGTGTCAGAAAGTCAGCTCCAGTCCTGCATTTGACAACAGCGCGTTAGGCCACATGGATGCAAACCTCTCGGGAGGCAGATTTTCAATTTCAATATGATAATTGGTCAATTACACAAATATTAATGTGGACTTTGCAGTTTACCTTTGGCTCCACAGGTTTCCTGAGCTTCCTGGAACTCGCCAGTGAAAGCAAGGTGAGAAGCAAGTGGCAATTGAAGGGCTCAAGCCATGACAGGGAAATATGTCAATGAGTACTGGGTATTCATTTACCTTCTTACCAGCTTGGGTGAAAGGCTTTGTTGACAGTACTTGTGCTGAAAGTTTATTTTACACAGTTGAGGCTACTTGACACACTTTGGAGGTGTCATCTATACTTTGGAGTTGTGGAGGTCTGGTCTGTACTTTGGAGCTCTGATCTATCAGATCAACATGGGTACCGCTTATGTTGTCATAGAGTTGTACAGCATAGAAACAGGCCCTTCGGCCCACTGCGTCCATGTTGACCATAATGCCTATCTATACTAATCCCACCTGCGTGCATTAATTCCATATCCCTATGTTGTGTTTTTACGGACATTGAGTGAGGACCAAGATGACCACCAGCAACTGCAGGAGCAGCAAGAGGAATTCGATCTGCACCAGCAACAGCCTGCTGCTCACAGACCTGCAGCTCCACAAAAGAGAGGGGATGAGCAGAGATATGCAGCTTGCTGGAAGCCTATCCAACACACAGGGTCTATAGGCAGAGGATAAACTTCCTCGACGTGTTGGAACACCAATGTGTGAAGAGGCTCAGGGTGTCAGGTCAGGTGGTGGAAGACATTTCCAGCCTACTGGAACAAGACCTGCTGCCAGTTGGATCTTTACCAGCTATGCTTTACCAGTGGCTGTCAATGTCACCACCATCCACAGCTACTTTGCCTGGATCCTTTCAGGGCTTCTTAAGGAAACGTATGCAGGATCTAGCAGTCGGCAGCCCATCAATGCAGAAGACAGACCTATAGATCACTCTGGAGTGTTTGTCAACCACAAGAGCTTCCACTCCATCAATGTGCAGCTGGTGTGCATCCCTTTGGAATGCTCTTCAAAAACCACTCTGGCTTGCTACCTCTTTCCCTTGTTACGACCAGGTGAGAAAGGGGTCTAGATTCCCTCTCAGCCTTCACCTGGTCTTTGTGTAACAGGGTTTAATTTTAAACATACTGTGTTTTAGCTCCCTCTTGGTGAATCCTTGTTCACCACTTTCCAATTATAAGGCAAAGAAACCAGCACAAACAGACTTTCTTAGGTTTAAAGAAGAAAAGTTGAAATTTATTCAGCTTAAACTCCAATTTGGTTGACACCTACGGATACACAATGCATCCATGCTAGCATGCATACGCGATACACACATGCAAATAGAGATAGAAAAGAGCAGAAGAAATAAAGTGGAAACGTTTGAGACAATATTTGAAGAGTTTTTGTTACGGTTCTTTGAGATCACTGAAGAGTCCTTGATTGTAGGTAGATCTTGCTTTTTCTTGGGGCCCAGTATTCATCTTAAACCTTGTTCGCTGTAGAAGACTTTTCTCTCTTGGGGTTCATGTGTCTTCAGTGGATTTAGAAGCTTGTGAGAAAGAGATGGGAGCAGGCAGACAGGAGAGGTTGTGGCGAGCCAGCCAGGAGAGATCTTCTCCATTCAGGACCATTCTGCTTTCTGCCCAAACTGTTTGTACAAATTCAAAAAGCTCAGGTTGCCCAGCAGGTTAGTCATGTGACTAGCTGGTTTGACCATGTCCGTTTGTGTATTCAGCCATCTTAGCAGTCAACCTGGAATGCCAGCTCCCCCACCTTCTACGTCCGGTGATTAAAAGTTAATTGTGTGTTGAATGTGTCAGGGAATGGCTGCTTTGTTCTTCCAAACACTGTCTGTTAATATGCAAATGTATTTCCAGCCAAGATCTGACAATTGTTTAAAGCAAGTCCTTTCTTCACACACAGTGGCGCAGTGGTTATCACCGCAGCCTCACATCTCCAGCGACCCGGGTTCAATTCTGGGTGGAGTTTGCCAGTTCTTCCTGTGTCTGCATGGGTTTTCTCCGGGTGCTCCGGTTTCCTCCCACATGCCAAAGACTTGCAGGTTGATAGGTAAATTGGCCATTAGCAATTGCCCCTAATATAGGTAGGTGGTAGGGAAATATAGGGACAGATGGGTATGTGGTAGGAATATGGAATTAGTGTAGGATTGGTATAAATGGGTGGTTGATGGTCGGCATAGACTCGGTGGGACGAAGGGCCTGTTTCAGTGCTGTATCTCTAAACTAAACTAAAACTAAACCAAACAACAGTTTGAAATTTAATGTCCATGTGGCGAAATCAATGTGCCTCATGCTTGGCAGGTGGCAGCCTGCATGATACCCTGCTTTCCAAAATCTCCCTAAAATTTATTTCTTCAGCCATGCCTTTGGCTTCCTGTTTCACACCACCCTTGGCAGCACTCCCTTCCCCACTCTCACTCAAATTGATTTACTTTAGCTTATCATCCACTTGTCCTCCATTTCAAGATCAGGGGTGTTCTTTTACATGATAGCAGGTGCATAAATAGAAGTTGCTGCTGGTTTCTACTGAACGATAAGTATTAAGTTAATATCCCTAGAGAAAAATACTGAGATAGGGCCCACACAAGCAACCTTCTAAGAGGCACCATTCAACCTTACGTTCATATTGAAAATATTGAAGATAATTGATTACAAATAAGCTGGTTGCTTTTATGCAGTGTTAGAGGCATGTTGCTTGACTTCATTGCCTTCTTTGCATTTTGTTTATTGGTTATCCAATAGCTTAACATCCCACAAAGTACCACTTTGCATCATCAGTGTCTCTATTCACTACAGCTTGCCTTGCAGGCTCCAGATGCCTTAAAATGGATACATCGAATGCAAAGTAATCAATAACTTTGAGATTAATTGAAATACTTTTCACCAGTACAGCTCTCCAGAGCATACCATACTGAAGGTCATAAAATCTGTTCAGAATTCAACCTGCAATCTGCCTACTTTCAGAGTTCTGGGAATTCGCCTTGCTAAATGGCAGTACCTGTGAGGGTTTTAGCAAAATGTTAATATGCTGTTAAAAATAGCAAAGATAAAATACACAGCCAACAGATATAACATATTTGTACTTTAGGAACAGAGAGAAGTGAGTAAGGGCCAAAAATGTTCATTTATGTATTTTTTTCAAGTTTCTGCTCCCATTCCTATAGTTGATCATTATATGAAGCAAATTAAAGATGCTGTACTCGTTTTCAGTGCCAAGCCTGAATGGAGTGCAGTGAGTCTCATGGGAGTCCTTCCAAGGGCACAGTCAAGAGATTAGCATTTTATTTGAAGTTGCTTTCACAGAAGCCTGCAGCTTTCATCTGAATAGAACAGACCCGTTCTGCACTAGTAAACATGCACCTACACACGGGCTCCTGTAATCTTCCTTCTCACTTAGTTTTTAATAATGACATTTCACATTTTTTGATCCTGTTAAAAAAAATCCAAATTGAAAATCCCCTAATTCAACTGTTTTAAGACTTGGTTTCAATTTATTCAAGCCAAACTCTTTTACCATATTATGGAATGCTAATGCGGAAGGAGCATAAATTATTGAATAAAATGAATAGTATTCAGAAATGACTGACATTTTTAACAAACTTTATCAAAGTATTGCCTAGATATGGTGAGGCCTGAGGCTCTCCAGATTCAGGCCTCACTTCAATGTTGCTGGCGAGGTGTGAAGAGGAGTCCAAGTTTGGGCTGCTGCTATGGCAAGAGAGGCCTGCAGATAAGTGTGCTTGGGGATTGAAGCCTGGGTCAGGGATCAGGGGGGTCGATGTTGGGGATCATAGGGATTGGGTTTGGGGAATCACATGGGTCAGTGTGGAGGATCCCGGGGTCGGTGTCAGGGATTGCAGATGTAGGATTGGGAGCAGAAGGGAGATTGGGGCTGGTGATTGGGTGGAGTTGGGAGCGGTGGCCATGGAGCGGGGTTGGAATTGGTGGCTTGGTCCTTCCATGTGTGATCAGATGCAGTATGACTGCTCCTCCCAATGTTACTTACAGATAAGTTACTTTCCTTCATGGTTGCAGGTGATCCCAAAGGCTCATTTCCTTGAGTGCAGCGAATGATGGCACAGACTGCCTTGGGAAAATCAATCTTACAGAAGGGATTAGGCCCCTTATTTGCATATGTAAATGGGTTAACGCCGGTTACAGACATGGATAAAGGACAACTCTTGTTTGTCTTTACCAATATTGCATTTGGTGCATATCTAACTGGAAATGTGCCCACTGTTCCTGTCTGCCATCCTGGGGTCTTGAAAGCCCAAGCAGTGCCTGAAAAACAGGAGCTGTACAGACCAATTTCTAGAACTACATGTTTTACTTTCCATGTTACTTGTATTTTCAGCAACAATTTGACAACAGGAGTATAATATCAGTACTTTATTAATTGTATACAAGATGTTTTGAACTATGTCTTTCTATTGGAAATGTGTACTTACAGACTGTGGCAGCCAGCAGAAAGCAAATAATACAAAGTAATGTTTTAACTTTTTTACTGGTTTAGCATTACACGTTGACAGCCAGTTGAAACTGTTCAGATTGCAGCACTGCTTAAAAAAATGGACGAGATTTTACCTGCCACTGGGCCTCAGATTAGGAGGCATGGGGCAGGTAAAATGCCAGGGAACCACATCGGAATGGCTCCCTGATGCAGTCCTGCCGTCGGGGAAGTTTCCAGCTCAGCCGCTCACCGACTGGAGGAGGGGAGACAATTTAGTCAATTAATGGCCCAGTTGAGGGTCACCTTTGCAGGCTGCCTCAAGATGGAGGCGCACTCTCATTCTCCTTGCAGCCTCAGCAGCAGCCACCGCCCTCAGTGGAGCTGCCAAGGCTGCAGAGCTGCTGGCCCTCTGTGTGGGCCAGCAATGTAGAGAGCCAGCTCGCCATCCTTAATTGGATGAGGCTGCCAGTGGGAAAATCACCACTACGGTCATGCCCACTTGTGCAGGCTCAGGAGCCTGAAATGATCCCAATGTCAGGACATGCATTCTTCCAAGAAAATCCTGGTCAATCTCTCAGCACACTAGAACTGCAATTCATCTCGCATTGCATTATTTTCAGTTGTACAATGCTTGCAACTTCAATGCAAAACTATGCCAACGTTATAAGGGAGGTGAAATTGGTCAATGAGTCAATGGCATTAGTGCAAAACAGGTAGATAGCGAATTGGCTGCCTATTTAACACTGTGCCTGAAATTATTTTCCATTGATTTCAGGCAACAGGAGGACAGGGCACGATGGTGGGGTCGAGGGGGAAGTTGACTGCGAAATGAGATCCAACCTATTTAACTCCCACTCCTCATGAACAGGTTGGTCCACTTTCCACTGGATTGCATGGAAGGAAGGCAGGAAATGATTGCCGGCCTCCAGAAAATCAGGCAGCTAGCGATGGCTTGCCAGCATGTGGGTCTTGTGGGAAAGAAAGAAGGGGACACAAAGAAAGAGAAGGCCACCACTTTCCTTGGGGGTCCCAGCACTATTTTTCCTCCTTGGCCAATGAAGGAAAATATAAACATACATACATACGAATTAGGAGCAGAAGTAGGCCATTTGGCCCCTGGAGCCTGCTGTGCCATTCAATAAGATCATGGATGACCTGTTTGTGTCTCGAATTCCACACTCCCATCTACCCCCAATAATGTTTGATTCCTTTGCCTAACAAGAATCTTTCTACCTCTGCCTTAAAAATATTCAATAACTCCGCCTCCACCACCTTCTGAGGCAGAGAGTTCCAAAGTTGCACAACCCTCTGAGAGAAAAAAAATTCTCCTCATCTCTGTCCTAAAAGGGCGACCCCTAATTTTAGAACAGTGTCCCCTAGCTCCGGACTCACCCACAAGAGGAAACATCCTTTCCACATCCACCATGTAAAGAGTGTTCAGGATCTTATGTACTTCAATCATGTCTCCCCTCACTCTTCTAAACTCCAGTGAAAACAAGCCCAGTCTGCCCAACCTTTCCTCATAAAACAACCTGCTCATTCCAGGTATCAATCTAGTAAACCTCCTTTGAACCGCCTCCAACGTATTTACATCCTTCCTTAAATAAGGAGACCAAAACTGCACACAGTATTCAAGATGTGGTCTCACCAATGCCCTGTATAACTGAAGCATAACATCCTTACTTTTATTTTCAATTGCTCTCGTAATAAAGGATAGCATTCCATTAGCCTTCTTTATTACTTGCTGTACCTGCATTCTAACCTTCTGTGACTCATGCACTAGAACACCAAGATCCCTCTGCACCTCGGAATTCTGCAGTCGTTCCCTGTTTAAGTAATAGTCTGCTTTTTTATTCTTCTTGCCAAAGTGAACAACTTCACATTTTCCCACATTATACTCCAGCTGCTAGATTTGTGCCCACTTACTCAACTATATATATGTCTGCAAGCTCCTTATGTCCTCTTCACGACATACCTTCCTACCTATCTTTGTGTCATCTGCGAATTTAGCCACATGCCATCACTGCCCTCATCTAAGTCATTGATATAAATTGTAAAAAGTTGAGGCCCTAGCACAGACCCCTGCAGACTCTACTTGTCACAGGTTGCCACTCAGAAAAGGACCCATTTATGCATCATCTCTACTTTCTGCCAGCCAGCCAATCTTCTACCCATCCTAGTAAGTTAACCCCTGCACCATGAGCTCCTACTTTGCGCAATAACCTTTTATTTGGCACCTTGTCAAATGCCTTCTGGAAATCCAAGTACAGTACTTCAACGGGCTTCCTTTATCCACGGAACATGTTACCCTTTCAAAGAACTCCAATAAATTGGTTAAACATGATTTCTCTTTCACAAAACCATATTTACTATTCTCGATTGCCTTGAATTTTTCTAAGTGCCCAGCTATAGCCTCCTTAATGTTCGATTCTAACATCTCCCTCATGACAGACATCAAGCTAACTAGCCTATAGTTACCTGTTTTCTGCTTCTCCCCCTCCTTGAATAGAGGGGTTATATTAGCTACTTTCCAGTCTGATGGAACCTTTCCAGAATCTAGTGAATTTTGAAAAATTAACACCAATGCACCTACTACTACATTAACCACCTCTTTTAAGACCCTAGGAGGAAGCCTATCAGGACCCGGGGACTTGTCAGCCCCCAACTCCATCAGTTTGCTCAGTACCACTTCCCTGGTGATTGTAGTTTTATCAAGTTCCTCTCTTCCTTCCACCTCCTTATTTACAGCTATTACTGGAATGCTATTTGTATCCTTTATAATGAAGACAGAAGTAAAATATTTGTTCATGTTATCTGTCATTTCCTTATTATCTACTATTAACTCCCCATTCTCACTCTCTAGAGGACCAACACTCACTTTACTTGCTCTTTTTCTTTTTAAAACTTACCTTTTCATCTTCCTGGCAGGTCCCACCTTTCTTCAGCCCAGGCTTGAGTTAAAATTGCAGTCAGGGCCCAATGATCTGAATCAGATAGATGCCTTAATTGCCCAAGAAAACAGTAGTGTTAAAATGGCTGTGGGACAGTGAAAGAGAAGTAAGTGTATTGGTTGCATTTTGACTCCTGTTTCACCCATTTTCATCAAGTGAAGGGAGTTAGAATTCCGCCTTTAGCATTGGCACAATTTATCATCTTCACATTACTTGGTGAAAAGATTTCCATAAAGAGTTTATTTTTAATGGAAACACTTTATGGAGGAGGTTACTTTATAAGTATTGCTTCAAACTACACTTATTATTGCCTGTTTCTAACTCTACAGTTTCAAGATTAAGGAAATACTCAAACATTACCAAAGTATTTGTAGACTGGAGATCCAAAAGATACTATGGTGTTTGAACAGTTGCTATTGTCTCTGTACCATGTATTGAATCAATGTGTGTTGACTGAATAATACACCAATTCTCTCCCTTTCAGTTCCGCATTGTTTCAACTAGTATGTCATGTTTTGGGATTTCTGATGGAACGCAGATGGACCTCGGAATAATTTATATTAAAATGCCATTAATAACTTAATTTAGCTCTGAATATGTTAAATTTGCTGTACAGAAGTGCTGGGAGATATGTATGCCTATATGCCAGAAAAACTATTTCATGAAATGGTGCTTCTCACATGCCACTTCAACTTTAAACCAAAGAAATCATTTAAACCTCCCATGGGCCATCGACAGTCATTCCATTAGGATGGTCTATTTATTTGAGCTCAGAAGGAGCTAGTTTCAAGGAACTTTCATCTGGTTTAATTCACAGCCATACTGGGTAATTCCCAGATAAGAAGAGGTTTGGAGGTCAAGCTGCTGGAACAAGGGGCAGGTGATCACATAGCCTAGTTCAGTTGTGTTAGATCTGGTAAGGAAGACACAAGGAGCGAGCAGATTTTACTTTTAAGATCCTGTCACTAGGTTCAGAAGAAGAATTAATCTAATGATAAAAGCACAATACTACAGATGCTGCAAATCTGAAATAAAAACAAAAAGTGCTGGAAATACTCTGCAGGTCTGGCAGCATCTGTGGCGAGAGAAACAGAGTTAATATTTCTGGTCTGTGACCTTTCATCAGATGAGTTATATTTAGCTTGCTATCAAGGACTGTGAGACATGCTTGTTATTTTTTTGTCCACCAGGACATTTGCTATGCTCTCTTTTCTTCAATAATCCAACCAATGCCTTAAACTCCAGGATAAGGGACTTCAAAATGAAATTGGAATGCAGCTGCCAGAGCTGAACTTTGGAGCAACCTCCTGACTGTCTGAATTCTGTGAAGAATTTAGTGTATATTTGAACTACAAAAATACCTGGCAGGATCCAGTTGGGAAACATGAGCAGCTGTTGGTTGTCAGTAGAGGTATGAGAGGACAGTTGGATTTCATTCCTAAAGGAGATACTCCAGAAGTTCACTGATCTTTCATTAGGAAATGAGTGAAATGAAGAAGATGTGTGTATCAAGCACCTTTCATATCCTCAGGATATCACAAAATGCTTCCATGTTAATAAATTACTTCTGAAACGTTTCTGAGTAAAGCTAGGTTGTTTACATTTTGAGCCTGGCAGCAGGCCGAAAAGGCAGGGGGGACCCCGCCTCTGCCTTTTTGTGCCCCCTTGATGTGATCGGTCTTTTTTCATCAAAGTTATAGGAGTAGGGATCCCATTCCTTTAAAGACTTTAAAGGGACTGGGATCCTGCCTCCAAGAGCTGCCAGCCAATCAGAGGGGCTGGCAGCTCAGCAGTATCAGCAGCACCACCGGGAACGGTGGCCACTGCCAGTACTGCAGAGGCCTCAGACCCGGGCCCAGCGCTGGAACACCAGAACAGAGATTGGTGAGGCGGGGTCACTGAGGCCAGTCTGGAAGGGCCCGGCAAGGGGGAAGTGGGAGGGTGGTTGTGCAGTCCAGGGGAAGGGTGTTCCTGGGCGGTAAAGTTGTTCCTGGTGGGTGTCCTTCGTGGGCCACAAATTGCCCACAAAGGAGGGAACTACCCCCCCCCCCCCCACCCCATCAAGCCCACAGGGAGGGCGCCTTGTTTTACAAGGCATCCTCCCCACGCAGAAGAGGCCCACCCCTTCCCCCCCCCACCCCCGCCCCGCCCCCGCTGCTGGTAAAGTCCCAGTGGCAGTGGGAAGAGGCCCTTAATTGGGCCTCAATAGGCCTCTTGGTGGAAAGGCCATCGTAGGCCTATCCCATCCCTGGGAAGATCGTTGCCTGATGGGGAGAGGACGGACCCTCCGCCCCCACTGACCATCGCAATACTCCATGCACCCTGTCTCCAACCCTGCCTCGGGTCTCACAAAATCCCGGCTGCAGTATTAATCTTTAGACAGCTGATAGTTCAGAGAGATTCAAGACTCATTTAGGCCAGAATGTATTAAAAACTTTAGCTCTCACACGTATTGTTATTTCTGTAATATTAAACCTAGTTGTAAATTATAAATAAAAGTTTTATGGCCAAAAATGTTTTTGCTCCTGTTTGTGGGCACAGGGTTTGCAATTTGTGGTTACCCTGTATCTAGTTGTGTTGAGGCAGGCAGTACGCTGCCTCCTCATTTCAATGATTTCAGAGTACAGCCCAGCATCTAACACACAGCTGCCTAGCTGCATGCTCAACAGGGGCAAAGCAGTGTGCATGTGTGTTTTTCAGCTAGCCTGCACGTCCTAAAGGCAGCAAGCCCCCCTTAAAGAGGAGCTGTACTAATCATGCAGAAGCTGCTGCTGACTGTCTGTGCAGAAATTGGCTGCAAGGAGAAGCACTCCAAATGGAGCCATGATCCGAGAGGATTCCCAGGTTTTCTGATGCGATGCTGGAGGCATTCGGAATGGAGATCAAAAGGAGGAGAAAAGCAATGTTTCCATTGTGGAGCCAGAAATTTGTCAAGGCAAACCCTGAGAAGCAAATGGGAGCAGGTAGCTAGAAAGGTCAATTCCCAGTTCCCGAAGACCTGGCAGCAGAGCCACAGAGAGCTCAATGATCTCATATGGGTGTTAAGGTAATCTTCAAAGGACAACTCATATCCTGTGCACCATCAACTTCACACACTGCTCAATGCACTCCATCACTCACCCATGAGCATTCTCTAGCAATCAGGATGCTTCTCAGCTACCTCTTGCTGTTTCCACATACCTCCAGCTATTCTCCCATGGCACGCACATCACTCAAACACATTGCAACATAATCATTGGCATTCTTCCTTCTCTTTTCCAGGAAAAGGTGGTTCAGAGCAGGAAGGAGCAGACCAGAACCAGAAGGGGGAAGGCACCCGGCATCACCTGAACTGTATGAAGGAGACGGTGTTTTGCATCATGGAGACAGCTGTGAAGGGACCCGTTGCATCTGGCTTTGACAAGAAAATGCAGGATGATGGTGTATATACCTGCCTTATGCCCCTTCTCAAATTCCACCTCACTCTCATCCTGCCATCTTCCATAAAGTGCAAGCTGCAGGTGGTGTGAGCATGGACCTCTTGCTTTCCACCCCACCCCACTTCACTCACCCCAACTCTTCTCTTCTGCATTTATGCTTTCAGATACCCAAAAACAGCTGCCTGGCTAGCCACTTCCTCATGAGGAAGGCTTCTAATGGAGAAGCACTGTCACTTGACCTGACACTCACAGCCACCAGGTCAGTTTCTGGCACATTGTGATCCTTAGAGAGTATCATAGAGTTAGGATCTGCACATGGTAAATCACTGGACCCAAGTGGGTTACAGCCAGGCCAAGGGGAAAGGACAGCAGGTGTGCCAGATCCTTGGTGGACGAGGTTGCAGATGGGTTTTGCTGCAGTGGACTCAGATGAGGATTTTGATGGGGCGACCTATAGGAGAACGCTGATGAGAACGGATGGCAAAATGATTGGTGCTTTGGCAGGTCCGCTAGACATCCTGTTAGCACTGTCAAGAGCATGGAGGAGTCTTGCCCTAACTTGCTACAGGGCATCAAGCATGACTTGGAGTCCATCCTTTCCACTGAGAAAGTGGTGGTCAGCTCCATAACAACACTTGTGGACCCAGCCATGATGCAACATTTGGTGGCCGCTGTCTCAACTTCCACTGCAGCACAGGTGGAAACAACTCAGCACATATCTGCTGCAGTGGAAACTCAGACTGAGTCATGCGATCCACACTTGCTGCCATACAGGCTCAGGCTGCTGCCACCATGGCTGCAGATCATTGAATCATAGAAGGTTTACGGCACAGAAAGAGACCACTTGGCCCATCAGGTCTGTGACCGAAAAATGAGTGACGCAGCCTAATCCCATTTTCCAGCATCTGGCCTGTAGCCCCGCAGGTTAAGGCTCTTGAGGTGCATATCCAGACACCTTTTCAATGAGCTGAGGGTTTCTGCCTCTACTACTCATTCATGCAGTGAGTTCCAGACCCTCACTAGCCCCTGGGTGAAAAGATTTTCCTCATCTCCCCTCTAATCTTTCTACCAATCACTTTAAATCTATGCCCCTGAGTCACTGAACTCTCTGCTAAGCCCTTCACATCCACTCTCTCCAGGCCCCTCACAATTTTGTACATTTCAATCAAATATCCCCTCAGCCTCCTCTGTTCCAAGGAGAACAACCCCAGCCTATCCAATCTTTCCTCATAGCTGCATTTTTCCAGTCCTGGCAACATCCTCGTAAATCTTCTCTGTACCCTCTCTAGTGCAATTACATCCTTTCTGTAATGAGGTGACCAGAACTGCACACAGAACTCAAGTTGTGGCTTAAGTAACGATTTAAACAGTTCCAGCATAACCCCCCTGCTTTTATATTCTATACCTCGACTAATAAAGGAAAGGATTCCATATGCCTCTTGACCACCTTATTGACCTATCCTGCTACCTTCAGGTATCTGTGGACATTCACTCCAAGGTCCCTCACTTCCTCTATATCTCTCAGTATTCTCCCATTAATCATGTAATCCTTTGTCCTGTTGTCTTGTTTGACCTCCCCAAATGCATCACCTCACACTTCTCCGAGTTAAATTCCATTTGCCACTTTACTGCCCGCCTGACCAGTCCATCGATATCTTCCTGCAGTCTACAGCTATCCTCTTTGCTATCTACCACATGGTCAATTTTTGTGTCATCTGCAAACATCTTGATCATGCCCCCTACATTTACATCCAAATCGTTAATAAGTAGCACAAAAGAACTGAGTACTGAGCCCTGCAGAACGCCACTGGAAACAGCCATCCAGTCGCTAAAACACCCGTCAACAATTATCCTTTATTTCCTGCCACTGAGCCAATTTTGTATCCACTTTGCTATATTTCCCTGGATCCTATGGGCTTTTTTTTTAACCGGTCTGCCATGTGGGACCTTATCAAAAGCCTTGCTAAAATCCATGTAGACCACATCTATCCTTCAAACAACTTCCTTGTTACTTCTTCAAAAAATTCAATCAAATTAGTCAGACAAGGTCTTCCCTTAACAAATCCATGCTGACTTTCTTTGATAAATCTGTGCCCTTCTAAGTGACAGTTTATCCTGTCTCTCAGAATTCATTCCAATAATTTGCCCACTACTGAGATCTTTGTGTTCAAAGGGGGCATACAGGCTCCTATAGCAGATCAGCAATCCGTCCTCCAACAGATTACTAGAAGCGCCGGCGTAGAACAGTGGCAGTGGCTCCGTGGTGAATCTGTTGTCCTCTTTCAGAAAGACAGCCTCCATGCTCCCACCTCTGCCACTCTGCCAGTGCCCTTGTTCTTGCCTGTCAGCCAGCCTAGACTGCTGCAGTCAATGCTGAGATAGTGCAGTCTGAAGCTGCGCCTACTAGGTCCTATTTGGTTTGAGGTCGTCCTGTGAGACCATCTGCAGTCTCACCTACTGAAAGTCAGCAGCCTTCTATCAGCCATGCTTCAGCCACTGCAATAGTGCTGCATAGGAGCATTAGGCCAGGCAAAGACCCCCGCAAGGCAGGCACTAAGGGTATGCACAAGGGTGAATAGATCAGTTTTATTTGTATTATTGGATGTGTTGTTTGGTAAGATTGTAATGGAAAGGTTTGTTGTTGGTGGCTTTAATTTCAAAATTTTGACCAAGAGGATGCGATAATACTACATGGCAGCTAAATTGAAAGATGGGGAAATGCAGAGCAATGATGATGATGGGATGAAGTATTGGGGAAACAGAGTCTCAATAGCCACTCATGGATAACCCATCTGGACTAAATGGGTTCCGGATGCCTCCTCCCTGCTTCCTCCTCCTGATCTTCCTCCTCCTGAGGTGGCCTCAGGCTGCATCTTCAGGATAATGAGGTTGTAGAGGATGCAGGAGACAACCACGAACTTGGACAACTACTCTGGAGCGTAGTGAAGGCTCCTCCCTGAACTTTGCAGGCAGTGAATTGTCGCTTGAGGACGTCAATGGTTTGCTTCATGATATTTCTGTGGCTGTGTGGCTCTTGTCATGGGTTCATTGTCCTCACAATATTGGATGATGAAGAGGTGTAGGACCCGTGTGTACAGAACATATCCCTTGTTTCTAAGCAGCTAGTCTCTGGTTTGTCATGGTGGAACAGTTGACTGCCTCCGGATGAAGGCTTCATTGCTGCTGCCAGGATAACGGGCATTCACCAACATGATGTTCTGTGTATGGTCGCACACCAATTGTTTCTTAATAGAGTGATAGCCCTTGCAGTTCTGTACCTCTCCTTATTTACATGTAGGGCTGCAGAGCCATGTGCCTGCAGACGATGGCTTCATGCACCATGTGAGTCCCGCTACCTTGGCAAAGCCAACTGCTTGCTCTCCTGCTTTGCTCTGGTAAGTGTGAATATGATGAAATTCCCTTTCCTGGCTTCCTGGCATACAGGGTCTCTGCCCCTCCCTGATGCAGCAGAGGATGGTGAACTGGGAAATGTTGGCTATGTCGTCTGTTCCCGCCTGGGCAACAGTGACCTTGATGGCTACTGGCACTGCAGTCCTCACCCTGCTGTGTGGCTCTAGATACTTTTGCAGGAGGTGGCACTGTGCAATGGCCACCTCCTTGCTGAATTGTAGGCACCTCACATATTGCTCCTGGCTGAGGTAGGAGAAGTGTTCCCTGAAAACCCTTGGTGGGTAGAGCATTCAGTGGAGAACCCTCCTCCTTTTACCTCTGCCTACATTTTCTCCTCTCTGCAACTTGTACTCCATGTCCCTGTTGTATTGCAACCCAAGAGGGACAGCAACTATAGTCCCATAACTCCAGCAGGCTTTCTGCAAACAGGGCACAAAACATCTTTACCTCCCTGTCAATATGCAATAACATTGCCTTCAAAATCCAATAAGTCAGTAAATCTTCTCCTAGAACACATCACAGTACTTCCACAAACTTTTTAAGAATAAAATAAATCAAAAGAACCCACCTGTAAGTTGTATGGTTGGGGTACCTTGTGGAGCTGAACACATGCTTTGCTGGAAGTGTTTTGGATACAGAGTTAACTGGACCCGCATGGTCCAAATTGGCAGAATGGACACCAAATCAGCCTGAGAGTGTCTTTAATCTCACGATCTGCCTAGTGTGAAAGTTTGTCGTGCATGTACGGCACACCCTCACCAGCATGTCGTGCTGCATCAGCTGCACCAGAAGTGGCTGGAGGCGGTGCACCTGCCCTTTTCAGCAACTCCAGCTTCCAAAGTGATGGTTCCAGTGGCACTATGGAGCCATATTTTTCGGCCAGAGCATTTTAAGAACTTCACTTGCCCTATCTTCTACTTTTTCCCCTTCTGACCAAATTCATCATGTTGAACGCATTTCATCTTAAAGAAAAACTTTTAAATACTTTCTTTATCAGCCTTTTCCTTCATCCTAGCTCCCACAAGCATTTTGGAAGTGTGAGCAAATTCTGAAAAATTGATTTTCATTTGACTTAAATGCTAAACGTGTGAAGACCGACACAATAATATCACAGATATCTGCCTGCCGCAGATGCATCTGTCCATGACAGTATTGGTAGGAGTAACCACCGCAGAGTCCTTGTGGAGACGAAGTCCCGCCTTCACATTGAGGATACCCTCCATCGTGTTGTGTGGCACTATCACCGTGCTGAATGGGATAGATTTCGAACAGATCTAGCAATGCAAAACTGGGCATCCATGAGGCGCTGTGGGCCATCAGTAGCCGTAGAATTGTACTCAACCACAATCTGTAACCTCATGGCCCGGGATATCCCCCACTCTACCATTACCATCAAGCCAGGAGACCAACCCGGGTTCAATGCAGGAGGGCATGCCAGGAGCAGCACCAGGCATACCTCAAAATGAGGTGTCAACCTGGTGAAGCTACAACCCAGGACTACTTGCATGCCAAACTGCGTAAGCAGCATGCGATAGACAGAGCTAAGCGATCCCATAACCAACGGATCAGATCTAAGCTCTGCAGTCCTGCCACATCAAGCCGTGAATGGTGGTGGACAATTAAACAACTAACTGGAGGAGGTGGCTCCACAAATATCCCCATCCTCAATAATGGGGAAGCCCAGCACATCAGTGCGAAAGATAAGGCTGCAGCATTTGCAACAATCTTCAGCCAGAACTGCCGAGTTGATGATCCATCTCGGCCTCCTCCTGAAGTCCCCAGCATCACAGATGCCAGACTTCTGCCAATTCGATTCACTCCATGTGATATCAAGAAACGACTGAAGGCACTGGATACTGCAAAGGCTATGGGCCCTGACAATATTCCGGTAATAGTACTGAAGACCTGTGCTCCAGAACTTGCCGCGCCCCTAGCCAAGCTGTTCCAGTACAGCTACAACACTGGCATCTACCCTGCAATGTGGAAAATTGCCCAGGTATGTCCTGCACACAAAAAGCAGGAGAAATCCAACCCGGCCAAGTACCGCCCCATTAGCCTACTCTCAATCATCAATAAAGTGATGGAAGGTGTCATCAACAGTGCCAACAAGTGGCACTTGCTTAGCAACAACCTGCTCAGTGACGCTCAGTTTGGGTTCCGCCAGGGCCACTCAGCTCCTGACCTCATTACAGCCTTGGTTCAAACATGGACAAAAGAGCTGAACTCAAGAGGTGAGGTGAGAGTGACTGCCCTTGACATCAAGGCAGCATTTGACCGAGTATGGCATCAAGGAGCCCGAGCAAAACTGAGGTCAATGGGAATCAGGGGGAAAACCCTCCGCTGGCTGGAGTCATACCTAACGCAAAGGAAGATGGTTGTGGTTGCTGGAGGTCAATCATCTCAGCTCCAGGACATCACTACAGGAGTTCCTCAGGGTAGTGTCCTAGGCCCAACCATCTTCAGCTGCTTCATCAATGACCTTCCTTCAATCATAAGGTCAGAAGTGGGGATGTTTGCTGATGATTGCACAATGTTCAGCACCATTCGTGACTCCTCAGATACTGAAGCAGTCCGTGTAGAAATGCAGCAAGGCCTGGACAATATCCAGGCTTGGGCTGATAAGTGGCAAGTAACATTTGCACCACACAAGTGCCAGGCAATGACCATCTCCAACAAGAGAGAATCTAACCATCTCCCCTTGATATTCAACGGCATTACCATCGCTGAATCCCCCACTATCAACATCCTAGGGGCTACCATTGACCAGAAACTGAACTGGAGTAGCCATATAAATACCATGGCTACAAGAGCAGGTCAGAGGCTAGGAATCCTGCAGCGAGTAATTCACCTCCTGACTCCCCAAAGCCTGTCCACCATCTACAAGGCACAAGTCTGGAGTGTGATGGAATACTTTCCACTTGCCTGGATGGGTGCAGCTCCAACAACACTCAAGAAGCTAGACACCATCCAGGACAATGCAGCCTGCTTGATTGGCACCCCATCTACAAACATTCACTCCCTCCACCACCGACGCACAGTGGCAGCAGTGTGTACCATCTACAAGATGCACTGCAGCAATGCACCAAGGCTCCTTAGACAGCACCTTCCAAACCCGCGACCTCTACCAACTAGAAGGACAAGGGCAGCACATACATGGGAACACCACCACCTGCAAGTGCCCCTCCAAGTCACACACCATCCTGACTTTGAACTATATCGCCGTTCCTTCACTGTCGCTGGGTCAAAATCCTGGAACTCCCTTCCTAACAGCACTGTGGGTGTACCTACCCCACATGGACTGCAGCGGTTCAAGAAGGCAGCTCACCACCACCTTCTCAAGGGCAATTAGGGATGGGCAATAAATGCTGGCCTGGCCAGCGATGCCCAGATCCCATGAATGAATAAAAAAAACACAATAATATCACAGATACTAACAGGTCAATCCTTGATGCATTTTTACATCAAACTGGATGAGATATTTAACTGGGTGTTATGTGAGTGCTTGGGGGGGATGGTGGGTGAATTTTGGGTGGCTTTTGTTGTGTGATTGCCTTTAAGTCTAATGTACCTTTAAGATCTTAGTATGCTACTGAGCCAAGTACCAGTATCAAGTCATGTGATTGCATGCCAGTCTCACTCTACTGCTGTAACACCAAGAGGCAAGTCCTGTAATAGTTAGCTCTCTACTGTTTATGTTAGTTAGCTGTTTAATAAACCTGTTTTGAGATCTTCAAACAACCTGAACTCCATACATCTCATTTATGTTGCACCAGACAACATAAAAAAGCTTCTCATTGCATGGTGGAAGCTATGGTAAGAAGAAAAAAATTCAATTTTGAAGACCATAGGAAAACAGCTTTTAAAAACAACCTCCCTATAGCAGGAAGAGAGAAAGTTAAAGAAATATACTGGCCCAAACAGGGAAAAAAGAAAACACTAACCCCAAGCTGATATAGCAGAGTACAGAATGACAGCTGCAAATCAATCACTGTGATTCGATGAGTCAGTTTGCTGTCAGTAGAGGAATCCCCGTTTCAAAAAAAAAGAGAGAAGCCTTGAAGTCCTTAAAAGATTGAGTTCTTTTTCTCTCAAAGGCTTCCTGGGACAGTAAAAAATATAGGGAAGACCCTTTCTAAGTCTGATTAAGTCCACGCCATTACAGAAGGTGCCTGACAGTGAAAAGTGTGGGAATCCTCCATTCACGCAGCTTGCAGCTGAAGCTATAAAACAAAACCTCATTAAATAACTCCAATGTGAAGAGCTTCATTCAGTCAGGCAGAGTTTAAAAAAACTCAGAAAACCACTCAAGCCTTAAGAATTGCCTCTCGAACTGCTGTATAAACAGACTAGCAGAAAAAAAAGACACTTGAAATACCTATTGGATCGCTGTGTAAACAGAACACGCTTAGTGCTGAAAGCTGTCAAGCAAATCAGCCAAGACAGTTTCTTAAAGGGGAAACAAGTACAGAGTCATAAAGCAAGCTCTTAAAGCAAGCTTTAAAGTAAAAGAGCAACAGAAAGATAGATTCCAAGTTTCCCAACATGAACTGGAAAGCCATGGATATCCTATCTGAGTTTCAATTGTTCAAACAGAGAATGCAGTTATGCTTCACAGACCAAGTGATGATAGAACCAGAGAAGCAAGCTTAAAAATAATGATAGTGATTGAAAATGAGGGACTGCACAGAATCAATACCTCTGGATCATCTGAAGAGCACGAGAAAGATCCTGCAAAGCAATGGAAAGTGCTGGAAGATCTGCGCAGATTAAGAGTGAATTTTCAAATTCACCGCCTGGAATTAATGTCCTAAAGGCAACAGCCACATGAATCAATAGACCAGTTTGTAAGCAGATGCCGTAGTAAGGGCAACAAATGCGACTTCTCAGAAGCTGAGCTGCCAGACTGAATAATGGAGCTGGTGATCATATCAACACTCATTGAAGCATTTCAGAAAGACCTCTTGGGGAAAAAGAAAGGTCACAGCATTGATGCACTGCTGGAAGATGGCAGAAAATACAAAGCCATTGCAGCTGGACAACAGCACCTGCAAATACTAGGTGCAACCAGAAGTATCGGCACCATAACCAGGTCAAAAAGAGCAAGCAAGCTATGTGGTAAGTGCGGTCTGTCCCACTCATGGTGAAATTGCCCTGCATTTTGAGACCTGTGCATGGCGTGAGGTGTAAAAAGACACTGGGCCTGCCTATGCAGGAATTCTGGCTCCAAAGAAACAGCCAGAAGTAACGGTCAGACACAAGCCAACAGAAAACAGGCGCAGTGACACAGCAACAGCTACAAGGAAAGCACCAGAGACCTGCATAAATGTAAGCTGATACATGAGGTCCACAGCAAAACAGACCTGAGGCAAGACCCAGGGAGAAGTAATTCGCAGTCAGAAAATGAGCAAACATTCCATATTGTGAACCTTACACAACATGTTGATGAAGTTTTCACCACCATTAATATTGCGTGCTCAAAGAAAGCTGGTAAGCATACACTCAAGGTCAAGATCGACACCGATGCTAGTGCAAATATCCTACCAGTCCAAATCTTCAAAGATATGTACTGGAGTCGTGGAAATCGATGATACAACTGACAACTGCCAAACTATCTGCATACAGCAGGTCACCCATCCCTTGCAGTGGCACATTAACAATGCAACGCAGATGTGGCAAGTTGGCTTGGAAACCACAAATATTCTTCCAAGTAGGTACAAGCGAACCAACAGTGGCAGGACTACCAGCGTGTAAGGACCTCAACATCATCATCATCCACGAGAGCATTGCCAAGGAGGAATCTCCAAGAACCGGAACCTGCTCACAGACTCCGACCAGCATCCATTGATGCAGTCTGGAAAACCAACAACAGCACAACTATGCTACGACTTCACTTCTGCTCTCTATAGGAACATAGGAGCAGGAGTAGGCCATTCAGCCCATCGAGGCTGCTCCGACATTCAATACAATCATGGCTGACCATGCACTTCAATGCCTTTTTCCCACACAATCTCCACATCCCTTTATGTCATTGGTATTTAGAAATCTGTCAATCTCTATTTTAAACATACTCAATGACTGAGTATTCTCTACTCTGGGGTAGAGAATTCCAAAGATTCACAACATTCTGAGTAAAGAAACTTTTTTTTAATTCATTCATGGGATGTAGGCGTCGCTGGCTGACCCCATCCCTAATTGCCCTTGAGAAGGTGATGGTAAGCTACCTTCTTGAACCGCTGCAGTCCATGTGGGGTAAATAAACCCACAGTGCTGTTAGGAAGGGAGTTCCAGGATTTTGACCCGTCGACAGGTTCCAAGTCAGCATGGTGTGTGTTGGAGGGGAACTTGTAGATGGTGATGTTCCTATTCATTTGCTGCCCTGTGCATCGGTAGTGGAGGGAGTAAATGTTTGTGGATGGGGTGCCAATCAAGTGGACTGCTTTATCCTGGATGGTGTTGAGCTTCTTGAGTGTTGTTGAAGCTGCACCCATCCAGGCAAGTGGAGAGTATTCCATCACATTCCTGACTTGTGCCTTGTAGATGGTGGACAGGCTTTGGGGAATCAGGAGGTGAGTTACTCACCGCAGGATTCCTAGCCTCTGACCTGCTCTTGTAGCCATGGTATTTATATGGCTACTCCAGTTCAGTTTCTGGTCAATGGTAACCCCCAGGATTTTGTTAGTGGGGGATTCAGCAATCGTAATGCCATTAAATGTCAAAGAGAGATGGTTAGATTCTCTCTTGTTGGAAATGGTCATTGCCTGGCACTTGTGTGGCATGAATGTTCCTTGCCACTTATCAGCCCAAGCCTGGATATTGTCCAGATCTTGCTGCATTTCTACACGGACTGCTTCAGTATCTGAGGAGTCACAAATGGTGTTGAACATTGTGTAATCATCTGCAAACATCCCCACTTCTGACCTTATGATTGAAGGAAGGTCACTGATGAAACAGCTGAAGATGGTTGGAACTAGGACACTAGCCTGAGGAACTCCTGCAGTGATGGCCTGGAGTGGAGATGATTGACCTCCAACAACCACAACCATCTATCTTTGCGTTAGGTATGACTTCAACCAGCAGAGAGATTTCCCCCGATTCCCATTGACTCTAGTTTTGCTCGAGCTCCTTGATGCCATACTCAGTCAAATGCTGCCTTGATGTGTCAAGGGCAGTTATTCTCACCTCACCTCTTGAGTTCAGCTCTTTTGTCCATGTTTGAACCAAGGTTGTAATGAGGTCAGGAGCTGAGTGACCCTGGCGGAACCCAAACTGAGCATCAGTGAGCATTGCTAAGCAAGTGCTGTTTGATAGCACTGTCGATTACACATTCCATCACTTTACTGATGATCGAGAGTAGACTGATGGGGCAGTAATTGGCTGGGTTGGATTTCTCCTCCTCTCGGTCCTAAGTGGCTTCCCGGTTACTTTGAAATTGTGTTCCCTGGTTCGAGACTCCCAACCAGGGGAAACATCTTACTTGCATCTACCCTGTATGTCCCTTTAAGTATTTTGTCGGTTTCAGTGCTGTATCTCTAAACTAAATGAGATCACCTCTCATTCTTTGAAACTCTCGAGAATACAGGCTCAGTTTCCCCAATCTCTCTTCATAGGACAGTCCCATTACTCCCTCTATGGAAATCTTATCCTTCCTAAGGTAAGGTGACCAAAACTGCACACAGTACTTCAGGTGCAGTCTAACCAAGGTTCTATACAATTGAAGCAAGACATCACTACTCCTGTACTCAAATCCTCTTGCGATAAAGGCTAACATACCATTAACCTTCCTAATTGCTGGCTGCGCCTGCATGTTAGCTTTCAGTGACTTATTGATGAGGACACCCAGGTCCCTTTGTACATCTACACTTTCTAATCTCTTACCATTTAAGAAATATTGTGCACAGTAGATAACCTCACATTTTTCCACATCATATTCCATCTGCCCCTTCACTTAGCCTGTCCAAATCCCCTGAAGCTATTTTGCATCTTCCTCATAACACACATTCCCACCTAGTTGTGTGTCATCTGTGAACTTTGAAATACCACATTTGGTCCTCACATCCAAATCATTGATATATTTTGTGAACAGCTGGGGTCCAAGTACTGATCCTTGCGGTACCCCACTAGTCACAGCCTGCCAATGCAAGAATGACCCATTTATTCCTACTCTCTGATTTCTGTCTGTTAACTGACCTAAATCCATGCCAGTATATTACCTCCTATCTCATGTGCTTTAATTTTGCTAACCAAACTCCTTTATCAAAAGCCTTCTGAAAATCCAAGCATACTATGTCCACCAACTCCCCTTTATCAATTCTGTTCGTAACATCCTCAAAAAACTCCAACAGGTTTGTAAAACATGATTTCCCATTCATAAATCCATGTTGATTCTGCCCAATCAGATCATTATTATCTGTGTGCATTTATCACATCCTTTAGAATAGATTCTATCATTTTCTGTACTACTGATATAAGATTAACAGGTCTGTAGTTCCCTGTTTTCTCTCTCCCTCCCTTCTTAAATAGTGGGGTGACATTTGCTACCTTCCAATATGCAGGAACAGTTCCAGAATCTATAGAATTTTGGAAGACGATCACCAATGCATCCATTGTCTCCATAGCTACCTCTTTCACCACTCTGGGATGTAGAATATCAGGGCCCAGGGACTTACCAACCTTCAGCCCCATTAATTTCTCCAGTACAACCTTCTTAATAATACTAATATCCTTCAATTCCTCATTCTCCCTAATCCCTTGAATATTGCTGAAAATAGAGACATTTTGTCAAAGCTTTTCATCTTGCACTCATCAGGACAATCTCAAGAATTCCAATGTAAGGGGAACAACAAATTTGTACTGTATGAGAAGGGAGTACTGATTGGTTGGCAAGTGGACTCTGATTCATTGAGGTGTTGCCATAGAGAATGCACCAGTTTATGGTGACTGACAATTAACTGCCAAACTTTGTTTGAACTTTAAACCAGGCAGCTTGACTCTGATTGGTCAAGGCATTGCCCTGAGGAATGAATGAGCGAATGGCTGTCACTTAGTTTGTTTAGTTGAAACAGGAGCAATGTTTGTACATGTTCTTTCTGTCTGCAAAGAACGGGGCCTTGTGTATTAATATATGTAGCTTCCAGTACACGTAAACGCGCCACACTGCGAGCCTGACTGACCATCTTAAACTGGTTGTCAGCCTAATTCTTAGCACACTGAGGATTATTTAGCAAATGTTGTTCAATTGCAGAATCACATCTAATGTTGGACACTGTGTTTTCAGTTTTGCAAGCACAGGCTGGTTGGGTACAGCCTGTACCTTGCCCATTGTGAACAGTGAAAGGGATAAGTTGTTTGATGTGATCCACCACTCTTTGGGATGTACAGCCTATATACCTAACATCACAATGGCATTGAAATTCATATATCACATTACTCATTTGTCTGATAGGCAGAATGTCTCTTAGGCTTGACGGCAGCATCCTGTTAGTGGCGAACACTACATGTGTTGCTATTGCATAGTAGCAGCGTGATAAGGCCAATATTATAAGGCATGGAACTGTAAGAATCCCAACGCGTGTATTGATCAGTGAAGGTAAGTTTGTGGTAGACCGTGGTAGAGAACCCCTTAGCAGATTTCTCAACTAGTATATCAAGGAAAGGGAGCTTATTTGACTGCTCCATTTCAAAGGTGAATTTGAGCACCCATTAAGGCGTGTAAAAAAACTATTACATGTAGCTGCGGATTCAAATATAGCAACCTCGTAAATAGGGCCCGAGCCATTTGCTCACCATGCAAGCTTGATGCTGAAATAGGGTGAATCAAAGGCATCCTGAGTGACAATGGCTACCCTGATCAGATC
This sequence comes from Heterodontus francisci, assembly GCF_036365525.1. NCBI lineage: Eukaryota > Metazoa > Chordata > Chondrichthyes > Heterodontiformes > Heterodontidae > Heterodontus > Heterodontus francisci. The sequence continues at coordinate 33,182,572 of NC_090385.1, read as the reverse complement.
ATTTCTGCTGGATATCGCGCAAACTTATGAATGGGCCTAAGGCCATCATTTTTGGCCCTGAGAAGTACCCAGTCTACCTCAGATTACCCTGGAAGGGTAACGTATCCCAAAAAATTGAGCAACAGGTGAAGCTAGCTGTTTCATGCTGCTACTATGCAGTAGCAACACATATAGCGTTCGCCACTAACAGGATGCTGCCGTCAAGCCAAAAAGACATTCTGCCTATCAGACAAATGAATAATGTGATATATGAATTTCAATGCCAGTGTGATGCTAGGTAGCTAGGATGTACATCCCAAAGACTGGCGGATTGTATTCAACAACATGTCCCTTCCGCTGTGTGGAACAGGGCAAGGTACAGGCTCTACCCAACGAGCCCATGCTTGCAAAACTGAAAACACAGTGTCCAACATTAGATGTGATTCCACGATTGGACAACTTTTGCTAAATAATCCTCAGTGTGCTAAGAGTTACGCTGACAATCAATTTAAGATTGCCAGTCGGGCTCACATTGTGGCGTATTTGCATGTACTGGAAGCTACATATATGAATACACAGGACCCTATTCTTTGCAGACAGAAAGAACATGAATACACATTGTGCCTGTTTCAGCTAAACAAAAGAAGTGACAGCCATTTGCTCGTTCATTCCTCAGGGCAATGCCTTGATCAATCAGAGTCAAGCTGTCTGGTTTAAAGTTCAAACAAAGTTTGGCAGTTAACTGTCAGTCACCATAAACTGGTGCATTCTCCATGGCAATGCCTCTACCAATCAGAGTCCACTTGCCAATCAATCAGCACTCTCTTCTCATGCAGTATAAATTTGTTGTTTCCCTTACATTGGTATTCTTGAGATTTGTCCTGATGAGTGCAAGATGAAAACCTTTGACAAAATGTCTCTATTTTCAGCAATACTCAAGGTCTGTACTACCAAATGACTATTTGTGTCCCTTGGAACTCTAATTCTTGGAGATTTCTTGTATCTTCCTCAGTGAAGACAGACACAAAGTAATCATATAGCTTCTCTGCCATTTCTCTATTCCCCATTATAAATTCTCTTGACTCTGCCTATAATGGACCCACATTTATATTAACCAAGCATTTTCTTTTTACATATCTATAGAAGCTTTTAGAGTCCTTTTTTGTGTTCTTTGCTTGTTTACATTCATACTCTATTCTCCCTTTCTTTATCACTTTCTAAGTCCTCCTTTGCTGTATTCTAAAATCCTCCCAATCCTCAGGTTTACTATTATTTTCGGCAACTTCATAGGCTGCCAGCACAACAATGAGCCAGAATGGACGGCTATCTTCATGAGACCAAGTACTCTTCCCCCAACAAGTACTTGACTTTGAGTCCGAAGCCTTCAGATGTGGAGGATGAGGAGAGGCGAAGGACACGTAATGTCCTGAAGAGGCAGAGGAGGAATGAGTTGAAGCAATGTCTATTGGCTCTTTGAGATGAGGTGCCGGAACTTTCCAAAAATGACGAGACCCCAAAAGTGGTCATCTTGAGAAAAGCAACAGAGTATGTTAGCAGGCTGAAGGCAGAGCAACAGAAAATGAATGCAGAGAGGGAGAAACTTCAGAAAGAACAGCAACAGATGAAACTCAAAGTCCTCGAGCAAGAGTTGTCAAACCACCAAGATGACTTATGGACTTTTGAGCCTCTATTCTTGTAAACTTCATAATCTCTAGCAACGTGTAAATAATTTTGATGTTATTTAATTTTATATGTTTCTACTTTTAGCATACCAGACTTATCTTTGGAAAGAAGAGGGATGTTGTGTGATTGCCTTTAAGAATAATATACCTCTCAGATTTTAGTATGCTAATGAGCCGAATACCAGTATGTAGTCATGTGTCTAATGCCAGTCTCACTCTGCTACTGTAACACCAAGAAGCAAGTCCTGTAATAGTTAGCTTTGCACTGTATATATTAGTTAGCTGTTTAATAAACCTGTTTTGAGATCTTCAAACAACCTGAACTCCACATGTCTCACTTATTTTGCATTAGACAACATTGAAAAAGCTTCTCATTGCAGCGATGTTCTGCACTGGCTGCCATATTGGTTTGGGCCACTTTCAGTCACTCCTGTCAGTCATTTGTATGCAGCGCTGAAGTCATTCAAGGCTGCAAGAGGTGACATCAGCAATATCAATCACCTTGCAGTGCACTGCTGCACAAGGCAAGTAGCAGAATCATGTTTCGACAAGAGGAATAATTTCATCACTTTCCCAATGGAGGCTGTCAAGCAACAGGAGAGACCTCCGGGATTTGTTTGAATTGCTGTCTTCCCTCAAATTCAGGGAATAATTGACAGCACACAAATTACACTGCGTGCTCTGTATGAGGAATCTGGAGTAGTTTGTTGTTCGGAAGAGCTTCCATACTCTGTGTGAGCACAGCCAGCAGATCATTCCAGTCCATGCCTGCTTTCCTGGTAGTTGTCATGAGGTCTTTGTCCTATGTCATTCCTCAATCCCTCCTCTTTCTCTCAGACCATTGGGTATCAGGTTGGCTGGCTGGGGTCAAGGGCTGTCTCTGGATCACTCACCTAATGAACATTGATAAGAACCCAAACACAGATACTAAACAATGCTACAATCAAAGCAACGGCACAATCAGATATCTCACAGAGTAAACCATTGGCGTTCTGAAACAGGGTTTCTTCTGCCTGCTGAGGTCTGGAGAGGTTCTTCAGTACAGCTCCCAAACGGTCTCCAGATTTGTACTGGGCTGCGACATTCTCCATAACTTTGCCTGGCAAAGTGAGCAGCCCTTAAAGCCATCTCGCAATGAAGATGTGGACAAGTAAAATGAAAAGGAATACTAGACAGCCAAAGATGAAGAGAAAGAGCAAAAATCAGTATTGCTGCCAGGCCTCCAAAAGCAACTAATGAATGAACAGTTCTATTGAATCGTCCTTTCTCCCAACACACCAACACTCTTTCCTACCCTTACAATCTCTAGTATACCCCAGTTGATTTATGCCCTAACCTTAAGCATGAATGCCAATGCCAAGGAAATGAAGCACTGCAGAAAATCAGTTGGATCATGGTTAATTTAAACTGACGTCTGAAAATTAACCATCACCCTAGTGCAAAGCCTAATGTCTGTCTCCTGTGCTTATCCATTCAACAAGCTGGTTCCTGGGTCGTCCTGTCCCTCTTCTCTTGTTCCTGTGCATTTATGCTTGGTGAATTTCTCACTATAGTCTGACTCCTCTACCTCACAACATACAGTGATAGCTTCTGAGCGCATGTTGACAAGGCTAAGATTGATTGATGGAGTGGGCTCTAAAAGGCTGACCTCCTCTACCTCTGATCCAAGAAGGCAAATTTCTATTGGACCTGGAAAGGAAAGAGAAGGACAAGGGTTAGCAGTTAGTGGCAAGGGTAAACAAAGAGAGATGAGTTTAAGCTCAAAGTAGTATCACTGTGTCATGCGTATAGGGAAAGATTTCAGTGAAAAGAGAAAAACAGAATAAGATGGACAAATGACCCATTGAGCTGATCCTCCAGCTTTGTCAGTCATTTCACTCCTGAAGAGCTATCTGTCCATAATATCCATGAAAGCTTGTGGATAAATGGTCTCTGTCCCTCCTGTCCACTCCCTGTTAATGTGTTTCAGTTTGACATGCATGAAGAAAAGGACTGTGTTAGCATGTTGGCTAGTGAAAGTTTGTGAAATTGTAGCTTTCAGGATAGAATAGAGTAGCAGTTGCATGAAAGAGGGCACAATTTTAAGGTAATGAAAGGTAAGGGGAGTGATAGTGAGGACAGGAGCAGGTAAAGAGTGTGCCAGTAGCAGCAGAGGGAACGTGAGTGAAGTGTGCTGTAATGATTGAAGGAGCGTGATGAAAAATGTGGCAGAGAAGTTTTGTTAGTGCTGGGGCTGCAGGTAGTGCAGGGCTAATGAGAAAGTAAAAGAAATATCTGTAGAAGTCTTAGCTTAGCAGCTCTAGTAAGATCATTGAATTTTTTCTGGCATTACAGCCAGGTCCTGAGTGCAATGCTCCTGCTTTCACCTGCTCCACTACCTCTGACCACTAGTGGTGTGTGACTTGCCTAGGCACCCTTCTGCCACCAGGAGGAAATAGCTGCTCCCTCCGCCTGGCGACATCCTCACACTAACACCTCCAAGGCAGCAGTGGAGAATGAACAAACCCTTGCTGCAGCATCTCTGCCAGTCTTTTTTGACAGTAGCAGAAAATCAGCTCCCAACAGCCAAAGTGCATCATAGCTTTAAGAAGTGTAGGCTGACTTTGAGTGACAGTGCTGAAACCCAATTATTGCTTCCCCATGAATTGGCAAGTTTCCAATAAACTACATGAGGAGGACTGGCAGTTCACTAATCATATTAAAATGAGGCAGGCCAATTTTGCATGTGCCTCTTACCGTGTCACAGCCTTCAATGTGATGCGGATTTATTTTACAAATTCCTAATTACACCCGACATATTACTTTCATAAGACTGTGTTTTACCATGATTAATTTCCTTTATTTCCCTTACCCAACTCCTACCCCCTAACCCCTACCCCGCCTCAGTCCCTGTTTTGCCCATCTCCTCCCAAAAAAGCTGGCACATATCCAGCCTGCGATATTCTCAGTTTATTTTTAACAGAAAGCTGCAGAGAAATTTACCACTGGGTACATATTACAATAAGTATCTAATTACAAAAGAAAGCATGTTTGATTATACGTTCTGGTCCATGCTGCGCTGCATCTAGGAGATTTGTACAGAAACCATTCCCACAGGAGATTAATATAAGCAGATGCACAGACCACCAGCTCGTCACAATGAAAAAGTTTTGATAAATATGGTAAGCAGACATTACAGCACAGGTACTGGACTGAGCTCAGTACTTGTATAGAGTAACCAGCAGCCAACAATCCAGAATTAGACTGGTGGCTGCATCTTATACTCTACCTGGTGATAATAAAATCACGTAGGTGGTTAATTTCTTTAAGTTACGAGAGAAACAGCACTGAAAGCAATAAAAACATTAAAAATCATGTATTACTATTCTAATATATGCCTGATTGAAAACCTACATAAAATTTTCTCATAGAAACTCCACATCTATATTTCCCTGTAATATCAGTGGGTAAGAACACATAGGCCATGAAATTCAGCTCTGAAATACCTGAGGTTTCAGTGCTACGGGTGCCGTTTTGGAACAAAATGGCATCTGCACTGCACGCGCACAATTCAGGTGCAATGCATGCTATTGCCATCTCGGTGAGGGTGTTGGTGCAGGCATTAGGAACGTTAGCATAGGCGTTAGGAGCATGCGTGGAAGAGGAAGTATGCAGAGTAAGCAGATTATGATGTCAGTCAGCATGCAATGCTTATTTGGCGCTAGCTCTGGCATTTTTTACCTTGCCGCTCCAGTTAGTGCCATCTCTTAAATATGGACATCTGAAAATGTGTTCAGCAGCAGAAGGGGCCACCCCACCAGTGCTATTTAAAGGTATCATCAACAAATTGCAGGTTAATTGCTGATTAATCTTTACTGGCTCTGTTTGAATTTGAAGAGGTGCTTGGTGATTGGAAGAGTTGATTACAGTTGGTGAAGTTTGCAGGGAATGGTGCTGCATGTGGTGAAGGCCTTGGTTGTGGCTGCAAGGGTTCTGGACATTGGACCACTTGCTTCCAGTCATGGATGCTATAGTTGTAATTTCACTTGGGCTACAGCAGAAGAGGGAGGTGGAGCAGAGGCAGCAAAGAAGAAGATTAGTTACTCACAGAGGGAGAGGGAGGAGCATCAGAAGGTGTTTCAGCAGGAGGCCTTATCCAGCTTGGGTCTTCAGGAAGCATTTCTATTACATCCACCTAAACCAGGAGAATTATCTATGCTTTACGAAGAAGTTGCTCACAGAACTCTGCCTGTCTTGCAAACAGATTTTTTTATTTATTCATCATGGGATGTGAGCTTTGCCGGCTATGTCTGCATTTATTGCCCATCTTTAATTACTCTTGAAAAGTTGATGGTGAGCAGCCTTCCTGAACTGCTGCTGTCCTTGGGGTGTAGGTGCACCAACAGTGCTGTTAGGAAGGGTGTTAATATCAGGTGAGGAGGGGCCGAAAGGCTCTCCTCTTGTCCCTCTCTTTGTTTGACCACAACAGGGTTTATCTGTTTTTAAACAGTGAACATGTTTATCAATTCAGTGAGGGTTTAACTCTTTATGTGCTATGATCATAAAGGAACCAATCAGACAAGTTTTCTTGAGTTTAAACAAGAAAGAGGTTAGTTTGTTGTACTTAAAATCAAATCCCGATCTAAGCGAAAATAATAAATTATGCTCCAACTTTCACACACACACACACGCACACACACACACACACACACACACACACACACACACACACACATAAAAGAAAATCACACACACAAATAGGTTACAGAGTGGTGAAGAATAGTTTAGGTTGGATGAACAAATAGGTTTAGAACAAATAAAAATAATATACAGTCCTTGGGGTCTGGTAATTCAGTTGACTTCCAGCTGAATTCGTGGTTCTGAAGTCTCTGGCTGATAGAACTGCACTTGTAGCTAGTCTACCTGGTTCAGGGTTTTGTTGGAGACAGTGATGTAGGCGACTTTCTCTCTAAGGTCTCTGTCTGTAGATAGACTTGGACAAGGTTTGAGAGTTGCAATGTTACCTGGAGAGAGAGAGAGAGACCCACTGAGGTCCTGCACTTGTTAGATCCCAAAGCTTGTCAGCTGTGTGTGACAAAAGCTCCAAGTTCACACAGCCTAAGGGGACAGTCACATCGTTCAGTATCTATTTTTACTTTAATGAGATCCAAAGTCTAAGAATCCCAAATCTCTCTTGGGTCATGTTGTTTCAATGATTACCTGCCCTGGAGGTACATCTCCACTAGTGAATGCTCCAAGAAAGCTTTAAATGTCTTGCTAACGAGGGTGTTACTAAATAATTTTCTCAACTATTCAAGCCATTGTCCTGGATGGAAGCTTTTTAGACCTGCGCCTCCACTTCGATGCCTTGGAAAGGGAGGTATTTCAATGAAAATTGTGGTGGCTATCTTAGCCGACAGTTTTTAGAAAGTTGCATGTAGAATTCCAACTTTCCTTTTTAAAAGATTAATGTAAGTTTCCAACTGATGAATTAAAAATCCTCATTCAGCATAGCATGTTTTCCTAACAAAGGGGGTTCCAGGATTTTGACCCCGTGACAGTGAAGAAACGGAGACATAGTTCCAAGTCAGGATGTTGTGTGGCTTGGAGGAGAACTTGCAGGTGGTGGTGTTCCCATGCATCTACTGCCCTTGTCCTTCTAGGTGGTAGAGGTCACAGGTTTGGAAGGTGCTGTCGAAGAAGCCTTGGTGAGTTGCTGCAGTGCATCTTGTAGATGGTACACACTGCTGGCACTGCCAATCAAGCAGGCTGCTTTGTCCTGGCACCCCATCCACCACCTTCAACATTCATTTTCATACTCAGAGCAGGGCAAGGATACACTGCTCGTGGCTGTAAAGGTGACCATGGCCCTGATTTTCTTTGCATCGAGACTGGCATGATTTGCATTGGAGTTTTTCCAGTCCAAAGCAAATAATATCTCACTGTTTGCTGCCCACTGCTGCATCAGAAGTGACAGACACTCTTTATGCCAGGAGAGGGGAGTTCTTTGTGTTCTCCCTGAACAAAGAGAAGCAAGCGGAGCATACACATGGTTTGGCTGATATAGCGGTCTTTCCTATGGTGCAGGGTGCCATCAACTTCACAGATGTAGCTTTCTGGACGCTGCATCTCGATGCTAAGAAGTACCGCAACTGCAAAGGTTACCACTCACTGTCACACTCAGTTTGTCATGTTGGTGAATGCCCAGTATTCATGATTCTTTCATTCTGCAGGAGTCTGCTGTTCCCTCAGTCTTTCAGACACCACGTCAACGCAGAAGGTGGCTGCTGGGTGACAAGGGCTATCCGCTTTACACCTGGCTCATGACTCTGCTCCATAGCCTAACCACATGTGGTCAGAATGCCTATAATGACAGCCGTGCTGTCATATGAAATAAAGTAGACTACTGGGGTGATAAAGCAATGCTGCTGCACGGACCACTCTGGAGGAGCCCTGCAGTGCTCATCCGAGCATGTGCCGAATTGTGTTGGTCTGCTGTAACCTCCACAATCTGGCCATCATGACAACACAGCCCTTGCCACCAGGGGTACAGCGAGCAACTCAAGAGCAGGAGGAAGAGAAAGAAGAGGAACAGGAAAAGGAGGTGGAGCAGGAGGAGAAAGATGAGGCATCCCCGTTATGGCCGGGCAGTCCATAATCACCCTATTCAACGATGGTTCCCATGAACACAACCACATATCGCCATTGTACAACAGTTCCACATTTTACATTTTTCTGTTATGGACCATCACAGTGCCTTCTTGGCCACAATCTGTAATAATAATAGTCAATTTTTGTCTGTCTAGATTGTTTTGATTTGTCAGTATAAGGTGGGATTTTTTGGTGGGCGGAGCCTGGCGCACACAGAGGCATGTGGAGCGCATGGAGGACTGGAGCGCATGAGGCACGTGTGGCTGCCAATGGTTGGTGGTGGCGATGGTGGCATGGTTGGGGGAGTTGGTGAAGAACAAAAACAGTAGAAGGTAAGGGGGAGCCCAACAACAAAGTTAGCCTGGATGGAGAGATTGTTTCCATGAGGGATGGGATGGGATTGATGGGAGAGATGGGGATGATAAGGGCAGGATGGGGATGGCATGGGACGGATTGAAGGAATGGCATGGGGATGACATGAGAGGGATGGCATGAGAGGAGCAATGAAACGATTGGAATTGGTTGAGTGTGGCAAAATGGCAGGAACAATATTTGATACAACTTATTATTTGAATGCTTTTCTTTGTGCTAAAAACAAAGACAAGGACACAATGGGCTGAATTTCTATGATTATTAGATTTGCATGCAAAAACTTTAGAAAAAGCTTTCAGGTGAATTAAAAGAATACATTAGCATTACTTCTATAGATGAAGAATATGATCAGTCAATACCCTCCAGAGTTTTTACAGAGTCTAACTTTCCACTGCACAAATGTAGACTCAAGGAAGGAACAGTTATAATATTGCTATGAAACTTGAATTCTAAACAAGGACTTTGTCATGGAACTAGATTGGTAGTCAGGAAGTTGTTTTCGTCGATGAAAAATGCTGAAATCATAACAGGCAGTTTTCAAGGAAATAAGTGTTTACTTCTTGAACAATATTGAGCTTATCAGATGTAAACCTGTCTTTTCAACTCAGTAGAAAGCAGTTCCTGATTAGACTTTCATATTCTATGACTATAAACAAGTCACAAGGACAGTCTCTTAACAAAATTTGTATTTATATTCCTCGGCCTGTTTTTACATTAAGGCAGCTTTGTGCAGCTTTTACCACAGTGCAACGTTTTGTTTCTGTTAAAGTCTTTGGTGAAAGAATAACTAGAAATCCTGTTTTTAAGGAAGTAATATTGCAATAAAGATACTAATTTGACTGCAGATGTTTTACGGATTTCGGCTTGTACTGAAATAAAAGCCACCGCAAAACACCCATTCCAAAACAAATTTACCCAAAAAAACATGCAATATTCTATACAAAAGGCAACTAATCACCCTTGTACATTCCCTTAGTGTCTTTGCCAGGCTTAGTGCTCCAGCACAGTGCGACCCCAATGATTGCAACATGGCTGGTGGGAGACTGCTGACTTTCAGTGGAGATATTACAGATGGCCTTGCCCTCGAGCAGCTGTAGGTCTAGAAGACCTGGCTTCAGATTGCACCATCTCAGCATGGGTGGCAGCAGTCTGGGCTGGTTGGCTGACAGGCAACTGCAAGGGCACTGAGAAAATGACAGTGGTGGGAGCACGAAAGCTGTCATCCTGAGAGTGAACAGCAGGTTCAAGCTCCATGGAGTCACTGCAACTCCCCCAGGCTGGCACCTCAGTTATTCTAGTAATTTGTTGGAGCACAGATTGCTGGACTGCTGTGAAATCATGCATACACCATTACACACCGGTATCCGCAGCCATGATGGCAGCAGCGTGAGCTTGCATGGCAAGAAGCTGCACTTGCATGATCACAGTCTGATCTTCCACTGCAACACTCAGACATTGAATGGTTTCTGCTCGTGCTGCAATGGAATCTGAGGCATTGGGTATCAAACACTGCATCCCGGATGGGCCAACAGGTGTGGCACTGGAGTTGGTCACCACTTCCCACTGGAAAGTAGGAGCCAGTCTCTTCCATGCTCTTTGACAGTGACAGCAGGCCTTCTAGCAGACTGTCAATGCACCAAGCATTTCTGGATTCATGCTCATCCACCTTGTTCTGTACACTACCACATTGAAGTCCTCATCTGAATTCTCTGCAGCAGAACCTGTCTGCGACCCCTTCATCTGGGGAGAGGCACCCATGCTATCTTTTCCCCTGTTAGTTGTATATTAATTGTGTTTAATGGATATCCAGGTGGTGGCAATTAACTCGACATTCATCCCCCTATGAATAGAAACAGACTAAAACTGTGGTTGTTGAGTTAGGAGGCATATGCTTGTAATGTGTAACTCTGTAAATAAATATAAAAGTACGTATAAATTGTCTCCAATTCTATCCTTCACCAACTGGCTTTCTGTAGTAGAGCATCATCCTGTACTGGCTGCAACCCAGTCATGCCTCGTGAGTCGTGTCTCACCACCTGCGGATTCCCCCATTTTGCTACCCCCTAAAGTACACACAATGCCAGTTTCTGAGCTCGTGTCTGTGAGTGTGAGATAGAGTGACAGTATTTTATCTTCATCAGCGGGTTGTTTCTCTTGCACTTCAAGCTCCTGCACCGGTTGTTGACCAGGTAGCAGTTCTAGGTAAAGGCACAAGGGTAGGTGTGGGGTGAGGAAAGAGAAAGAAAGGAAGAGGTGCATGCTTACATCATCTGCAACTTGATTATCAAAAAGATTGTGGTATCATGGGAAAGTGGAATTTGAGAAGGTGGAATAGCTAGGAACACAGTGTCATCCTCAATGGTTTTAGCCCTGACAATAGCTGCCAACAGTAGGGCCCATTAAGGACCAATGCGGCAATCTGTATGTGGAGCGGAGAACTTAGGTGAGGTTTTAAATGATTACTTTTCATCGGCATTCACTATGGAGAAGAACGATGTAGCTGTAGAGATCAGGGAGGGGGATTGTGATATACTTGACCAAATTAGCATTGAAAGAGAGGAGGTATTAGCGGTTTTAGCGGGCTTAAAAGTGGATAAATCCTCAGGCCCAGATGAGATGTATTCCAGGCTGCAATGTGAGGCAAGGGAGGAGATTGCAGGGGCTCTGACACAAATTTTTAAATCCTCTCTGGCCACAGGAGAAATGCCAGAGGACTGGAGGACAGCGAATGTGGTATCATTATTCAAGAAGGGTAGCAGGGATAAACCAGGTAATTACAAGCCAGTAAGTCTAACATCAGTGGTAGGGAAACTATTGGAAAAAACTCTGAGGGACAGGATTAATTTCCACTTGGAGAGGCAGGGATTAATCAAGGATCGTCAGCATGGCTTTGTCAAGGGGAGATCATGTCTAACAAATCTGATTGAATTTTTCGAGGAGGTGACTAGGTGTGTAGATGAGGGTAAAACAGTTGATGTAGTCTACATGGACTTCAGTAAGGCTTTTGATAAGGTCCCTCATGGGAGATTGGTTAAGAAGGTAAGAGTCCATGGGATCCAGGGCAATTTGGCAAATTGGATCCAAAATTGGCTTAGTGGCAGGAGGCAGAGGGTGATGGTCGAGGGTTTTTTTTGCAATTGGAAGCCTGTGACCAGTGGTGTACCGCAGGGATCAGTGCTGGGGCCTTTGCTGTTTGTAGTGTACATTAATGATTTAGACATGAATATAAGAGGTATGATTAGTAAGTTCGGAAATGACACGAAAATTGGTGGTGTCGTAAGTAGTGAGGAGGAAAGCCTTAGATTACAGGATGATATAGATGGGCTGGTAAGATGGGCAGAGAAGTGGTAAATGGAATTTAATTCTGAGAAGTGTGAGGTGATGCATTTTGGGAGGACTAACAAGGCAAGGGAATATACAATGGATGGTACGACCATCGGAAGTACAGAGGGTCAGAGGGACCTTGGTGTACTTGTCCGTAGCTCACTGAAGGCAGCAGCACAGGTTAATAAGTTGGTTAGGAAGGCATATGGGATACTTGCCTTCATTAGTCGAGGCATAGAATATAAGAGCAGGGAGGTTATGATGGGGCTGTATAAAATGCTAGTTAGGCCACAGCTGGAGTACTGTGTACAGTTCTGGGCACCACACTAAAGGAAGGATGTGATTGCACTGTGGAGGGTTCAGAAGAGATTCACCAGGATGTTGCCTGGACTGGAGCATTTCAGCTATGAAGGGAGACTGGATAGGCCAGGGTTGTTTCTCTTCAAGCAGAGAAGGCTGAGGGGGGACATGATTGAGGCATACAAAATTATGAGGGGCCTAGGTAGGGTAGATAGGAAGAAACTTTTTCCCTTAGCAGAGGTGTGAATAACCAGGGGGCATAGATTTAAGGTAAGGGGCAGGAGCTTTAGAGGGGATTTGAGGAAAAAATATTTTACCTAGAAGGTGGCTGGAATCTGGAACACACTGTCTAAAGGGGTGGTAGAGGCAGGAACCCTCACAACATTTAAGAAGTATTTAGATGAGCACTTGAAATGCCATAGCATACAAGGTCATGGGCCAAGTGCTGGAGAATGGGATGAGAATAGATAGGCTTGATGGCCGGCGTGGACACGGTGGGCCAAAGGGCCTGTTGCTGTGCTGTATGACTCTATGACTCTAATAGCTACTACCTCAATTGTCAGCACCAATGATTGCCAGCACCATCTTCTCCATGGGGGTGAGGACATGCAGCTGTGCCTGTCCCCCACTGATTATGTGCTGCTGCCTCCAATTCTGGACCACTTTGTCCTGCAAGAGGGAGGGAGTGTGTCAGTGAATATGATGCAATGTTTTTGCATGATGCGCTTGCCATCGTTGACGAGCCAGCAGTGTGTGCAAGCTGTGAAATTGAGTGAGGGTGACATGAGGCAATGAATGTTGGGTTTGAGTCATGGTTGATAGAGACTGTTGGGAGGTGAGTAAAGGTGTGTCGTGAATGGAGCAGTGTGTGTTGTTAATTGTACATCAATTATGTTTAATTATATGCAGGTGGAGTGTTTTTCTTGGGATCTTACTTGACAACATTTGAGGAGACACTGATTGAGACTGGTTTGAGTAAGGAACTATATGTTTGCAATCTTTATTCTGTAAATAAATGTAAGACTGAGTAAAGATTTGCTCCAGTTTCATCATTCTACAATTGGCTTTCTGGAATATAACATGGTAGCAGAGAATGATTACCTAAAGGTGAAGGTTGGAAACTAAGAAAGTTTTTTCACACATAAAACTGAAATCTTAGTGGCTATTGTGGAAAATGGCCGAAAGCAAGTTCTAATAGTGAGCCTGGCAGTGACTCTTGCATCAGGAAACGATCACGTCCAGGAGAAAGAGCCTCCGATAATGCAAGAGGGAGATCTTACCGTAATAGTCCTAAAAGATATCAAAGTGCCAGCAGAAGCTGTAGTTTGAACAGATCACACAATGAAATGAGGGCTAAAGAATATGTGAGGCTAATGATTCATTTGTAAGGATATGGCATGTGAAGATGCATTCACTGATTTTGATCACTCATGTGAGGTCATTGAACTTTTTGTGACCCTGCATCCAGGACCTCTGAGCTAGACTGCTGGCATTTACCGCAATGGCTATCTGCTCCCACTGCCTTCACAATGTCTGTCTGGAGGGCCTCCTGGTCCCCTGAGGGAAGAGGACCTTCTCTTCCTGTCCACCTCATGCACCAAGGCCTCCAGTGCTGGATTGGATAACCTTGGAACACGCTCGGCCTGTAACACCATTTCCACTCTTCCTTCTGCTCATAATACTTGAATACAAAAATAGGGAGGTTATGCCTCAGCTATACAGGGCATTGGTGAGACCTCATCTGGAGTACTGTGCACAGTACTGGTCTCCTTATTTAAGGAAGGATGTAAATGCTTTGGAGGTAGTACAGAGACGGTTGACTAGACTGATACTTGGAATGGGCGGGCTGTCTTATGAGGAAAGATTGGACAGGCGAGGCTTGTTTCTGCTAGAATTTAGAACAGTAAGAGGTGACTTGATTGAAAAATATAAGATACTGAGGGGTCTTGACAGGGTGGTTATAAAAAGGATGTTTCCCCTTGTGGGAGAATCTAGAACTAGGTGTCACTGTTTAAAAATAAGGGGTTGCCCATTTAAGACAGAGATGAGGAGAATTTTTTTCTCAGAGGGTTGTGAGTCTTTGGAATTGTCTTCCTCAAAAGACAGTGGAAGCAGAGACTTTGAATTTTTTTAAGGCAGTGGTAGATAGATTCTTGATAAGCAAGGGGGTGGAAGGTTATCGGGGGTAGGTGGAAATGTGGAGTAATTAGTTCAGCCATGAACTTATTGAATGGTGGAGCAGGTTCGAAGGGCCGAGTGGCCTACTCCTGCTCCTAATTCGTATGTTAGTATAAACGTTTCCAGTATGACCTTCAGCATCTGCTGCAGCCAGAATGCACCCTGGCTTTAAGAAGTAAAGGCTGACTTTAAATAGTGCAGGCTAGCTTTAAGTACTACTAGCCTTGTACAACTTCAGCCCCCTGCTAAGGTGTACAGCTCACAGTCACATCATTGAATGGTGTTGTGCAGCTTGCTAATCTTCCGCCGCTCATTCTTCTCATTGATTCCTACACATTTCTCTCACCATTTTCAGAGCCTCTCTACTTCTCACATCCCCTTCCACTGATGAACCAGTTCTTGCCCTTACTTCTCATGACCTCTCATCAATGTGCAATATTTCTCTGGCTCCTGTTTTAGTTTTACTGCTTATATATTTTGATAGAAACTATACCTTGCGAGTGCCTTCTATCCCTTAGTGCTTTAGTTAAACTCAAATTCCCACTCTCTTCACTTGATCCCAGGCCTCGTCCTTGGGTTTGATGCCCTCTTTGCCCTCTCCTGAGGCCTGGAGCGAGATTTTCTCCCCTGGTCTTCTTACTTCTCTTCACTCCTTCTCTGAGGCTGCAGCAATGTCCTCTATTGATTCCTACAATAAAGTCAAAACAAAGCCTTCGGCCATCCCTATACTAACTCCTGCAATTTGCACTCCAACGTCTGTCTGGTCTTCTTTTGCCCTGGTCTTCTCTTCCAGGGCCTACAGCTGAAGTCCTCTCCCGATTGCTACAGTATATTTATACAGGAAAAGTTACAGAAGCATAAAGTAACCCAAGACTCAATGTGAATAATAGCATTGGAAAATTGCGATTTTCCTTAAATTTCCCTCCTCCTCCCTTTACTTTTCCTAATTTCTATCTCTCCTCACTTTGTTCATTTCAGAAAAGGCAGTGGAAATAATGGATGCAACTTTAAGAGAATCAATAGTGACACAACATGAAGAGTGGAAAACTACAAGATAGATCTAAAAAAGCAACCAAACAATACATGGAAGCAACTGTAAATCAACAAAAAATAAAAGAACTATCAATTGACAAGTACACGATCAATAACACGAACAATCCACTGACAGTATAAAGTAAAATGCAAACCATTCAGTTTTTCCTACGAGCAATGCCATGAGAGATCTAAACTATAAAATAAAGATCACTCACTTACAGTTTTCATAGAATAATAGCAGAGGTGTGGAATTCCACCCCCAGGAAAAATCTCAGAGCACTATTTAATGGAATGTGATTTATTTGGTCACTGTAGATCAGGGGTGCTGATCGAATCCAAATACCTGGTATAAACAACCTTATTCCGACAAAACATTGAATTTTCCGAGCATTCTCCATTTCCTTTTTGCCTCTCCCAGGAGAATGTGGTGCTTCAAGATAGATGAATGATTTACAAGTTTAGACCATTGTCTGAATGGGGAAGGCTTGATGGGCCAGATGAAATTTTTCCGTTGTACGTTTCATTGTTCATATGTGGAAATCAAATTGCTGACCTAACTCCTATGGTACATTGCTGTTTTAGCATTAAACTATTGAATAATAATGTACACAAATGAATAGTGGGTGAAAATGGAGAGAAAGAAGAATATTTTGCTCTTTCAGTGTTATAGCATATGAAAAGTGAAAGAGAAAACTATAGTATCCATCGAAACATAAGATGTAGTTCAAACATTGGTTTCCAAATCGCGTCAGCAGATCCTAGGGGCTCTGCAACAGGTATCTAAAGGTTCATAAGGACATTAGATTTCTGCCAGTTAAATGTTATAATGGGTGATAGGAACTCAGTGTCTTGAAAATTCTTAATTCTATAGGTATTCTGACTTACTGGTATGTTAGTTCTGTCAATATAGACAAATAGAAAAGATAAGAATCTGACCCACATGCTTCTGTTGGGGGAAAGGGAAGCACAGATTCCAAGTGGAATAAAGCTGTGGCTGTAAAATACAAAATATCTTTAGAAATTAGTTGAAGTTAATT
Source organism: Heterodontus francisci (assembly GCF_036365525.1). NCBI lineage: Eukaryota > Metazoa > Chordata > Chondrichthyes > Heterodontiformes > Heterodontidae > Heterodontus > Heterodontus francisci. Next base: position 33,166,035 of record NC_090385.1, on the reverse strand, counting down.
AAGCTGAAGGGTGTTCTACTGTATAAACTTAAATATATGATTCTTACAATTGCAGGAAATTCTTGGAACAGATTTTCTGCTGTCCTCTCCTGAAGAGACTGATCTACACTGGGGTGTGGGCATCAGAAGCAAACAATTGCTTTGCCTAAATACCTAAATTTTCTCCTCCATAGCCTGGGACACTGAGGTGAATTGTGGTACTCCACTGCTGCCTTGAGTGAGTTTTACTAACTCAGTACCAACCATTCCTGGGCAATAGAAAACTTAAAAATAGAACTACATTCTTAAACTTGCTATGGAACAATTGTCACAAAAGGTTTTATTTTTTTACCAAAACCTTAGACTTCTATGTGCTTAAAAAAAAATGAAAAAAAGATTTTTCCCTCATTGAAAGATGCCTGCAAAAATAATTGGAATTCCTGCAATGTTCTGAAAGGAAGTTCAAAACAAGGGTTTTGAAAGGAAGTTAAACTTGTAAAAGGACAGGAAGATCAGCAGTTTCAAGGAAATCACAGGGGTTTGACCTTTCTTCAGAGCAGCTTTTGAACCAGGGGGAGACGCTGTGGGCTGAATTTTATTGGGGCGCCGCCATCTGCGGCGGCGCCTTTGAACTTGGCGGCGCGCCTGCATTTGCTGGCCGCCACTGAGCCCCCGCGATATTAATCGTGACTACTGAAGAGTGGGGCTGCTATCAATCTGGCAGCAAAACAGAAAGTGCTGCAGAAATCCAACAGGTCAGGCAGCATCTGTGGAGAGAGAAGCAGAGTTAACTTGTCCTGCTCAATGGTGGCTCATGTAGCTCAGTGATTGGTGTTGTATTTCTCCTCTGCAGCAGTGGTGGAGTCTCTCACCAGTTCGGGAGCCATGTCTGCAATGGATAGCCCTTGACTCCAAGAAGCCACCCCCTCCATCTGAGCCAGTTCAGTGAACAGCAGTGGCAGCCGGGACTGGTGCAAGACCCAGGTGTCATAGCAGCTGCCTGAGAAGTGGTCACACATTCGCTGCAAGCATCTGTGGTGTTCAGATACCAGTTTCACCTAGATTGAGAGGGCTCCTTTAATGGTGACATCTGCAGGTGGTAGCCAGGCAGTAGGTCTGATGGCCGTATGAGTGCAGTCTATGAACATTATAACCTATGATTCTCAGACAATGATGCCAGAACCAATGGCCTTCTGGGCCTGGCTGTGAGAGTCTGTCCTGAAGCAGCCATACTCACTGGCCCTCCGGTGCAGGGCATTGGTGATCTCCCCGATGCAGCAGTGCACTGCTGACTGTGTGATCCCACAAAGGTCTCTGGTGGCCCCCTAAAAGGCTGCAGAGGCGTCAGGCTTGAGAACCGCTGCCATTATGAGGATCAAAGGCATGGGATGTCCACCGGAACCCATGGGCTGCAGGTCATCCTTGAGCAGGGCACAGAGACGTGCCATCATCCTCTCCCTATATGCACAATCTTCTCTGACACTGGTGCTCTGACATCCAATGGCATGTCATGTGGGGCCTGTAGATGCACGGCAACCATAATGGAGGGCTCCCTTTGGAGGCTGCTGCTCACGACCGGGGGACTCTACATGGATCACACCTGCCTGTTGATCTTACCTCTTGCACATACGGATCCTCACGAGCAGAGGATCACACAATGTAGGATGAGCCATACCTATTTCCATGTGATAAATAAAGTTGAACCCTGCATGTATTCAAGGGTTCCAACAGGGCATGGATTGGTGTTGACGGGTACATCAGCTGCTTTCCTGGATCAACTATGTGGCGTGGCATGGCATTGCCCATCTTGGCCAACACTCAGAGTGGCACAATATGACCACATCAATATCCTACCAGCTGAATCGATTGCCCCGCCCATCCATAACACCTTAATGCTCCTGCCCTTTCTGGCACCTTCCCCACACACAGGGTGCCTAGTGTGCCATTGCCCCCTCACAAACACAGAGCGTACACTGTTAACGGAGGGATGATACACGGTACCTTCCTTCATGCCAGCACAGCTTTCCCTCCAGTAATCCCAGACTTCCTCCCTTTCAGAATGCAGAGTTAGACCCCTGTGTATTACCCCCCCTCCCAGAATGCAGAATTAGACCCCTGAGTATCCCTGCTCCCTCCTCCCTTCCATAATGCAGAGTGAGGACCCGCCGGCTTTTCAGATCATGAACGGGATGGCATGTGACGGCCGCCAGTTCAACGAAAAATCCAGCAGTGTCGGTGGAGAGGCAGCGGGCTGCATGATCAGCATAGGTAAGCAAGCATTACCATATGCTAATTGTGGTGCCACCGCCTTGCGGCTGGGGGCCGCACTGAGTTCCTGCCGCTGCTGGTAAAATGCAACCTGCAGCGTCCTGGGGCCGGTAAAATTCAGCCCTGTGTCTGGACATGTGACCATGTTCAGGAAGGTTCTTTTTTCACTTTGGACCCTTTAAAAGCCTGTGAATTGGACAAGGGGTAGGCATTTGAACTCTTTGCTTGACCTGCCTGGAGCAAGAGAGAAAAGACCCAGAAAAGTGTTACGTCTCTCTGTAAAGGAGACTTGCATCTCTTGAAAAGGAATCCTGCATTTGAAAGGTGGCAGACTCCTGATGCTTCCGGTCTCTGAAGAATTTCTGCATCTTGTGAGATTCTTGCTGCCTCCTGTTTTCTAAGAAAATCCTGAAATCCGAAGAAATCTTCTACTGCTAGACTGCTGCTGCAAAATCCAAGCAGACCTGTTGCTACACCCCTGATGGAAGACCTATGTGATGCCTGCTGCAGTTAAATTGCCATGAACACCTACCCATCACAGACTGTCCATCAACCTCACCTGGAGGGACCTCGAATGGCATCCAAATATTTGACTCTGGGACACCTCACCATACCAAAAACATCCTACCAGAATGTGAACCTCAATTATTTTTTATTATTCTTTCTATTCCTAAGAAACAGTTATAATCCAAAACCCTTTTTGAAACCGGTTAACCCATTTCTCTTTGAATGTATGTGTGTGTGCATGACGGTTAAGGGAATACGGAGTTTCTCATCGATATAGATTTATCTCGTTAGTAGTTAAGACCTATTATTTCTTTTCTAATAAAAAATTAATCTTGTTGTTTAAAGAAACCTGGTTTGGTGTGCTTTATTCTTGAGAAAAATACAGTGTTTAATTTGGCTAGTCTTCGGTAGGTGGGAAACTTTATTTGATATACTATGACCTGACGAGTAGTGGGACTGAATTAACAGTGCATTACTCCTGCTTTGGTCGTAACACAATCAAAAATATGTTTGCTAGTTCTCCATTGTGCTGTGGTGTTATAGCCATGATGTTGGGAGCTATACTACTGCAAGAGTACAACAAACAAACCTATCTGATATTTACAAGCATGCATTTTCAAGAAGAGGTCCAGAAACAGAAACTGTAATTATTTGTTTTCCTTCAGTAAACTGTAATGGTTCGACTGTCACCTTGACTGTGATCAACATGATGCAAACCAGGGCACCCATGAAAGGCATTTTTCCTCAAGCTTTCGTATTTATTAAATTAGATTTGCCTGGTTATATGAGGATAGTACTTTGCAGTAAAAATTTTTCATGCATGTCAAATTTAAGCATCATGAAAAATACTGAACTGAAAACATAGAACTAAAAAGTAGACCAGAATTACATTTTATAAAATGATTTAATTTTATTATTTTCTATCAAACAATAAGTTCCTTTAAACCTGTTTACTGCTGAAGCCAACATTTGACAGAATTTTTACTGTAGTTTTTTTTTAATATCTTGGAGTGATACCAGAATATTTTCTCACGAGTGCCATAGTATTCTTAAATGATTGATGAATAAAAGTTTTTAAAGCCAGTAGAAACAAACATATGCAGACATATAATTTACATAAATTATCAAATTTAATTCGATATTCTTTGTTTTAAAAATATCAACATAATTGGTATAAACAATCCAGTTTTATTTCACTGTATTTTCATAATTCATCAATCTCGCTCTTACCTAAGTCATTTGAAACACTTATTTGATTCATAGCCCTAAGAATCTTCTCCAAGTTTTCTTCTTGATGTTGACTGACCAAAACTTTACTGAAGCTCTCACCATTTTGTAATATTCCTGTGGAGGACTTATACCATAGTCAGAATGTTTTGTGAGGTTTTAAGCATGCTGTGATTTTTCATTCGCAATTTCACTTATGTACACCCTTCCAAAAGCACTTGTAGTGAATTGTCCATCTCATATGACAAACTTATGTTGATAAAAACAGGGTTTCACCTTCATATGAGTGACAACTGTGCAGTGTATTTGGATGTAACATTGACTGCATTGTATTTTGGTAATTTTATAATATATCCATTGAATCTGGATGTTCTCTTCAATAACATATGTAGCCAAGTTCCAGTTAAGCAAACAGGTTGGTTTGATGCAGTTGGGGAGCCAGTCTGCAAGATGGAGTTTGTACGCAGAATCATTGCTGCTGAATGTGATTTAGTTTCAAACCATAAGTATAGTTGTTCTTCTTTTGTCATTTGACACTGGATTATTGGCATTCCTGACAGAAGTGTTATGGTCAAGTGAGGAGGAGTTGAAGGACTTCCCTCCTTTCCCTCTCCTTGTTAGACCACAACAGGTTTAATTCTTTCTTCAAGTGGATGTACTGGCCAGTTCAGTAGGTGTTTGATTACTTACTTGCTATAATCATAACAAGAACCAATTGGACAGGTTTTCTTCAGATAACAAAAAAAAGGTTAACTTTATTGTACCTAAACTGAACTAATAAAATAATAAACAACACGCCAATTTTCATTCTCACACACACTCCCACACTCCAGTGGTTTACACACCCACAAAGAGGTTACAAGATGGGAAAAGGTAGATTGGTTGAATTAGAGTCCATAAAAAAACGGTATACACTCTGTGCGGTTGGTGATTCGGCTGGCTTCTAGCTGAATTTGGTGGTCCTGAGGCTTTTAGTTTGAAGATGTAGATGATTGGTGTGGTTGGCTTCTTGGAAACAGAGATGAGGATGATTTCCCTCAACAGGGTTTAGAGAGAGATACAGCACTGAAACAGGCCCTTTGGCCCACCGAGTCTGTGCTGACCAACAACCACCCATTTATACTAATCCTACATTAATCCCATATTCCCTACCACATCCCCACCATTCTCTTAACACGTACCTACACGCGGGGCAATTTACAATGGCCAATTTACTGATCAACCTGCAGGTCTTTGGCTGTGGGAGGAAACTGGAGCACCCAGCGGAAACCCACGCGGTAACAGGGAGAACTTGCAAACTCTGCACAGGCAGTATCCAGAACCGAACGCGGGTTGCTGGAGCTATGAGGCTGCAGTGCTAACCACTGCGCCACTGTGCCGCCCCTGGTTTCTGATTGTAGTTGGAGTATGCAAAGGTGGTCAGTCAACAGCAGGATTTGAAAGCTTTCAAGCTGGAATGGAGAGAGAGAGAGAGAGATCCCCGCTTAGGTCTGCACATGTCAGAATCCAGTTGCTTCTCCTCTGCTGCAGAAAAAAACACCAGCTTAAAATCACAGATGGGGAGTGGCTTGTCACATGACAGTCACTCAGCAACTCAAACATAGCAATTAGCATCATTTCTCCACCTGCTGAAAAGAACAGTTAGCTCCTTCAAACTTCCTGAGTCTTGGTTCTTGCTGGGAAACGCACAGACACTTGTCTCCCTCCCCACAGTCCTTTGCAATGCAGAATACAGTGTGACAAATTAGCTGATCATCTTAAGCTGAAATGATGACTTTGCTGGCAGCTTGTCTTTTTAAAATGTCCTTTAAAAAAGCATAAATTCAGATCTTGATTTGGATTAAAGAAAATTATCACTCAGCAAAACACATTGCTGTAACAGAAGTACAAGAACAACATGGGCAAGAAATGCAAGGATGCAGTGTGAAGCAAATATGATGCTTCAGAACATTTGCAACTTCAGTTCTGACCTTTTTAATCTAAAAAAAATGGAACCTTTGGCCTTTTCTCTTCCAACATTAAAATTTACCCAAGACTCTGATGCAGTGCAAAGCCAAGAGTATAATTTGTGTTTCCTTGCTTCACTTTAAGCATGTATGGTTCTGAGATAGGTACCTGTAGCATAATGGCACCCATAGCTCTTTTTATTTATTCTTTGATTTTTACTATTAATCAAGAGACAAGGAAAATTAGGATTCACACCTCTGATCATTAACTAAAGTCAGAAATAACTCATATATGTCACTAGATCATTCAGGTTGCATTTAATTATTTCTACATGAAAATGCATTAATGTAATGTAATGTTGAATGTTCTATTCAACATTAAATTTTTATACAGTCACATCATGGAAAATGGTGAATTTATGTGATGCATTTGTCAGGCAAACCCCCACCTTCCAAGACTGAGGCACAAATGATTTTGTCACATGAACATTAAAATTTAAAATTGCACGCCCGTGACCGGAAAGACATTTCCATGGTAACCAACAATGTTGGGACAAAGAGCCATGCCCTGACTCATTCAACCAACAATGAACTTTTGATTTCCAGACGTTGAAGGTGGGGGGAGCTAGCACGCCAGAGACTGCTAAGGTACAATCCACAAACCTCGCAGGAGAGACTATTCCATATAAGGAGCTAGTCACATGACTAACCTGCTGGGCAACCTAGGAGCTTCTTTGAATTTGAACTCCCAATAAAGGAATTGGAACAGAGAATGCTGTGTGCTCATGGACTGAGAACATCTTCTTCCTACGGAACTGAATCTTGAAACATGTGAAACTCAAAGAGAGAAAAGTTTCTAATGTGAACACTGTTTTAAGAAGACAACTGGGCCCCAACGAAACACAAGACCATATCTTCAATCAAGGACTGCAGCGAGCTCGAGAAACAGTAACAAGATATTGCCTCAAACTATCCTACGTATCTTTTTTTCCTGCTCTTTTCTCTCTCTATTTGTATGTGTGTATCGTGTGTGTATGCTAGCGTGGGCATGTCGTATATCCGTAGGTGTTAAACATATTAGAGTTTAAGTTTGTTTAATAAATTTTATCCTTCTTTAAACCAAAGAAAGCCTGTTTGTCCTCATTTCTTTGCCTTATAATTGGAAAGTTGTGAACAAAGATTCACAAAGGGGGAGCTCAAACACAGTAGGTTTAAAATTAAATCCTGTTACAATAAGACCAGGTGAAGATACTAACAGACCCCCTAGGCAACTTTCTCACCTGGTCGAAACACATTGAACTAAGTGAATTAAACTTCTATTCCAATTAATAGTGAACTTAAACTGCATTGGAATTCTGCCAAGGTGGGAGGGGGCAAATTGGAAGGATGGGGATCGGTGAGGCAAAATTCTAGGAGTCAGTAATGGTAATGATAATGATATGGTGTAAGGAGTTGGAGATTTTTCCTTTGTTCAGTTAAGTATCCTGTTTTCTGAGGGCTAATTGGGGTGGCATTAATATTAGGTCAACTACAAGCATTCCTAGAAGAGTGTATCACCAATTTGAAAAAAAGGCAGCCTGTTCAAATTATAAGCAACAGGCGTAATTTTAAATGACAATTTAAGTTGCGACAATGAAGCAGTCAGTTTCCTCTGGTGCCTTGCATTTTCAAAAAAAAAATTAAGCAAACTAATGGACACTGATAATGCACCACGGTCACGAGAGTGAATACTAGAATCAAAATGTGAGCATGCAGTGGGATAGACCTGTCCCACTGTTCTTAAGGTATCCCTTCAGTTAAGTGTCAATGTTTCAACCTTGGTTCATTGGTAGCTCTCTCATTCCTGAGTCAGAAGAGTATGAGTTCAAACCTTACTCCAGAACTTGATCATATAACCTAAGCTGAAATTCCAGTGTTTAGAGGTGACGTCCTTGAAATGTAAATCAAGGTTCCACGTGGATGTAAAAGATCCCATGGCATAAATCAAAAAAGACCAGGGGAATTCTCCCATTTTCCTGACCAACATTTATCCCTCCACCAATATTACAAAAAGAAATTGGTCATTAATCTCAAAATTGTGGAAGCTTGTTGTGTGCAAACTGGCTGTTGTGATTCCGTACATTACAACAGTTATTATAATTCAAAAGTATTGGATTGACTGTGAAGTGCTTTGGGACCTCCTGAAGTCTTGAAAGGTGCTCTTTAAATGCAAGTTTGTCTTTCTTTCTTTTTCAATTCAATTAATGGTTTGGAGATTTTCCTTCAAAAATAACTATCCAACAAAGCATCAATTAGTAAAACAGTTTAATCTAAACTGTCCTAGCTCATGAGTTTGCCGTTGAAATTTTGTAAGCAGAGACTGAACTGCTTAATACTTGCCTTAAACCTTAATATAAAACATTCATTTTTGATTTAATCATTGGTTACAAAGTTAAAACAAGTTCAACATAACATTACTAACAGAATCTAGCAAATCTAAAATTAAGCTTTATACTACACTCTAACTCTGTTGTTAGTTGATTGTTTGACTGGCCATGTTTTCGCTGCTGGAATCTTGTGATTCATCAGTTAACACATGCACATGCTGACATATTATAATAACCTGTGCACCACCCCTGCAGCTGATTCTACATAATCAGCATAACCCTACCAATGTTCTGTCCCTTCCCTCCATCATTGTAGCAGTATGCATGCTGCAATTGCAAATCACAGCAGAGCAATCTTGCACTTAAATTCCAGTGTGTTCATACTTAATTTTTTTTGTTTGCTCAGTATAAGTAAAGACAGTCAGTGATATCATAAGCATGAACAAAAGAGATTATGGAAACTAGGAACAAGAGAGAGATTAACATCTGGGAGCAGGAGAAAGGTTTGGGAACAAGATACATAAAAATGTGGAATGAGCAATGCAGAAATATGATTTCAAATCTAGTTGAGTTTGTATACTGCTAATGTCTGTGCCTATATTGGATATCATTTTTTGAACAGTGGTTGTAATGCAAAGGTATTGTGATATGAGGAGAATATATATATATATAACTAGGATGTGCATAAGTCTGATACCACATTTAGTATTCCATGCTGCTAAGTGTTGAGGGGTCACAAGGCTTCCTCTTGTCCTTCTCCTTGATTGACCCGCAACAGAACTTGTACCTTTTAAAACAGTGGATGTGCTTACCACTTAAGTGAGTGTTTTACCTTTCACCTTCGTTTGATCATAAAAGAACCAATCAGATGGGTTTTCTTGCATTTAAACAAGAAAGAGTTGAGTTTATTGTACTTAAATGACTAAACCCGATCTAGATAAAATAATAAAACTACGCTATACTTTCTCTCTCACTCATTCACTCACACACACACACACACACACACACACACACACACACACACACACACACACACACACACGAATCAACACAGGCAAATAGAGTACAGAGTGACAAATAGTCGAGTTGGATTAGAATCCAGAACAAATAAAAATAATATACAGTCTGTGGGGTTTGGTAATTCTATTGTCTTCTGGCTGAAGTTGTGATCTTGAAGTCTCTGGCAGGTAGACATGCACTTTGTGGCTGGCCCACTTGCTTCAGGTTTTTTTGGAGACAGAGTTGTGAGTTGTAGGTGGCTTTATTCCCCGGGGTCTCTGTCTGTAGCAATGGTAGACTTGAATGTTCCATAGTCGCAGGTAGGATTCAAACTTGTGATGTGTCTCTCTCTAGATAACACACAGAGACACACACAGAGACACCGTTACCCCCCGGGGTCTTGTCTGGTTAGCACTCAAAGCTTGTCTGCTTCAAAGTCTCAGGAGCTTGTCCTTTTGCAAAAGACTGCTAGTTTTTTCCACACATTAGGATGCAGTCACATGATTGTCCAGTGTTTTCATTTGCAATTTAATTAGATTCGAGTCTAGATATTTTCAATCTCTCTTGAGTCTCATTGTTTCAATGTTCAGCCCCTGGAGGTATGACTTTACTGTTAATGTTCCAAGATGGCTTTAAATGCTTTTCCATTAGAAGTGAAGCTGTTAGCTGATTCCAAATTCACAAGTCATTGTCCTGGAGGCAACCTAGTTAGACATGCATCTCCAATTCAATGTCCTGGAATGTGAGGTGTTTCAATGCAAATTGTGGTGGCCATCGTGGCTGTCATCTTTTTAAAAGTTAACTGTAGGATCCCAGCTTTCCTTTTAAAAAGTTTAATGTAGGTTTCCAACTGATTAATTAAAAATCCTCATTCGGTTCAGTGTGTTTTCTTGACATAAGTCTAAATATGGCACCCATTTAGGTCACCATGGGATATCTCTGTTTGTTTATGTTGGCAAATAGAGGGAAATATATCCCTAAATGTTGCAAACCCCTCCTTTACTAAGACGTTTAAATTCAGCCAGATTTATCTTAATCTTATTACATAATGAGCAGCTTTGTGATTGCTTGTTTGTATTTAATGCATAGGTATAGAGGCAGAAGGGTCAATTTTCACTTAGGACACAGCTACAATGCAGTAAAAAATATAACAATCTTACAGCTGATACATTTGGTCAAAGTAGGAATTATTTCTTGTCATGTCTTCTCTGCAACACAACTTGAAACGTTGCTCATCCTCCACATCATCCCAAACACTACCCCCCAATCTCTTGTCCACCTGCTTACACTCTAATAAGTAATGGGAACTAAGCCTCCCCATCACAATCATGTAATTGGAGAATGTGGACCAATTTCCACATCTTGGGGACCTCCTATTGGCAGACATAGACGAGGAGGTTCATTTTTGCCTCCAATGTGCCTGCTCAGCCGTCAACTGACTGAGGAAGAGAGTATCTGAGGATCAGGATCTCAAACCCGAGACTAAGATCATGGTTTACCAGGCAGCAGCGATCCTTACGCTCCTATATGCTTCAGAGACTTGGACACCCTACAGCAGAAATACCACCAGAGCTGCCTCTGCAAATTCCTCTAAATCCGGTGGCAAGAAAAGTGGTCCAAGGGCCAACATCCTCTCCCAAGCCAACCTGCCCAGCATCAGGGTGTTAATCATCCTAAACCAGCTCCGCTGGGTGGGACATGTCATTTACATGCCTGACATCAGACTCCCGAAGCAGCTGTTTTAGTCAGACCTTGGTCATAGTAGGAGACTCCCAGGATGGCAGATGTCCTCAAAGCATCCCTGAATATCCCCATCAGTTCGTGGGAGTCCCTGGCTCGTGACCGTTCTAGATAGAGAAAGCTCATCCGGGAAGGCATCATACACCTGAAGGGACTCGTCGGGAACATGCCAAGGTGAAGTTGAGGCGTTAGAGGGAGCGCACAAACCTCCAATGTACTCATCTGCCTGGCCTTCAAGGCCCACACCCCCACCCTCCCCACCATTACCTCTGGCCCAACAAGTTATTACTACCATGGGAATACCATACCTCTATATTCACTCCAAGTCACACACCATTCTAATTTGGGCAAATATCACTGTTCCTTCATTGTCACTGGGCCAATATCCTGGAGTTCCCTACATAAAGGATGTTGTGGGAGCACATTCAACACAAGGATTGCAATAGTTCAATAATTCCCTTCATCACCTTCTCAAGGTAATTAGGAATGGGTGATAAATGCTTTGTCCGTATTGCTTATATCCAATAAAAAAATAAAAATTATTTGCCACCTTGGCCTATTCACGACAATGTATTAGTAATGAGTTGGCACTTTACATATGTTTAGTTACATGTGATACGACCGAGGCAGGAGAAGTGCACTGTTTATTCTAGTTCCTCTTCTCCATGGGTCACAAGGTACATTTAAATTTTTTCCCACTTACCGATACGGTCAATCATAGACTCTATTTTTTCCCCAGAATAAAACACACCAACCTGGTTTCTTTAATAAACAACAAAATTATCAGTTTATGATAAAACAAGTCTTAACCCGTAATGAAGTAAAGCATTAACACATAGGTTGAAATATTAAAGTTCCCTTTTTACCTTAGCCCCTCACAATCACGTACACATAACCGGAAAAATAAAGGGATTTGCGTTTTAGAGCTCTACTACTACAAAAAAAGACAAAAAAATCACTTGGGTTAAATACTTGCTAATTCTTGAAGAAGAAAGAGAAGATATGGAAAGATGCCTTTTGTTTTGTTTGGGGTCCCAAATCCGTATGGACTGCTATCACTGGGATCTTCCTAGAACAGTTCTTTTCAGGCAATGTTGAAGATCAATTTGGGTAGATTTCCAGGAAATGTATCAACAGAGGTTTCAGCCACAGGCCTTACTGGAGGAATGCAGCCACAGTTTCAGTCTGCCTCTTACACTTGATTTTCAGCTCCTCAAGAGATGGAAAACTGGCAAGCATTTTTCAAATTGCTGGAACTGACTGAATTGAGGTGGTTTGTTCTTTTTGACAAGTTTTCTCCAACTGTCTTTTCAAAACCACTGTTCATCCCCAACTCACTGTCTAATGCGAAACCATAAACAATGTCACAAGAGACAAGCCTCCTGACCTCTAATAACCTTGATCTGTCACTTCTCTGTAAACATTTTCCCCAAGTCAAAAACAATCCCTGCTGGGTAATTATCTGCAGACGGGTGCCTTCCAGTAATTGTTTCGTCAAACTCAGTCCAAAAACCTGCTGGTGACCTCCCTTAAAAAACATACACACAAAGTTCCAGCATTTATCAAATCTTTTCAGTTTTGAAACACAAATCTTCAAAATTTACCAAAAAAGGGAAGCACTCATAACACATGTCTGCAGCTTTGGTTAATTAGCTGTAATTTCTCCTATAGTTCCATATTATCACATAATTCTGCATTCAAGAATGGACAGTTTTACTGGTGTTCCCCAATTATATAATTGCATTATGCTTCCATACATGCATGACACGCTGCAGGTTCCCGTGGTTTCTGGGATGATTCATTCACAATTGCTGAATCATCTTTTTATATGGTATGGCTTTGAGATGACAGCTTCAGTCAATTTTCTCCGCCTTAGGGCATACCCCATTTGCCTGCAGTTCTCACAACAAGACTCTTCACTCTATTGTTTGAATTACAAATAGATCTCTCTGCATTATCTTGCACAGTGCAGAATGTAGTTTCCATTGGAAACTCTTACACTGGTGACTTTGTTGATGTCACCAAAATTCTAGCACTCATCATTTATTGGTCTAGTTATTGATATGCATTGGTGCTGATAATGTGAAGGGGGGGGGTGGGTATCCTGTATTATGTAGCCTGAGACATACCATCAGCCCAATATGCTCTGTATGCTCAGTGTTGCCCAAAGCAATGCTGGCCCTCAGTGTCAAGCTAATGTGTAAGGCTTAAAATACATTGAATGGGAGGTCCACATTTAATTTACATGGAAGGTGGTTCTCTCCATATTTATCAGATTACTTTAACCATAAATCTACAAATACCCGCAAAAGATCAATCTGCAGCACAATACGGGACCAATAGACTTGTGTGTCCAGCATCAGTTTACTAGAGTACAAGGACAAGGAGGTTATGTTAAACTTGTATAAAACACTGGTTCAGCCTGGGTACTGCACTTTAGGAAAGATGTGAAGGGATTGGCGAGAGTGCAGAAAAGATTCACGAGAATGGTTGCAGGGATGAGGAACTTCATTTACGAAGCTAGATTGGAGAAGTTGGGACTCTTTTCCTTGGAGAAAAGAAGGCTGAGAGGAGATTTGGTAGAGGTATTCAAAATCAAGAGAAGTCTGGACAGAATAGATAGCGAAAAACTGTTCCCACTTGTGAAAATATCAAGAATGAAAGGGTACAGATTTAAGGTAATTGGCAAAAAAAGCAATGGCGACTTGAGGAAAAACTCTTTCACGCAGTGAGTGGTTAGGATTTTGAATGCACTGCCTGAGAGTGTGGAGGAAGCAGGTTCAATAGAGGCATTCAAAAAGGAATTAGATAGTTATTTGAAAAGGAAGAATGAGCTGGATTTTATAGGCCTGCCGCAGAAATAGGTGGCGGGTGAAAAAATAGCGGCCCGCACGCAAGGGGCTCATGTCGCGGATCCGCCGCGATTCCAAATGCGGCGGTTTATTGGCATAGCTGGGGTGGCTGCCTCTCTGCCCCCCCACTCCCCCACCAATGATGTGCAGGGGGCAGGCGAGCCCTAAATGATAAGTGAAATTTTTAAAGAGACAGTTATTTTAAAGCTAATAAAAATGAATAGAAAAATCTTTCCATGCCCTCTCCCAACCGCCCCCCCCATAGCATTATATGTCATTCCTGCCCTTCCCCCCACAAAATACTTACCATGAATACATGACCTCCCCCCTCCCAAAATTCATAACCTTTGTCCTTTACCCCTTCTGATCACCCGCTCCCCAACTATTGCATTGAGAAAACTACCTCCTCCCCCTCCCCACAGGTGTCGCGCTTTGTTTCCGCGGACAGGGATTTGAAGGCATGGCAATGCCGGCCGCCAGGATGAAAGTCACGGCAGCAATCAGAAGGCGATGGGACCTTCATTAATTCAGGTAGGGTAATTTATTTAAATATGTAAATCATGGTCCTGTCTGGGGTTGGGGGGGGCGTGCCGCCACGAGGCTTCTCCATCTCCGTTGAGATCAGGCCGGGGCCTCACAGCAGCAGCATCGGTGGCGGGCTTCATCCGGAGGAATCTTCATGCCCCCCCCCCCACCCCCGCCACTGTTGATGATGTTGAGGGCTCTACAAAATTCAGCCCAATGTGTAGGGTTACAGGGAGAAGGTGGGGGAATGGCACTAAATGAATTGTTTATTAGGAGAGTGGGTGCAGACACCATGGACCATGCTGTAACAATTCTGTGATTCTGTGATTCTGACTTAGTAGAACTGAAAGATCATTGACCTGAAACGTTAATTCTATTTCTCTTTCCACAAATGCTGTCAGACCTGCTGAGTATTTCCATCATTTTCTGTTTTTATTTCAGATTTCCAGAATCTGCAGTATTTTGCTTTTGTGTCCAATAATTGTTTTTGGTGCCAAGTGACACGAGATCAGGTTTGTGCCAGAATCTACTATAATTTTCCTTATTAATGACATTGCAATCATATATGCCAAAAATGGAGAAATTAGCCCATTACTAAGTGTTGCATAGAAAGAAAGAACTTGCATTTTTTCAGTGCCATTCAGGACCTTAGGATGTCCCAAAGAATTTTACAGACAATTAAATACTTTTGAACAAAGTAATTGTTGTCTTGTAGGGAAACATAGCAGCCAATTTTAACACTGCAAGGTCCCACAAATTGCAATGAGATAAAGACGGAATAATTTGTTTTTAGTGGCGTTAGTTGAGGGATAATTATTGAACGGGAGAACTCTCCAGCTCTTCTTCGAAAATTGCCATGGCATCTTCTATGTCCATCTGAGAGGGTAGATGGGACCTCAGTTTAATGTCTTATTAGAAAGATGGCACCTTCCACAATGCAGCTTTCCCTCAGTAAAGCCCAGGAGTGTCAGCCTAGGTTATATGTTCAAGTCACTGAAGTGGGGCTTGAATCCACAACCTCTGACTCAGAAGTGAGAATCTACTGAGTCAAGGCTGACACCAAAATATTAACTTTTCTTTTTTTATGAAACTTGGTGTGCATTTCTAGCATTTTTGTTTTTAATTTTTAAATTATAGTATTTCTTTTATTTTACATCCCTAGCATAAGTGGATGCTTTCTGAGCCAGAGGAACACTGAAATTGGATTTACATATGAATTTTATGGAACCTATGACTGTTAACACTGAATGGAGTGATATTTGCATGTGAGTGGGTCTGATTGTACACAAGCAGTAACAGTCTTAAGATCTAATTCTTATGATAAACTGCAATAATTGAATACAATCAAAGTCCAATTAAATGCAGTACCATTGCACCTATGTGCAAAACTGAAATGTTGGCATTTTGCCAGGAGGCACAATGCTTACAAACTCTGCTCATTAACGATTTGTAATTCTTAGTTATCTTTAAGCCTTTGACTTAACAATTGACATGTTAAATTAGAATTTCTAATAAGGTAAATATCTTAAACATCTGTCTTAGCATCAAGAATATACTTCTTTAATAACCAAGTGTTGTCACATTTATTTCTGTTTAAACCTGATTAGAATGTAATAATATGGATAGTTGTTGGTTAGATGAGTACTTCTGAAGTCATTCTCACTATTTTGAATTACTGGATGTGAATCTCTTGTCTATCCAGTAAAATTAAACTAATGTAAGAATTCTAATTTTTTAAGACTGCATTGTAGAGATGACAGATTTCCGAATAAACTAGTTTTGTAAGTCTTTTATATTCCTGAGACATAAATAAATGCTATTATATCATACATTTTAATTACTTTTTTTTGTTATTACTGACAGAGAATATTGATATATTTATACTGATGATCTTCAGTGGAATCTCTGTTTAAGTCACATAGTCACAAAGGTGAAAAGTAAAACAAATGCAAAGACATTAACTGTTTGGATTCTGAGGCCATTAACTCTACTCCAATAAATTCCATATTTGCTACATCACTTGCTGTTGTCATACAACATATCGACACAAAACAAAAATTAAAAAAATTATATGTCATCATGTCTTCTAAAGCAATCATGATGCTTAAATCAGTTCTGTACCTTCCAATGATGGTGGCATTTGCTTGTCATCAAGTCCGGTATGCACTCCTGAAAGTTTGGATTGGAATGTGATTGGGTCATCGGAAAATCAGTAATAATATGAATTTGAAGCCTTCTAAAAGTTACTAAGAGGCATATGAGTTCTAAATGTGCTACATTTTAATACATAGCCTAAAATCCAGTGTCAGTTTGGATTAGTTGATAACCCTTACATCTTTGTCAGAAGGTTGTTCATTCAAGCCCCATTTGAAGATTTGAATACATAATCTTGACTCAAACTCCAGTGCAGTACTGAGGGAGTGCTGCATTGCCAGAAATAATGGTCAGAAGTGAAATGGTAAACCAAGGCCATTTGTTTTTTCAGATGGCACTATTCAAAGAAGATCCCATAAAATTCCGCAAATATGGTGAAAATTACAATTTATTGCTAAACAATGAACAACTGTACTTGAAGACAAGCTATTTTATTCTCAACAGATATGTCCATTGGTTCAGTCAGAATGCTGTAACACTTCTCAGAGACACTGATATGTGAGAGCACTTTACAGGCCAGTGAACAATGGCAGACACCAAGCAGATAGGAGAGGTAAGAGCAGTTATGAAGACAGAAAGTTGAAGGGAAAAGGCCATTAGGAAAATTTCGAAGGCAAGGAGAAAGGTACCAAGATGGAGATGCTGAATGAGGGAGTTCCAGAGGGAAGGAGCATAGTAGTGAATGGAGCAACTGCTGGCACTGGAACAGAGGGAGCACGGGACACAAAAGTACACTGGAACTAAAGAAGCAGAGTGTACGCACATGGACATTTGGTGGGAGGTACTTGAAGAGATTGGAAGGGCAAGATCATGGAGAGATGTGAAAATAAGGCAAGATTCTTAAAATCAATTTTCCAGGATGTGGGAAACCAATGAATATTGGAATAATGTGAATATGAGCCAGAATGCATGTGAGAACATGAACTCTGCTATTCTTGATTGGTTGTAGCTTATGTTGGGTGATTGTGAAGAAACCAACAAGCAAAGTATTGGCAACATCCAGACTTATGATGAAAAATAATGATGGTTGGCTCAGCTGGTCACTTGCCTATTGCTCACAAACATATGCCTCATGCATCTGAGTGTGAAGAGGTGGCTGTTGTAGGAGGGGAGTAGTGGGATGGGGACACAAGAACAGGCAAAGCACTTGGAGAGGAGATTGACAGAAAAGAAAGCCCAACATTTTCCCAAGGGTAAAGGGCCATTGAAATATTTTTGCTTGGCAAGAAGGTTTTACTGCAACCTATCTGAACATTATTCATGTGCTTTCTTTAATGCAGTCGAAAGAGTAATTGCTTCTTGAGGCATGGAATGGTTAGTAACAGTACATATAACATTTAGCAGGATTTCTGAATATAACGTACTAGAATTTGATTAGTGTATAAATATTTAACATTGCACATTTTAATTAATTGGAGTCATTATGAATCATTTTCTATTCTTTAGTGTGTTTTTGAGGGTAATAGACTTTGACAGATAGATAGAAGTAGCTCAGTGAATGATGTACGGTGGTTTGGAATATCTGAATGAGAAAATAATTAATCAAATTTAAATAAGTCTTTAATCAACATCTGTTTACTACCAGCACATAAAACCCCAAAACTGAATGTTTTACTTCAGAAAGATAAATATGATGGGCAAGACAATTAGACGAATCTTAATTCATCCATTAAAAAAATGTGAAGAAACTCCAACATCAATTCTAAATTTGATTTTCATCACTTTAGCATATGAAATGAAGGATAAAGCAGACCATAAAATTCCATAAATCAACAGTGCAAGTTTACACATTGGTCACCCACCCCTAGGAAAACCGTCTCCTGAAAGTATCAAGACAAGTTCAGAGGGAAAGAAAATCAGCAGCTAAATCAGAAAATACCTCTTAGAAATTCCTCTTTGACTCTTTAAGGCAATAAAACAAGTTCCAGGAGACCATGATTGCTCATGACACATCACAATGACAACTAACTAGTAATTTGTTTAACTATTTACTAGACTTAACGATTCCAATTATCATGGCCTGTTAAGACACATAATATTCCTACTTTTAAGATATGAACTTTATTCGATGTGGACTCTTTGAAATTGACTTCTGTTAGGCAGGAGGAGTGCACTGTTTTTCTAGTTCCACTTCTCCCAGGTCACAACATATATTTAATTTTTTTCGCCTGTTACTGATTCGGTCAATCAATGACTCTATTTTTATCCCAAAAATAAAATACACCAACCAGGTTTCTTTAATAAACAACAAAATTAGAAGTTTATTATAAAACAAGTCTTAACCAGTATCGAAGCAAAGCATTAACACACAGATTGAAATATGAATGTTCCCTTTTTACCGTAGCCCCTCACACATACACACATACATATACCGGTTAACTGAAAAAAATAGAGATTTTCTCTTTCGAGCTCTATTACAAAAAAAAGGTCAAAAAGAATGCTTTGGCCCAATACTTATTAATTCTTGAAGAACAAAAAGAACATATGGAAAGATGTTAGATGTTCTTTTTCCAGTTTGGTGTCCCAAATACACATAGACGGCTGCCACTGGGATCTTCCGAGAATAACTGTTTTCAGACAATGTTGAACATCAGTTTGGGCAGGCTTTCCAGGAGAAATGCAGCAACAGAGGTTTCTGTTTGTTTCTTGTACTTGCTTCTCAGGGCTTCTTAAAGATATGGAAACACTGGAAGGCTTTTTCAAAGAGCTGGAACAGGCTGAGTTGGGGTTTGTCCTTGGCAGATTGATTCCTTAACTCCCTTTTACCGCAACTGCCTGTCCAAAGCAAAACCAAAAGCTTCTCAGGCATCAAGCATCCTATAAATATTGACCTGTCGCTTCTCTGTAAACATCTTCCGCAAGTCAAAGCAAAACCCTGCTGGGTATTTATTTGAAAACAGGTGCCTTAAAGTAACTATTGTTTACAAGCCAAGTCCAACAGACCTTCTGATGACCTATTTTTTTAAAAAAAGTCCAGTATCTATGGAATCCTTTTTCAGTTTGAAAACACAAGTTCTCAAAATTAAACAAAAAAAATGGAAGCACTCGCAACACCTCCACTCTTGGAGGAATGAAACACCATTTTAAAATGTGTTTCATTACAAAATGTGGAAAAAAACAGAGGATGGAAAATGTTAAAACATATTTTCACACTCATACTTATTCACTCTTTACTTGTAATTAATGCAATTCTGCTTTGTACCATCTTTGCACTCAGATAATTCAAAGCAAAGTTAGATTCTCGATAAAGCATCTGCAATTACATTATTTTTCCCTGCAATGTGGATAATCTTTAAATGATAAGGTTGCAATAGTAAACTCCATCGGAATAGTCTGACATTCTGGTTTTTGACTTTTTCCACAAAGGCTAGGGGGTTATGATCAATATTTACCAATGTCTCTCTGTAGTCATGGCGGACATAGACCTCAAAATGCTTAAGAGCTAATATCAAACCCAGGGTTTTGTTTTCAAAGAACAAAGAACAGTACAGCACAGGAACAGGCCATTCAGCCCTCCAAGCCTGCACCAATCTTGATGCCTGCCTAAACTAAAACCTTCTGCACATCTAGGGTCCGAATCCCTCTATTCCCATCCTATTCATGTATTTGTCAAGATGCCTCTTAAACGTCTCTATGGTACCTGCTTCCACCACCAACCCCGGCAACAAGTTCCAGGCACTCACCACCCTCTGTGTAAAGAACTTGCCTCGCACATCCCCTCTAAACTTTGCCACTCTCACCTTAAACCTATGTCCCCTAGTAACTGACTCTTCCACCCTGGGAAAAAGCTTCTGACTATCCACTCTGTCCATGCCGCTTATAACTTTGTAAACCTCCATCATGGCGCCCCTCCACCTCCGTCGTTCCAGTGAAAACAATCCGAGTTTATCCAACCTCTCCTCATATCTAATGCCCTCCAGACCAGGCAACATTCTGGTAAACCTCTTCTGTACCCTCTCCAAAGCCTCCACATCCTTCTGGTAGTGTGGCGACCAGAACTGCACGTAATATTCTAAGTGTGGCCTAACTAAAGTTCTGTACAGCTGCAGCATGACTTGCCAATTTTTATACTGTATGCCCCGACCGATGAAGGCAAGCATGCCGTATGCCTTCTTGACTACCTTATCCACCTGCGTTGCCACTTTCAGTGACCTGTGGACCTGTATGCCCAGATCTCTCTGCCTGTCAATACTCCGAAGGGTTCTGCCATTTACTGTATACTTCCCACCTGCATTAGACATTCCAAAATGCATTACCTCACATTTGTCCGGATTAAACCTCACCTGCCATTTCTCCACCCAAGTCTCCAACCAATCTATAACCTGTTGTATCCTCTGACAATCCTCATCACTGTCCGCAACTCCATCAACCTTTGTGTCGTCCGCAAACTTACTAATCAGACCAGCTACATTTTCCTCCAAATCATTTATATATACTACAAACAGCAAAGGTCCCAGCACAGATCCCTGCGGAACACCACTAGTCACTTCCCTCCGTTCAGAAAAGCACCCTTCCACTGCTACCCTCTGTCTTCGATGACAGAGCCAGTTCTGTATCCTTCCTGCCAGCTCACCTCTGATCCCATGTGACTTCACCTTTTGTACCAGTCTGCCATGAGGGACCTTGTCAAAGGCTTTACTGAAGTCCATATAGATAACATCCACTGCCCTTCCTTCATCAATCATCTTTGTCACTTCCTCAAAAAACTCAATCAAATTAGTGAGACACGACCTCCCCTTCACAAAACCATGCTGCCTCTTGCTAATAAGTCCATTTGTTTCCAAATGGGAGTAAATCCTGTCCCGAAGAATCCTCTCGAATAATTTCCCTACCACTGACGTAAGGCTCACCGGCCTATAATTTCCTGCATTATCCTTGCCACCCTTCTTAAACAAAGGAACAACATTGGCTATTCTCCAGTCCTATGGGACCTCACCTGTAGCCAATGAGGATGCAAAGATTTCTGTCAAGGCCCCAGCAATTTCTTCCCTTGCCTCCCTCAATATTCTGGGGTAGATCCCATCAGGCCCTGGGGACTTATCTACCTTAATGCTTTGCAAGACACCCAACACCTCCTCCTTTTTGATAATGAGATGACTGAGACTATCTACACTCCCTTCCCTAGGCTCATCATCCACCAAGTCCTTCTCTTTGGTGAATACTGATGCAAAGTACTCATTTAGTACCTCGCCCATTTCCTCTGGCTCCACACATAGATTCTCTTCTCTGTCCCTGAGTGGGCCAACCCTTTCCCTGGTTACCCTCTTACTCTTTATATACGTATAAAAAGCCTTGGGATTTTCATTAATCCTGTTTGCCAATGACTTCTCATAACCCCTTTTAGCCCTCCTGACTCCTTGCTTAAGTTCCTTCCTACTGTCTTTATATTCCTCAAGGGATTCGTCTGTCCTAGCCTTCCAGCCCTTACGAATGCTTCCTTTTTCTTTTTGATGAGGCTCACAATATCCCGTGTTATCCAAGGTACCCGAAACTTGCCAAACTTATCCTTCTTCCTCACAGTAACATGCTGGTCCTGGATCCTAATCAACTGACGTTTGAAAGACTCCCACATGTCAGATGTTGATTTACCCTCAAATAGCCGCCCCCAATCTAAATTCTCCAGTTCCTGCCTACTATTGTTATAATTAGCCTTCCCCCAATTTAGCACCTTCACCCGAGGACTACCCTTATCCTTATCCACAAGTACCTTAAAACTTATGGAATTATGGTCACTGTTCCCGAAATGCTCCCCTACTGAAACTTCGACCACCTGGCCGGGCTCATTCCCCAATACCAGGTCCAGTACGGCTCCATCCCTAGTTGGACTATCTACGTATTGTTTCAAGAAGCCCTCCTGGATGCTCCTTACAAATTCTGCCCCATCGAAGCCCCTAGCACTAAGTGAGTCCCAGTCAATATAGGGGAAGTTAAAATCGCCCACCACTACAACCCTGTTACCTTTACATCTTTCCAAAATCTGTCTACATATCTGCTCCTCTACCTCCCGCTGGCTGTTGGGAGGCCTGTAGTAAACCCCCAACATCGTGACTGCACCTTTCATATTCCTGAGCTCCAACCATATTGCCTCGCTGCATGACCCCTCCGAGGTGTCCTCCCGCAGTACAGCTGTGATATTCTACTTAACCAGTAATGCAACTCCCCCACCCCATGTACATCCCCCTCTATCCTGACGCTTCTAAATCCTGGAACATTTAACTGCCAATCCTGTCCTTCCCTCAACCAAGTCTCTGTAATAGCAACAACTATTGAATATCTCTTTTGGTGTCAATTTAACTTCTTAGAAAAGTATCCCACTCGCCTTTCTATGCCTGATTTATCATCTTGTAACAGACTGCCCTGACTCCCAGGGCACTAGCATCAATCACTACCTTGAAGGGCTTAGTGAAATTTGGAGCAATCAACTGATTCATTAATAAAAATGGCTTTCAGCCTTGAAAAGATGCTCAGCACTCCCCTGACTGCAGTCCCTTGGTTTTCTATTTTTGAAGCAAATCCATCAGTGGAGAAGCTATAGTACTAAAATTTGGTACAAACTTTCGGTGGAGACCAAATATTCTCAAAAATCTCAAGATTTCTCACTTAGTCTTATGGATAGGGAACTCCACCAATGCTTGTACATTTGCAGTTCTTGGCCACATTTGTCCTTGTCCTACTATATGCCCGAGATCGGTTACTCTGGCTTTTGAAAATTAACTTTTGGCAAGGTTTATTACTAAATCAGCTGATTATAATTTTTCTAAATGGATCTTCTAGTTGTTTCAAGTGGTCGTTCCAAGTGTCACTGTAGACAAGCACATCATCAAGGTCAACCACACAGTTAGGAACACTGGGTACCACTTGGTTCATTAGTCTCTGAAAAGTTGTTGGGGAATTTTATAGCCTGCATGGCATCACTCGGCATTGGAAAAGATCATCTGCTGTGACAAAGACCAATATTTCTTTAGCTCGGGGTATTAAAGGAACCTGCCAGTATCCCTTTAACAAATCTATTTTTGTATGAACCATGGCATTGCCCATTCTGGGAATTGGGTAGGAGTCTGCCTTTATTACTGCATTAACCTTTCTGTAGTCTATGCAGAATTGAACCATCAGGTTTCAGCACTAATGCCACTGGAAAACTCCAGCTGCTTTGACTGGGTTCAATTAGGTGGTTTTTCAACATGTATTGGATTTCTGCTTTTACCTGGGCCTGTTTCTCTGGACTTAAGTGGTAAGGATGCTGTTTTATAGGAAAGGATTTCCCTACATCCGCATCATGTGTGGCTAAGGTTGTACATCCTGGCTTGTCCCTACAGACTCCTTTAAATGCTATGAATAGCCTTGTTAGGTCTTCTCATTGTTCTGCATCTAAATATAAAAGCAAGGTGTCTAATCTCCCTAACAATTCAGTATTAGCTAACCAGAGAGTAGGAGGTTCAACTTGAGAATTATCTAGGTCTCTTTCTGCCTCATCCTCACTCTTCTTTTCATCCTTCATTGTCGCTACCACCTGACATCCTGTGCTTGATTATCCTTGTCCCAGCATTGTTATTGTTTTAACATATTGATTTGACACAGCCGATACTTTGTCCAGCGATCTGGGGTGTCGATCAAATAATTTGCTTTACCATTTCTCTTCACCACTTTATATGGACTGTAGACCTGTGCTTTCAGCAGTTCTCCCTGTAAAGGCAGTAATAATTACACCTCATTCCTGGTTGTAATGTTCAGGTCGTGGCATTCTTGTCTGCCCATTTCTTCATGGCTGTTTGGGAAGCTTTAAGGTATTCCTGAGCCACTTTACAGGCTCTCATGAGCCGCTCCCAGAACATGGATACATAAACTAGCGCAGAAGATTCGTCCCTCTGTTCTTAAAGCTTTTCTTTAATTAGTTTTAGAGGACCTCTTACCTCATGTCCATAAACTAATCCAAAAGGATTAAAACCAGTAGATTCATTAGGTGAATCCCTAGTGGCAAACAAAAGAAATTCTAGCCCATTATCCCAATCATGAGAATATTCATGACCGTATTTGTTTTTATTCGTTCATGCGATGTGGGTGTCGCTGGCTCGGCCAGCTTTTATTGCCCTGATCATTGTTCTGAGAATCTGATGGTACCTTTCTAAAGCCCCTTGAGTCTGTGGGCAGTATGCTGAAGACTTTAGCTGTGTTATTATACCCAAATTTCCCATAACTTCCTGAAAAACTTAAGATATAAAATTGGAACCTTGATCCAACTGAATCTCAATTGGTGATCCATATCTAGTGAAGAATTGGGTTTACTTCTCTACCACTACCTTAGGAGAAATTTTTCTCAAGGGAATGGCCTTTGCGAACCAAGTAGCCATGATGATGAGTATATATTGGTGTCCCATTTTTGTTTTCAGTAAAGGTCCTACACTGTCTGCCAACACCCTACTAAATGGGTTCCCCAAAAACTGCTATGAGATTTAGAGGTGCCGGTTTTATGGCAGGTTGCGGTTTCCCCACAATCTGGCACATATGGCATATTTTACAAAAATGCAGCATGTCCTTGGAAAGACCTGGCCAGTAAATATGTTGACCTATACGTGATAGGGTCTTCTGGATCCCCACATGTCCCGCTATAGGAATTGCATGTGCGATCCTTAATATTTCCCGGCGATACTTGGACGGTATCACTATCTGGTGAACAACCATCCACTTTTTGTCTGCAGGTCTGTGAGGAGGTCTCCACTTCCTCATCAGAATCCCATTTTTAATATAGTATCCTTCTGGAATCCCCATTGTGCCTCAGCTTCAGTTAGAGCTGATTCTGCCACTTTATGGATCGACTTGCTGAGCCTTGATCAGAGCATACTTACTAAAAATTTTCTTCGAATTATCCAAATCCCCAAAGAAAGTTCCAGATATTCGGCTATCTGTCTGTGGTGCAAATTTTACCTCTGACAATGAAACTTGTATAGCCATTGCTCGGGTCACTACACATGAAGGAAAAATTCCTGGAACCTTTTCCTGTCTCTTTAACTTCACTTGATTTTTCCATGACTACTGGAGAAGCTCATACTTTGCTTCAGCCAAATCGTTCCCTAGAAGTAGGTAAACTTCATCTACCAGCAAACAATCCTACAGTTAGGTCACATTCCAGGTGCACCTGATACAAAGGTATGGGTATGTACTCCCCGCCGACACCATTCACTAAAACCTTGGCATTCAGTGTGCTCTCTGGTGGAAAAATTATGCCTTTCCCCAGAAAAAGAATTTGGGTGGCTCCTGCATCCCTAAGTATAACTATAGGTTATACTCACTTGAGGGATAAGGAGTTACTTTTCCTTTTGACAAGAATTCCCTATAACTCTCAGTAATCTCATTCATATCCCCTGAACTCACAGTGGTTTTTGTATTTGGCCTTACAGCTGCAGTCAGAGCTATAGCCTGATCTGTTGCACTCTCGATCAGGGCCCCTTTCTCTACATTGACCTTGTGTACCCCAATAAGTCCTATGGGTTTACCCCGCAATTTCCAGCATTTCGCATGCAGGTATCTCACTTTGTGACAATGTGAACACTAAGGCTTGCTGACATCGCTTTCACTCTCAGCATCTTCCTTTCTGGCCTGAGGAGGAGATCCTGGGGCATTCCCACCTATCCATTCTTGTCCCCGACTACTTACTTTCTTTCACCCTGCCACCTTCTATCCTTCTCAGGTTAGTGGGGGTGATGGACAAAGGGTTTGAGCTTGTAAACAAACTCGTAATCATCAGCAATTTCCGTTGCCTATTTGGCAGTTGAAACCTTCTGTTTCTCTACATGGGTAATTACCAACAGAGGGAGTGAATTTTTTAATTCTTCCAGGAGAATTAGTTCTCTATGGTTCTCATATGTTGGCTTTCCCATTAGTGCCCATTTCTAATGATGAAAATTAATTTACTTTACTCTCTGAAACTCCATATAAGCCTGCACAGACAATCTCCGGAGGTTCCAAACTTTCTGCCGGCAAGCTTCAGAGACCAACACATAAGCAGCAAGAACAGCCTTTTTTGCCATCTAATAATATGCAGAAGCCTCCCCAGAAAGCATGGCATAAACTACATGAGTTCTGCCCATCAACCTGCTTTGTATAATCAGTGTTCAGCTTTCCTTCAGCCACTTCATCTGTCAGGCTATCTTTTCAAAAGAAATGAAAAATGCCTCTACATCCCATTTCCTCAAACTTAGGGAGCGCTTTCACAAATTTAAACAGCTCTCCACGGGGTCCTGGGCTGGAGTCAGATCTTTTCTCATCAGAATTTTCCTTGGAGCCAAGGCACTTCCTTTGACTTAATTCCAGCTTTTTAACTCTGAATTCCCTTTCTTCCCTTTCTCTTTGACATGCACTCTCTTTTGCCATTTCCTCTCTGTCAAGTTCAAGTTTTTCATTGTCAATTCTCTTTCTTGTTCAAGATTAAGTTTTTTAAAATTCTTTTTCCTGCTGAAGCTTATTTATTTTTCCACTTTTCAATTAGTATTCCCCCACTTACAATTGCACCTCATCAGCGTTGGGATATCCCAGATGAGCCCCAATTATATGTTACGACCGAAGCAGGAGGAGTGCATTATTTTTCTAGTTCCACCTCTCCACAGGTCACAACAAACATTTATTTTTTTTTCCCAGTTACTGATACGGTCAATCATAGACTCTATTTTTATCCCCAAAATAATATACACCAACCAGGTTTCTATAACAAACAACAAAATTATCAGTTTATTATAAAACAAGTCTTAACCAGTAACAAAGAAAAGCATTAACACAGAGATTGAAATATGAAGTAAAAGCAAAATACTGCAGATGCTGGAAATCTGAAATAAAACAGAGGTTCAGCGCCAACTCTCAGACACTCTTCCTACCTCCCCCTGGACCATGGCCCCACCACCGAACATCAAGCTACTGTCCACAGAACTGTCACTGATCTCATCTCCTCTGGAGATCTTCCCTGTACAGCTTCCAACCTCATAACCCCGCAACCCCTGACAGCCCGCTTCTACCTCCTTCCCAAAATCCACAAACAGGATTGTCCCGGCAGACCCATTGTTTCAGCCTTTTCAAGCCCCACTGAACTTATTTCTTCCTATCTTCACTCTATCTTTTCTCCCCTGGTCCAGTCTCTTCCCACCTACATCCATGACTCTAATGACGCCCTACGTCATTTTGACAATTTCCAGTTTCCTGGCCCTAACTGTCACCTCTTCACTATGGACGTCCAATCTCTCTACACCTCCATCCCCCACCAGGACAGTTTGACGGCTCTCCGCTTCTTCCTTGAACAGAGGCCCAACCAGTCCCCAACCACCACCACCCTCCTCCGCCTGGCTGAACTTGTTCGCATATGAAACAACTTCTCCTTCAACTCCACTCACTTCCTCCATGTAAAAGGTGTTGCTATGGGTACCCGCATGGGTCCTAGTTATGCCTATCTTTTTGTGGGATATGTTGAACATTCCTTGTTCCAGTCCTACTCAGGCCTCCTCCCCCAACTCTTTTTCCGGTACATTGATAACTGTATCGGTGCCATTACCTGCTCCCGCCCGGAACTAGAAAACTTTATGAACTTTGCTTCTAATTTCCACCCTTCTCTCACCTTCACATGGTCCATCTCTGACACTTTCCTTCCCTTTCTCGACTTCTCTGTCTCCATCTCTGGTGATAGGCTGTCTACGAATATTCATTATAAACCCACCACCTCCCACAGCTACCTTGACTACACTTCGTCACACCCTGCCTCCTGTAAGGACTCCATTCCATTCTCCCAGTTTCTCTGTCTCCGATGCAACTGCTCTGATGATGCTACCTTCCACAACAGTCCTTCCAATATGTCCTCCTTTTTCCTCAACCGAGGATTTGCCCCCACTGTGGTTGACAGGGCCCTCAACCGTATCCGGCCCATTTGACTCACCCCATCCCCTCCCTCCCTGAACCGCGACAGGGTTCCCCTTGTCTTCACCCCATCAGCCTCCAGATCGAAAGGATTATCCTCCGCCACTTCCGCACATCCAGCATGATGCACTACCGAACGCATCTTACCCTCCCTTCCCCTGTCAGCATTCCGAAGGGATTGTTCCCTCCGCGACACCCTGGTCCACTCCTCCATTACCTCCACCACCTCATCCCCTTCCCACAGCACCGTCCCCTACAATCGCAGGAGGTGTAATACCTGTCCATTTACCTCCTCTCTCCTCACTATCCCAGGCCCCAAACACTCCTTTCAGGTGAAGCAGCGATTTACTTGTACTTCTTTCAATTTAGTATACTGTATGCGCTGCTCACAATGTGGTCTCCTCTACATTGGGGAGACCAAACGTAGATTGGGTGACCGCTTTGCAGAACATCTCCGCTCAGTCTGTAAGCATGACCCGAGCTTCCGGTTGCTGGCCATTTCAACACACCCCCTGCTCTCATGCTCACATCTCTGTCCTGGGATTGCTGCAGTCTTCCAACGAACATCAATGCAAGCTCAAGGAACAACACCTCATTTATCGATTAGGCACACTACAGCCTGCCGGACTGAACATTGAGTTCAATAATTTCAGAGCATGACGGGTCCCCCTTTTTTGCTCAGTCATTTTTACTTTTTTTCTTTTTCCTTTTTTATTTGGTTATTTTATTTTAGATTTTTCAGTTTGTTTAGTTTGTTTCCACTGTGCTTACCCACTGTTTTTTTAAATGTGTTTTTTTATGTTTGTGCTTGGAGTGCTCTGTGCTTTACAGTCATTCACACCCTCTCTGTACTAACGCTTTGTCTTTCAGCGCACCATTAACATACCATTTGCCTTTGTTCCATGACCTTCTGGTCAGTTATTCTCTGTGACCCTGTCCTATCAACACCTTCACCTTTGTTATCTCTTGCCCCACCCCTGCTTTACTTGCTTAAAACCTTTTACATTTCTAATATTTGTCAGTTCTGAAGAAGGGTCTCTGCCCTGAAATGTTAACTCTGCTTCTCACAGATGCTGCCAGACCTGCTGAGTATTTCTAGCATTTCTTGTTTTTATTGAAATATGAAAGTTCCCTTTTTACCTTAGCCCCTCACACACAGAAAATTAAGATGCAAAAGGGAGGGAGGAACTTAAAACAATCACTATCACTAGAGAAAAAGTACTGGGAAAACTAATTGGATTAAAGGTTTACAAGTCCCCTGGACCGGATGGCCTGCATCCTAGGGTCTTAAAAGAAGTGGCTGCAGAGAATGTGGTTCCAAATTCCCTCGATTCTGGAAAGGTCACAGCAGATTGGAAAATTGCAAATGTAACACCTCTATTCAAGAAAGAGGGGCAACAGAAAGCAGGAAACTATAGGCCAGTTAGCCTAATATTGGTCACTTCAAAAATGCTAGAATCCATTATCAAGGAAGCAGTAGCAGGATATTCAGAAAATCATGATACCAGCAAGCAGAGTTGACGTAGTTTTATGAAGGGAAATTGTGTTTGACAAATTTATTACAGTTTTTTGAGGATGTAACAAGCAGAGTGGGTAAAGGGGAACCAGCAGATGTAGTCTATTTGGATTTCCAAAAGGCATTCAATAAAAGATTACTACACAAGATAAGAGCTCATAAAGTTGGGGGTAATATATTAGCATGGATAAAGGATTGGCTACGTAACAGGAAACAGAGAGTTGGGATAATTGGGGCATTTTCAGGTTGGCAAACTGTAACTAGTGGAGTGTCACAGGGATTAGTGCTGGGCTGAACTATTTATGATCTATGTTAATGACTTGGATGAAGGGACTGAGTGTATTGTAGCCAAATTCGGGGACGATACAAAGATAGGTAGGAAAGCAAGTTGTGAGGAGGAAACAAAGGACTGAATTTTACCAGCCCCTTGATGTCAGGGGTTGTGGCGGGGGACCCATAAAATACTTGCAGGAGCAGCCCGCCACGACCCCCAACGCAGACAAAGCCCCGCTGCATTTTAACGGTGGCGGCGACGCCTTGGTGTGGCCCCTGCCCCCACCGCCCCCTACCACCGCTGAATGACAGGGGCTTCATTTACATATTAAAATGAATGGAATTAAATTTAAATTAAGTCACCTTGTTCTGGTGGCCATCCCACGCTGATATTACAGCTGCCAAATGCAGGTCCTGTGCCTTCGGTACGCCATTCGGAGTTCTGAGGCATGACACTGGTGGGGAAGGGGGAGTAGTGAAGTCTGCAGGTCAGGAGGGGTGTAGGAGCTTGGAAAACTGCTCCAATTGTTTGTGGGGATGGTTGGAAGGGGTTGAGGGTCAAATGTTCTGAAGGTGTTAAAGTTCATAATTTTAAAAATTGTTTTTTTGGGGGGATAGGTTATTTTATTAATTGATATCTCAGTTGGTGGGGGGGGGGGGGGAGGGGTTGGAAAGGGTATTAAAGTGTTTCTGACATTTTGTTTGTTATTTCCGGTTGCTGGCACCCTTAAAACTTTTATTGAACCTGAAGGGCTTGAAGCCCTTTAAAAATGGTGCCGGCGCCTGTGCAGTGGCACCGGATGCCTTTGCTGGGTACAGAGCGGCCGTCATCTCTACGTCATCGGGGTGGGAAGCTCCATCCCCTCCATTTAAATGAACCCCCGTGCAAAATATCGTGGGGTCTCAGCGACGGCTCATCTGTTTCTGAAGGCCGCTGACTTCAAAGCGCACCACTGCAAAGTGCGGCACTCTAATAAAATTATCTGAAACAAAGTATCCACAAAGAGGTATAGATATAGATAGGTTATGTGAGTGTGCAAAAATGTTGCAGATGGAGTGTAATGTGGGAAAATGTGAGGTTGTCCACTTTGGCAGGAAGCATAGAACTACAGAATATTATTTACATGGAGAGAGACTGCAGAATGCTGCGGTACAGAGGGATCTCAGTATCCTTGGACATGAATCACAAAAAGTTAGCCTGCAGCAAGAACTTAGGAAGGTAAATGGAATGTTGGTATTTATTGCAAGGGGGATGAAGTTTACAAGTAGGGAAGTCTCGCTACAACTGTACAGGGCATAGGTGAGACTGCACCTAGAGTACTGTATACAGTTTTGGTCTCCTTACCTAAGGAAGGATATAGTTGCATTGAATGCAGTTCAGAGAAGGTTCACTCGGCTGATTCCTGGGATGAAGGGGTTGTCTTATAAGGAAAGGTTGAGAAAGTTGGGCCTATACTCACTGGAGTTCAGAAGAATGAGAGGTGATCTTCTTGAAACATCTAAGATTCTAAGGGGACTTGACAGGGTGGATGCTGAGAGGATGTTTCCTCTCGTGGAGGAATCTAGAACTAGGGGACACAGTTTCAAAATAAGGTGTCTGCCTTTTAAGATGGAGATTAGGAGGAACTTCTCTCGGAAGGTGGTTAATCTTTGAAATTCTGTTCCCCAGAGAGCAGTGGAAGCTGGGTGATTGAATATATTCAAGGCTGAGTTAGACAGATATTTGATCTACAAGGGAGTTAAGGGTTATGGAGAGCAGTCAAGAAAGTGGAGTTAAGACCACAATTAGATCAGCCATGATCTTATTAAATGGCAGAGCAGGCTCGAGGGGTCAAATAGCCTACACCTGATCCCATTTCTTATGTTCTTAAGCTCGTCCATTCTCTGCTGTCCATATCCTAACTAGCACCACATACTATTCATCCATCGCCTCTGTGCTTGCTGACCTACATTGACTCCTGGTCTAACAATGCCTCAAATTTAAAATTCTTATCCTTGTTTTCAAATTCCTCCATAGTCTCTGTATCTCCAGCAGACCTACAACTCTCCAAGATCTCTGCACTCCTCCAATTCTAGCCTCTCGCATATCCTGATTTTAATTGTTTCACTATTGGCAATCATGCCATCAGCTGCCTAGGTCCCAAGCTCTGGAATACCTTCACTAAACCTCTCTCCCTGTCTTCTTCGCATCCTTCCTTTAAGATGCTCTTTAAAGCCTACCTCTGACCAAGCTTTTGATCACCTGTCCTGATGTCTCCTTGTGGCTCGGTGTCAAATATTGTTTGATAACACTCCTGTGAAGCACCTTGCGATGCTTTACTACATGAAAACGCTATATGAATGCAATACAAAAAGAAAATTCTGGAAATACTCAAGAGGTCTGTCAGCATCTCCAGAGAGAGAAGAGTTAACATTTCAGGTTGGTGACCCTTCATCAGAACTAGTTGCCAGAGCTCTTGAGTATTTCCAGCATTTTCTGTTTTTATTTCAGATTTCTAGCATCTGCAATACTTTTCTCTTCTACATAAATTCAAGTTGTTGCCAATTATTGTTGTTGTTACCCCTGTTATAAGGGTCTGCCCTCAGGGTCAGTGGTGTAAGTCACTCTTCTAAGTGGATTCTACATCCATCACTTTCTGAAGTTCACACACACAGCTCACATAACTCAAGTAATGTAACAATGGGTCCCCATCGATGTCTGAATTGGATACTGTAAGATCACACATGTCTCCTACATGCGATTTGCCAATCTATGGATAGGTGGAAAAAATTGAACACTGGTAAAACACAGTTAATGGCGACACAAGATGTTGGTTTATTTTCCATTATGCAAGCGCCTAAACAAAAGTAGCAATTCTAGACTTTTGCAACTTCTCCTACAACAATTCCCTTAAGGACAAAAACAACAAAAACACATGATGCTCTCATGAATCACAGGCAGAATATTTACCTTTCTGTTTCAGTGTTTTTCCGCTCAGCTTCTAGCTGGAAAACCAACCTACTATGTCTTATTTCCTAGCTTTTCTTGCTCCTAGTCTTCTTGCAGACTTTGTTCGACCTAACTAACCCTCAACATGGGTTTTTGTCTCCTTTTTGTTAATTCAGACCATAGGAAGCAAAGTCACAGCAGATTACCCTGGCAACTACCTGTGCTGAGCTCAAATGAAGTGAGTCATCTCAACTAGAAGAAGCATGAACAATTGCTGAAATGTTCAAATTAGCGTTCATTGTCTGAAGCAGGATGGATGACATTGATGTGAGTCCTAATCTATATCTTCCAGCCTGCTTTCTTGTGAATTGAACCCCTTGAAACTGAAGTTTAACTCATTAGTAGCATTTTTAACATATATTACACCAAGGCCCTTCCATGGCAGGGTGGTCAGAAATCCAGAAATCCCGCAACTGGAAATATCCTCTTCTCTCAGGTCTGTCAAGTTCCCTTTTAAAGAACTGAAGCCACTCTATACTCCTCACATGCCTCAGCAGTTTTCTGCAGATGATAATGACTCTCCTTGAAAAGAAAAATTTCCGATATCTAATGTGACGTCCAGTCCTATCATCTCTATCACTTCAAACTACCTACTTAACCAAGCTGTACCCTTCCTTTCCATCATTTTGAAAACATCAGTGATACCTTGTAGCATATTTCTCAAAAGAACATAACCCAAACTTTTGGAGTTCCCAGAACTAAGTACGCTTAGATTTGGCATCATCCTTATTATTCTCCTCTGTTACCTCTCCCGATATCCTTTACTCTGTATGGGAATCAAATTATACCCAATACTCCAAATGTGGACATGCCAGAGCTTTATTTAACCTAAGTACAACACTCTTCGCTTTGCATTCAGTAATCATGGCAATAAATCCTAAAACTCTGCTTGTTTTCCATACAAACACCTTACCCTTCTTGTGCACTTTAAATGAGTGATTCCCTACTATCCCCAGGGCTCCTTTAACAGGTATCCATGAAAAAAAAGAGAAAAACTTGCGTTTATGCAGCGCCTTTCACAACCACAGTACACCTCAAAGTACTTTACAGCCAAGAAAGTACTATTTTGAAGTGTCGTCCATGTTGCAATGTAGGAAATGCAGCAGCCAATTAGCACACAGCAATCTCACACAAAAAGCAATCTGATAATGACCAGATAATCCATTTTTCTGTGACGTCGATTGAGATTAAATATAAACCAGGACACTGGGGATAATTCCCTGCTCTTCTTTACAATAATGCCATAGGATCTTTTACATCCAGCTGAGAGGGCCGATGGGGCATTGGGTTAACATCTTATGGAAAAGACAGCACCTCCAACAATGCAGCACTCCCTCAGTACTGAACTGGTGTGACAGCCTTGATTTTGATCCTGGAGTGGGACTATAAACCCACAACCTTGTGATTTAGAGACAAAAGTGCTACCAATCAAGCCAAAGTTAACACAAGGTGTTAATATGTCTGGAATTTTCTAGCTTCAAGTGCAGCTCACTGTGCTTGCCCACATTATGGATCCATTCAGCTGAATCATATTAATTAGCTAATTTAACTCATTCCAAATTACTTAACTCCGTATACATTTTTGTATGAAACTGAGAGTGGAATTCTATGCTCTGCCCCATGAGAGGTTTGGAGGTGGGGAGAGCATAAAATCGGGTGGGATGGTGGTGGGGAGAGGGTTCCTGCCAATATCATGCCTCCTCGAAATTTAATCCAGTCGGAAAGGCCGATGAATGGCCTTCCTGGCCCACCGCCAATTGAGGTCCTGAATTGGGCAATTAACCCCCAATTAAGGGCACCTTCCTGCCACAGCTGCAATTACCTGTGCAGCAGGTGGCCCTGTCACCGCATGGGAAGCACGGTAGGATAAACCGCGTGGGCTGCTTCGTGGCTCCAGGGGTGGGGGGGTGGGAGTGCTCCCTCGTTAAAAGGCACTTAGTGGCTGAATGGGTGACCCGGCATTAGAAGAGTGGGGGGCCCGCTGAGATCCATCCCTCGCCCTTGCTGCCGACCCCACCCCACCCCTCACCCGCGACCCCCACCCGACAAGACCCCTCCTGCCCTGACCTAACTGAGGCCTGGCTTCACTGACACTCCTCGGCCTCCAGGACAATCACCTCTAGCAGCAGCCATCGCCTCTGTGGTGGCACTGCAGCTTCTGGCCTCTGATTGGCCGGCAGCTCTCCAAGGGCGGGACTTCCGACGACAGGGTTTTAGATCCTATGGAAGGCCGGCCTGTTTACGCTTAAGTGCCTGATTGGCACTAAATTTGGGCGGTCTTCCGTAAAAGAAAAAGGCAGCGCAGGGATCTCTGTGTCGGTTTCTCCCTCTGAGGCCACAAGGAGAGCACCACATAGACGTGGCTGAGTATGGAGGCACTAAGTGGGTCCCTGGGGTTTATTCTCACTGTCTCTGTTTACTGTTTTCTTTCCTTTGCACAATATAAATGATGGCACTTAAAACTACATGTCTGGGACTCCTTTTATTGCTGTCGTTCCAGGAAAAGTGGTGTGACATGGTGAGGAGGTTTATGGGTTACTTCACAGTGAGGGTGAAGCCTCTGGACAGATGGGCTCCCTTCATTG
Source organism: Heterodontus francisci (assembly GCF_036365525.1). Lineage (NCBI taxonomy): Eukaryota > Metazoa > Chordata > Chondrichthyes > Heterodontiformes > Heterodontidae > Heterodontus > Heterodontus francisci. The sequence continues at coordinate 33,130,217 of NC_090385.1, read as the reverse complement.
GCAGTAAGTGATTTGCTGTTTCAGGCTGCATGGAAGCATTAGCACAGGTATCTCAGACTCACTGCCATGCCTTCCCTTCATCCTGGATCAGGGAAATTCAGTTGGAATGCTCCTGAATAAAATGATCCCTGATATTAGGGCGGATAAGTCACCTGGTCCAGATGGCTTGCATCCCAGGTTGCTAAAGGAAATGGAAGCAAGATGGCTTATTATCATCTTCCAGTCTTTCCTCGATATAGGGGAGGTGACAGAAGATTGAACAGTGGCAAATGTGACACCCTTATTTAAGAAAGGGATGCAAGGACATTCCTAGTAACAACAGGCGAGTCAGTTTAACATCTGTGATGGGTAAGGTTTTAAAAACAGTAATCAGGGAAAAAATCACAGGCATTTAGAGAGCATTGAGTTAATTAAGGAGAGCCAGAACGAACTTGTAAAAGGCAGATTGTGCTTGACTAATCTAATTGATATTTTGATGAAGTAACGAAGAAGATTGATGAAGGGAATGCAATGGATATTGTCTATCTGGATTTTAAGAAAGCCTTTGACAAAGTACCACATAAAAGGCTGGCTAACAAAATTGGCTTAAGGTCAGTTAAATGGTTGTTCTTCAGACAGGAGGATTGTAGACACTGGTGTTCCCCAAGGTTCAGTGTTAAGCCCACTGCTTTTTATAATATATATAAATGGCTTGGGTATTGGAAAACGGAGCAGAATTTCAAAATTTGCCATTGATAACCAAATGTAGAGGTGTGGCCAACGATAAGGATGATACCAATCAATTGCAACAATACATAGATAGGCTAGCAAAATGGGCAGATAGAATTTAGTACAGAGAAATGCGAGGTCACACATTTTTGCGGAAGAGACAGGGAGAGGCAATATAGACTTAATGGCACAGTTCAAAAGGGTGTACATGGACAGAGGGACCTGGAGGTTCATGTGCATGGATCTTTAAAGTTGGCAGGACATATTGAGAGAGTCATTAGCAAAGCATATAGGATCTTGGGCTTCATTAATAAAGGTATTGAGTACAAAAGCAGGAAAGTTATGCTGAACTTTTGTAAAGCTCTGGTTAGGCCACAACTAGAGTATTACATCCAGTTCTGGTCACCCCAATTTAGGAAGGATGTGAGGGCCCATGAGAGGGTGCAGAGGAGATTTACCAGAATGATTCCAAGGTTAGGTTGGAGTAGCTGTGGTTGTTCTCCTTGGAGCAAAGGAGATTGAGGGGAGATTTGATAGAAGTGTACAAGATTATGATAGGTTTGGATAGGGTAGATAAAAAAAAAGCTGTTCACATTAGCTGATGGTGCAAGGACTTGGGGCCACAGATTTAAGGTTTTGGGTAAAAGATGCAGAGGGGATGCGGGGAAGAAACTTTTTATGCAGCGAATAGTAATGATCTGAAATGTGCTGCCTATGAGAGTGATGGAAGCACAGACGATGAATGATTTCAAAAGGAAATTGGATGGGCACATGAGGGAAATAAACTTACAAGGTTATGGGGATAAGGCTGGGGAATGAGACTGACAGGATTGCTCCATCGAGAGCCAACATGGACTCAATGGGCTAAATGGCCTCTTGCTGTGTTGTAATAGCTCTATGATATTTGTGGTATTCTCATGAGCTTTACACACCCCAGGCCATGCCCAGCCACCTCTTTGTGCAGCCAAGGCAACTCTCATTTAAGCATCATTTCCCTTTGCCTCCTTTTCTCTCCTCTTCTACTCCTGCTCTTCCCACAATGAGCTGTCCCCTTCCAGGACCTCATCATCCTCATGGTTCATATCTCCCTGAAGAACTATGTTATGAAGAACACAACAGACCCCACAACGACAGAGACCCTTGCAGGAGGGTATTGCAGGGCTCCACCTGACTGATCCAGGCTCCAGAATAACATCTTCAAAAGCCTGATGGCCTGCTTAGTGGTTGTCCTGGTGAGCAGGTGACTTGGTTGTAACTCCTCTGTGTTTCTGTTTGGAGCTCTGGTAGAGTAGTCAGTAGCCATGTTTTCAAGGGATCTTCCTCATCCTTTAGGACCCATCACAGACATTGGGAGTTGGAGTGAAGATTTGTGGCAGGCTGGACTGCTGGACGATGAAGGAGCCATGGCAATTGCCAGGAAAGTGAGCACAAACATGCAGGAAGCTCTTGTTGTGGCCACAGACCAGTTGAATGTTGAGGGAGTGGAAGCCCTTCCTGCTGATGAAGCTGATTGGGTGGTTGCTGAATGCCTTAAGGCCACATGGTTGCGATTGATTATGCCCCGCACCTGGGGAAATCTACTGATGACAGTGAATCCCAATGCTCTCTGTGCTTTCGAGGCCACATCAGTCATGCAATGAATGTACTGTTCAACTCCTGCAAATAGGGCATCAGTGATCTGCAAGATGCAGTGTTGCGTAGCTGATTGGGAGATGCCACTAGCTTTCGCCGCTGACCCTTGGAAGGAGCCAGAAGTGAAGACGTTCAAGGCCATTGTGACTTTAACAGCTAATGGCAGGACATGATGACCAGTGCTGCGAGGTGTGAGGTCTTCAGTTACGAGGGCACAGTTGTCTGTGACTATCTGCCTGGAGTGTTGCAGTCTCCTGCAGTACTGGGTCTCGGTCATCTCTAGGTAGTTCTGTCTTCGGCAGTCAATCCTATGTTGATGGTATGGCTTCCATTGCCTTCCTGCCCCTCTTTCCTCTTCATTGCCCTCCTGCTACTCTGAGGTTCTGTCATTCTTGCGCTGGGTGTTGCTGCTCATCGCCACTGGGCCCAAAATCTAACAGTCATGCTCCCATTTCCAGCTGTAGCCTTCATTGAGGACAGTTGGCTGTCCTATTGTCCCTTGTTCTTCTGTCCCTGTGATGCCAGGATGGGCATGACCTCCTGTACTGCCTGAGCACAGACTGTCCTTTCTCCTCGCCACCTGTGTAATGCCAAGGGCACCTGATTTCCAAAGGCAGAGTAACCCTCTGCTAACCCTTTTATGGAGCTGAGGTAATTCCCTGGGGTGGCCATGACTGGCTCCCCAGTCTGTACCACCTCCCTTTAACTCATCTGCCCCAGACGGAGTGTGCAACCTGTGCGCCCCGTGAAAATTTCAACTCCCCCATTTAACGAACTTTTAATGAGTTCTTTAACAACATTTATTGGCCTTAAGGGGGAAGCAGGCAGGTTGCGATCCTGCTCTCCCACTGCCCTAAAAGCAACAATATCTTTGTGCCCCATCCACGTCCGTTCTCGATCTCGTCGAGGCCTGAAAATTCAGGCCATAAGGTTTGCTAGTCAGAATGTGATATATGTGGAATAATTACAGCTGGTACTCCTTAAAGTTTCTGCAGCTTTTTTAAACCAAAGTTGGAAGCAGATGGTAATTCTCCGATAGCCATACAAGAGCATACAGAGTGACAAATGGGCTTATTTGGTGGAGTGCTGAGAAAATGACAGTAAAATAAATTGGTGATATTACTGCATCCAGGAAAATTCCCCTGCAGAGGTGAAGCTTCCAGGCTAAAATAAAAGCCAGACACAAGGAAAATTATTTATGAAAAAGTGCCCAAAACCCTACGGAGCAAAAGTATTTGAGAAGGGAACTGCAATAAAAATTCTATCAGCGTCTTCCTTGAAAGAGGATGAAGAAGACGGTGGAATAAAAAGGAATAATGAAAAACAATAAATGGAACCCAAAGGTATGCTTATGTGTGTGCATTTTGGTTCGGGGCATGGGAGGGGAATTTTAGCATTATTTGAAGTTGGCAATGTGGGATCAAAAAAATGTTAACATAACTTATATGCAAAAACACAAATACATGCAGACCATCAACAATAATGAACATATCAGTTTAATATCTTGTGTTATTATTCTCGTTCAGACCACCAAAAAAATCAAAAGAATCGAATCCACTGGCTGACCCCAATTTAGGAAACAGAAACCAAACAGACAAGATTTCACTTTTATGAATTTTACTTTAATACTCAAACCAAAACCAACATAAATCAAACAATAATAAACAGTTAAATCATGGTCAATAAATATCTTAAAGCTTATGCATTAATTATCAGTTGCAAGAAGGATATATCTCTTAAGTCCTTTGGCAGTCCTATCAGCAGGATGATGTCGAATCATCACAAAGTCCTTCAGGTCTTTGAACTTTTCACATAGATCTCCAGATCCTGTCTCCCAAGTTGCAAACACTGGTTTCCATGTGATGGCAGTTTTTTTACAATCCGAACCCCACCGATACAGTTTCCACCAAAAATGCGCACCCTTCCAGAACATCAGTAGTTTTACTCACAATAGTCCTGGTGGTGTAGCTTCACTGGTTTCACCTTATGTAACTCTTTATTGCACTAAAAGCAATGCTAGCAACTTATATATCCAAAGGTCAGCTCTCAGTTCAGGCTCCTCTGTTTGCATTCAAAACAATTATTCCAGCCTACGTATTCGTAGTCTGTTTCAATTCCAAGCAGCTTCTCTGGAAGGGCTCAACATGTCTCTTTAAACAGCAACTCCCAGCTTTGCAGGTGGCTGCAACACCCTCCAGAGTCCTTTTGTAAAACTGAAACCTAAGCTCCAATCACATGTCTCTGGTTAAAAAAGCTATGTGTTTTGTTAACATGGTTCTGACCTCCCAAAACATTGACGCATTTAGTTTCATTTTCAAATCAGGGTCTCTCTCAAAACAAAAACAAGTTTTCAGTTGAAAGTCATAGCACCCAACAGGCCTGTTGTACTGAACGCAGTCTGTACACGAGGACTCCATCATATGTCCCCCCCCCCGGGAAAACTAATGACTTATCATAGTCAGGTTTTCTTTCAAACAGTTCAAAAATATTCTTAATGTCAAATATTTTTTTAGCAAATAACTTATTGTATACTGTACAGGTTTTTTTCCTATGTTACAATTATACATATATTTACAAAATTATAAGGCTTAACTGATAACAGCAATAAGATAAGTAGGATTCAGACATGGTAAGAATTTCACATTTTAGTGCTTTCCTTCATTCTTACACCCTTCCTTAAACTCTGGACAGAGCATCAGCAAATGTTTTTTATTCATTTATGGGGATGTGGGCATCACTGGCCAGGCCAGCATATATTGCCCATCCCTAATTGCCCGTGAGAAGGTGATGGTGAGATGCCTTCTTGAACCGCTGTAATCCATGAGGGGTAAGTGCACCCGTTGGTTGTGGGATTGCTTAGTTCTGTCTATCGCATGCTGCTTCCACAGTTTGGCATGCAAGTAGTCCTGGCTAGTAGCTTCACCAGGTTGACACCTCATTTTGAGGTATACCTGGTGCTGCTCGTGGCATGCCCTCCTACACTCTTCATTGAATCAGGGGGATATGCCTGGCCATGAGGTTACAGATTGTGGTTGAGTACAATACTGCTGCTGCTGATGGTCCACAGCACCTCATGGATGGCCAGTTTTGCATTGCAAGATCTGTTCGAAATCTATCCCATTTAGCACGGTGGTACTGCCACACACAACATGACAGAGGGTATCCTCAATGTGAAGACGGGACTTTGTCTGTGCGCTGGTCACTACTACCAATACTGTCATGGACAGATGCATCTGCGACAGGCAGATTGGTGAGGATGAGGTCAAGTATGTTTTCCCTCACCACCTGCCGCAGACTCAGTCAAGCAGCTATGCCCTTTAGGACTCGGCCAGCTCGGTCAGTAGTGGTGCTACCGAGCCACTCGTAGTGATGAACATTGAAGTCCCCCACCCAGAGTACATTCTGTGCCCTTGCCACCCTCAGTGCTTCCTCCAAGCGCTGTTCAACATGGAGGAGTACTGATTCATCAGAACTGAATGAAAGGTCACAGACCTGAAACATAAACTCTGTTTCTCTCTCCACAGATGCTGTCAGACCTGCTGTGTGTTTCCAGTACGTTCTGTTTTTATTTCAGATTTTCAGCATCTGCAGTATTTTGCTTTTATTCTTAATTCAGGGTCTGCCTGTTGTGCCTCAATCAAAGAGGATCTGCTAAACAATTCCCCGTTACTAGCCTTGGAGCCTTGATCATCAACATCCCCATCCAATTGCTTGAAAAAAGTTTCAGCCACCAAACCTCTGAATTGTCCTTCACAACAAGTGAATCCATCTCATTTTGTTTAACTCCATGACCCTGGGATCTAGTCACAACACAATTTGGGAATATTCCAGGAAATTCTTCCTGCAAAACCTGTTTCAGCAACCTTTACTGGCTTTTCCAAAACTACTGGAGACGCCTTTATCTTATCCCCAGCCAAGTCATTTTCTGGCAAAAAATTTACCCCCTCAATAGGCAAACTAGGAATGACACCTTCGGTAATAGGACTAGTTATCCAGTCACATTTTAAATCAACCCTATATAAAGGAACGGATAAATGGGTTCCACCATTCCCTTGGATTAACACCTTCACATTCAGCAAACTGCCGGGGAAAAAGTTCATATCTCCTGCCAACATTAGTGACTGTGTCGCCCCATATCACTAAGGATAACAATTGGCTTGCCTGCCTCACAAGATAACTATTGAGATACTTCCCCCTTAAACAGAAAGTTTTCTTCAACTTGATTCACTCTATCAGTGGATGTGGGAGAAGCTACCTGCTTATCATGAACGTTGCCCGCTAAAACAGCATTCCCTGGGGGAACACCCTTTGACTGTACACATGCACTGGACTTGTTTTTCCATTGCCAACACTCAGCCTTCACATGTCCTTTCCTATGACAGAAATAGCATGTCAGTCCCCTTAAACTAAACCTTTCCTCCTGACTTTCTCTTTTACGAAACTGAGGTGTGTCTGTCTCTTTGCCTTTGTCATCTTTCTCAATAGAACTGGATCTATTTTCCTTATCAAACTTCCTATCTCTCTAACTTCTCTGAAGGTTTCCAAACTGGGGTCTGTGACTGCTTTTGTGAATCAATTCATAATCATCTGCCATGACTGCGACACCCCTTATTTTACCAACTTTTCGTGCTTCCATTTGGGACCTTATTCCTGAAGGGACATTATTTTTGAATTTTTCCATCAGAATCAATTTCCTAAGGCCCTCAAAATTGTTCACAATCACTATTGATCTATACCACCTATCAAACATCATTTCCTTCTCATGTACAAATTCCATGTGTCTGGCCCTCTTTCTTTTTTAAATTCCTAAATTCTGGTTTGCACACCTCTGGTACAAACCCATAGACACTAAGAACCGCAGTCTTTATTGAAAGAGATCAGTACTCCTCTAAAGCTTCCCTTATGAAAATACTCTGTAGGAGCATTGGCCAAGATGATTTGGGTCAATTCAGAATCATGGCAATTTTCTCAAATGACACAAAATACATTCTATTCCCTCTTCACTCAACCTAGGTACCAAGCAAATATTCTTTGCCAAATCAAAAGTACAAAGAATTTCCTTTGGATCATCCCTGTTTTGCACCTCCAATTTACGTCCATTGGCTTTCAGCCTTTCCTTTTTCAATTTATGCTCTGATGTCCATTTTTGCATTTCTTGTTCGCTTTTTCTTTCTCTTCACTTTCACTTTTGCTTTCTGTTTCGAATTCAAGTTTTCTCATTTCAAATTGTATTTGGCTTTCTCTTCCTTTTTCTTCCCTTTCTTCTCTTTCTCTTTCTCTTTCCACTCACAGATTCGCTAGTTTTAATTTTCTCCTTTCCCTTTCTTTTTCTGATTCAATTCTGGCTAGCTCTACTTGAATACTAGCAGAAACATCCTTTTCTTCTTCAAGCTTCAAGTGATGAACTGATTCTTGGATTATCTCTGTTTTCCTAGCCCCTGATTTTAAGCTGACCCTATGCTCCCTGCTGTAGCCTTTAGATTTTCTTCTGTCCACTGTTTCAAGGCACTAAGAGACAAATCCCCCTTTCTCCCCAAAGGCTTGAGCATCAAAGGTACTCATGTTGATTTCCCACTGAACACAGCCAAAGCAAATGTGAAATATTGTTTGCTTAAATACTGGAAAATTCCAGCAAACCTGTTTCACAGCCTAATCTGGACTGCTCCTGGATGAGGCCCAATTTTGTTATGATCACCGTGGAGACAACCAACAAACCAAAGGGATCCACAGACTGATCCCAATTTAGGAAACAAAACCAAACAGACAAGATTTCACTTTTATAAATTTTAGTTAAACACTCAAACCAAAACCAACATAAATTAAACATGAATTAATAGTTAAATCACAGTCAATTTCTTTCTTAAAGGTTACACATTAACTATCAGATGCAAGAAGGATATATCTCACAAGTTCTTTGACATTCCTATCAGCAGGATGAAGCCGAACCATCACAAAGTCCTTCAGGTCTTTGAACGTTGCACATAGATCTTCAGATTCCATTTCCCAAGTTACAAATGCCAGTTTCCATGTGAAGGCAGGTTCTCTGCAATCTGATATCCACCGATATCATCTCCACCAAAACTGCGCACCCCTCTGGAACTTCCATGGTTTTGCTCGCAACAGTCCTGGCAGTGTAGCTCAGTGGTCTCACCTTACGTAACTCTTTAAGGCACCAAAAACAATGGTAGCAACTTGTATTTTCCAAAGGTGAGCTCTCAGTCCAGGCTTTTCTGCCTGTAGTCAAAACAACTATTCTAGCCTGCGGCTTTGTAGTCTATTTCAATTCCAAGCAGCTTCTCTGGAAGGACAAAATATCTGCAGCTCTTAACTTGACTCTTTAAATGACAACTACCATCTTTGCAGCTGGATTCAATACCCTCCAGAGTATTCTTGTAAAACTGAAACCTAAGCTTCAATCACATGTCTCTTGTTAGAAAAAACTGTTTCTTTTGCTAACCTGGTTCTGACCTCCAAAAACATTGAGGCTTTTATTTTCATTTTGCAAATCAGGGTCTTTACACAGAGGGTGGTGAATCTTTGGAATTCTCTGCCCCAGAGGGCTGTGGAGGCTCAGTCATTCAGTATATTCAAGACAAAGATTGATAGATTTCTAGATATTAAAGATATCAAGGGATATGGGGATAATGTGGGAAAATGGTTTTGAGGTAGAAGATTAGCCATGATATAGTTGAATAGTGGAGCAGGTTCGAGGGGCTGAATGGCCTACTCCTGCTCCTATTTCCTATGCTCCTAAGTTCTTATGTATCCAAAGCATATATCATAGCACCCAACAGGTCAGCTGCACAGAATACAGTCTGCACACGAGGGCTGGGATTTTGTGTGGCCCCCTAAGGCAGGGTCGGAGGCGGTGGGGGGGGGGGGGGGGGTGGGGGTGCACAGAGAATTGCGAAGGGTTGCAGGGGCAGTGGCGGAAAGCCCATTGCCTCCCCATTGTCAAGCCAACTTCCCAAGGGCTGGATAGGCCGACAATGGCTTTCTCGCCCAGAGGCCAATTGAGGCCATGTGGCCTATTGACAGCCAAATCCTGTGGCGGGAGTGCCTCCACTGCAAAGGAGTTCTGAAGAAGGGTCACTGACCTGAAAAGTTAACTCTGCTTCTCTCTCCACAGATGCTGCCAGACCTGCTGAGTATTTCCAGCATTTCTTGTTTTTATTTCAGATTTCCAGCACCTGCAGTATTTTGCTTTTATTTTAGAGGATATAGATAGGTTGAGAGAGTGGGCAAAAACTTGGCAGATGGAGTTTAATGTAGAAAAGTGTGAGGTCATGCACTTCGGTAGGAAGAACCAAAAGGCAGACTATTATTTAGATGGAGAGAGACTTCAAAAAAGTGCAGCACAGAGGGATCTGGATGTTCTTGTGCATGAAACACAAAACGTTAGCATGCAGGTGCAGCAAGTAATTAAGAAGGCAAATGGAATTTTGGCCTTTATTGCTAGGGGGTTGGGGTTTAAAAATAGGGGAATCTTGTTACAACTGTACAGGGTGTTGGTGAGGCCGCAGCAGGAGTACTGTGTACATTTTTGGTCCCCGTATTTAAGAAAGGATATACTGGCTTTGGAGGCAGTTCAAAAGAGATTCACTAGGCTGATTCCTGGGATGAAGGGGTTGACTTATCAAGAATGGCTAAACAGGTTAGGCCTTTATTCATTAGAGTGTAGAAGAACGAGGGGTGATCTGATTGAAACGTACAAGATTCTGAGGGGGCTTCACAGGGTAGATGTTGAGAAGATGTTTCCACAAGTGGGGAAATCTTGAACTAGGGGACATAGTCACAGAATAAGGGGACACTTATTTGAAACTGAGATGCGAAGGAATTTCTTCTCTCAGAGGGTAGTGAATGTATGGAATTCTCTACCCCAGAGAGTTGTGGAGGCTAGATCACTGAAAGTATGTAAAGAGGAGGTGGATAGATTTTTGAAATGTTGGGGAGTAAAGGCTATGAGGAGCTGGCAGGAAAGAGGAGTTGAGGTCTGGGTCAGATCAGCCATGATCTTATTGAATGGCAGGGCAGGCTTGAGGGGCCAAATGGCCTACTCCTGCTCCTATTTCTTATGTTCTTATATTCTTAACCCCCAGGCTCCCCTCGCCTTCTGGACTAGCCCCGGTGATCCTGCCTCATCTACCACTGGTCTGGTGTTCCAGCGCTGGGGCTAGGTCCAAGCCCTCTGCAGTACCAGCTCCCGATGGCACTGCTGATACTGCTGAGCTGCCGGCCCTCTGATTGATATCACTGGTTATGCAGTTGAACGACTTAAGTGGGATATAACTTGTCCATATCATAGATGATGTTATCCAGAATTTCCTCTATGTCGCCTGTGCCAGAAAATTAAACTGTTCACCAGTAAAATTGCACACATGTTTCATGGGTAAGCTCATTTGCATATGAAATTATATAAATTTTGGGATAATTGCATTCTAAAAATGCAGTGAGCAGCTTAAGTGCCACGTAACGTCATTGCATAGGTGGTGCAGTGTCTGCAAAGACTGCAGTCTTCAGTAGAAAACTGGGAAAATAACAAGGGACTGCAGAGATTCTTTCCTTGACCTCTGCATTTTATTTAGTCAGAGCATCTCCCAGCCTCATCTGAAGTGCCTCTTGCCAGAACCACGGGCAGTCACAGGCCAGCTGTGCCCATGGGCCACCATGTATATTTGTCTATACAATCTTGAAAGGCTGCTGATAGTGTAGCTCCTTACCACTGACTGAGCTCTATGTTTCTGTTAAGTCATTTTTGCTGCTCTGATATTTTTAAGGGCAAGAGACTGATGATCCTAATAAAGTTTCTGAGGCTCAGTGAGCTAGAAATGGCTTTAATCTCTTTAATTAATAACTACATTGGAATTATTAGTTCTTGTCAATGAACATTATGACTGGGACTGAAATCTTATTGGAAAATGTGGTTAGCCAATATCAGCAGTTATAATAGTAAAACAATAAGATTTACCATCAGTGGTAGCATTGCCCCACCACCCACAGAAGGTGGTAAATCTAGCCTAGTGTAATCTACAAATGCACAATGCTGTTACTGGATTTAAATTGAAAAATGTTTCTATTTCATTGTGCTCATCATATGCTGAAAGGACATATAGGGCTGGATTTTGTTCTCCCCCAGGTGCCGGGTTCCGTGGCTGGGGTGGGGGTTGGGGGTGCTGAAGATGGCTCTGGATGAGGCCCGCCACGGATCTCGACGTTGGGAGGGTCCAGCCTGATCCTCCCTGCAGTGATGAGGCTCCGTCGTGGCCCCCCTGCGACTGGGCGATGGGACCTCAATTGACATATTCAAATCAAGAAAATGAATACATTTAAATAGACTTATCTACGATCTTGAGGGCCCGCCGCGATCTTCGGCACAGTAGCCGGCACTCCTGTACCTTCAAATCTCCGTCCGGGGAAATGAGGCGCCACACTGATGAGTGGGGGGAGGAAGTAAGATTTTCAGTGTGGTGGGGGTGGGGGGGGTGGTGTGCAGGGAAACGGGGTCAAATAAATGTAATAGGTGTAGGGGATTTTGCAAAGGGTTGAACATTAAACTTTGTGCAGTTTGTTGTGGGAGAATGTCAGATGTAAAAAGTAAGTGTTATGCGGGAGAAAGGGCAAATAGTTACTTTAATTGTTATTGGGGGTCTAGGAAGGGGGGGCGCTATAAATTTATTTATTTAATTTATGGAGGGTTAATTCTTTAAATATTTGCGCCGGCAATGGTGTCAGCTGCCGGTGCACAGGTGTGGCGCCATTTTTAAAGGGCATCCAGCCCTGCCGGCACAGGAAGGGTGATGCAGGAATCTTGCTGGCGCTTTTGCCGGAGGTCAAGACCCCCATCGCCGAGATAAAAGCCCGGCCCATATGTTTATTCCATGACATCTTTGTCATTTAATCTCTCCTGCCCTCCACCCTATCACAGACCTTCCCTTAGGTTCTTCTTCCTCCTTACCTTCACTTGCTCAAAGCTTATTACATTTATAACTTTTGCGAGTTCTGATGAAATGTCACAGACCTGAAATGTTACCTCTGTTTCTGTCTCCACAGATGCTGCCGGACCTGCTGTGTATTTCCAACACTTTCTGTTGTTATTTCAGATTTCCAGCAACTGCAGTATTTAATTTTAAAAAAAATATTCATTCATGGCATGTGGGCATCGCTGGCTAGGCCAATTACTGCCCTATCAGTCTACTCTCGATCATCAGCAAAGTGATGGAAGCGGTCGTCAACAGTGTTATCAAAAAGTACTTCCCCAGCAATAACTTGTTCACTGACACTCAGTTTGGGTTCTATCAGGCCACTCAGCTCCTGACCTCATTACAGCCTTTGTCCAAACATGGACAAAAGAGCTGAACTCCAGGGAGAGGTGAGAGTGATTGCCTTTGACATCAAGGCAGCATTTGATTGAGTAGGGCAGCAATGAGCCCGAGCAAAACTAGAGTCAATGGGAATGATTGTCTGGATGGGTGCAGCCCATCCCTAATTGTCCTTGAGAAGGTGGTGGTGAGCAGTCTTCTTGAACCGCTGCAGTCATTGGGGTGTAGGTACACCCACAGTGCTGTTAGGCAGCGAGTTCCAGGATTTTGGCCCAGTGACAGTGACGAAATGGTGATATAGTTCCAAGTCAGGATGGTGTGCAGCTTGAAGGGGAAATTGCAAGTGGTGGCCTTTTATGCAACTTCTGCCCTTGTCCTTCTAGGTGGTAGAGGTCAGGGGTTTAGAAGTTGCTGTCAAAGGAGCCATGGTGCGTTGCTGCAGTGCATCTTGTAGATGGTACACACTGCTGCCACTGTGAGTTGGTGATGAAGGGAGTGAACGTTGAAGGAGATGGACGGGGTGCCAATCATGCAGGCTGCTTTGTCCTGGATGGTGTCAAGCTTCTTAAGTGTTGTTGGAGCTGCACCCATCCAGGCAAGTGGAGAGTATTCCATCACACTCCTGACTTGTGCCTTGTAGATGGTGGACAGTCATTGGGGTGAGAGGAGATGGGTTACTTGCTGCAGAATTCCCAGACTCTGACCTGCTCTTGTAGTATTTATGTGGCTGATCCAGTTCAGTTTCTGGTCAATGGTAACTCCCATGATGTTGATAGTGGGGGATTCGGCAATGGTAATGCCATTGAACATTTAAGTGGAGATGGTTAGATTCTCTCTTGTTTGCGATGGTCATTGCCTGTGGCGCAAATGTTACTTGCCACTTATCAGCCCTGGATGTTGTCCAGGTCTTGCTGCATCTGGAGACGGGCTGTTTCATATCTGAGGAGTCGTGAATGGTGCTGAATATTGTGCAATCATCAGCGAACATCCCCACTTCTGACCTTTTGATAGAGGGAGGTCATTAACGAACAGCTGAAGATGGCTGGGCCTAGGACACGACCCTGAGGAACTCCTGCAGTGATGTCCTGGGACTGAGATGACTAACCTCTAACAACCACAACTATCTTCCTTTGTGCTAGATGTGACTCCAACCAGCGGGGAGTTTTCCCGCAGATTCCCATTGACTTCAGTTTTGCTAGGGCTCCTTGATGCTATACTCGGTCAAATGCTGCCTTGATGTCAAGGGCAGTCACTTTCACCTCACCTCTGGAGTTCAGCTCTTTTGTCTATGTTTGGACAAAGGGTGCAATGAGGTCCAGAGCCGAGTGGCCCTGACAGAACCCAAACTAAGCATCAGTGAGCAGGTTATTGCTGAGCAAGTGGTGCTTGATAGCACTGTAAATGACCCCTTCCATCACTTTACTGATGATTGAGAGTAGACTGATAGGACGGTAATTGGCCGGGTTGGATTTGTCCTACATTTTGTGTACAGGACATACTTGGGCAATTTTCCACATTGCTGGGTAGATTTATTTATTTATTTAGAGATACAGGCCCTTCGGCCCGCCGAGTCAGTGCCGACCAAGAACCACCCATTTATACTAACCCTACAGTAATCCCATATTCCCTACCACCTACCTACATGAGGGGCAATTTACAATGGCCAATTTACCTATCACCTGCAAGTCTTTGGCGGTGGGAGGAAACTGGAGCACCCGGCGAAAACCCACGTGGTCACAGGGAGAACTTGCAAACTCCGCACAGGCAGTACCCAGAATTGAACCCGGGTCCCTGGAGCTGTGAGGCTGCGGTGCTAACCACCGCGCCACTGTGCCGCCCATATGCCAGTGTTGTAACTGTACTGGAACAGCTTGGCTAGGGGTGCAGGTAGTTCTGGAGCACAAGTCTTCAGTACTATTGCCAGAGTGTTGTCAGGGCCCAAAGCCTTTGCAATATCCATTGCCTTCAGCCTTTTCTTGCTATCACATGGAGTGAATCGGATTGGCTGAAGACTGGCTTCTCTGATGCTGGATACCTCAGGGGAGGCTGAGATGGATCATCCACTAGGGACATCTGGCTGAAGATGGATGCAAATGCTTCAGCCTTGTCTTTTGCACTGGTGTGCTGGGCTTCCCCATTGTTGAGGCTGGGAATATTTGTGGAGCCTCTTCCTCCTATTAGTTATTTAATCGTCCACAACCATTCATGACTGGATGTGGCAGGATTGCAGAGCGTAGGTCTGATCTGTTGATTGTGGGATTGCTTAGCCCTGTCTATCACATGCTGCTTTAATAGCATTGTATACAGGGAGAAAGGGTTCTGAGATGATCAGCAGTTAAGATGCTAATGAGATAGCTTTCATATTGTTTCCTCATAGACTGAAAATAACAATCAATTTGGAAGCCTATCTTTAAAATCGATGAACACTATACACTCAGGAGGAGGGGAAAAATGGTCTTGGCAGGAATGCAAAATGAACAAGAACAAACACATTTTACATCATGCCTAATTTTCTTTTCCATTTTGGTGTGAAATAGGCAGCAAATTCTCTATTGCATTCTATTTTGTACAATTACCGAAGACAAATTTCACCCTGATCATGTTGGAAGGTTTTTGATCTCTGTAAACAGTTAAGAACAAAGCAGTTAGACGCACCTAAAAAAACTGTTGTAATATGGAAACTACTAAATCAGCAAGATCCCAGAAAAGACAGGTTCAAAGGGTCAGAAAAGAAAGGAATTAGTCTGTTTTATGTCAAACAAGGTGACCCAGTGAAGTGGTAGCATGTTCATTTTTGTCAGGTTTTTACATGGAAATACATTGTAGTGATTGAACTAAGTCAATCTGAAAATAATTATTGTTTTGTATGTTCACCCAACTGCAACCAATAAAGCAGCTTAACAATTCAAACTAAGCCTTGCAACATATAGCATTAGCTTGGTCTTTCTTTGGAAAGATTGAAAATTTATTTTTTATTCTTTCATGTCTTGTGCCTAATTCGCACTTACTCTTAAAGAATCCACGGAATCCAATTGGTGAAAGGTATATCAATATTTTATTCACACACTAAATCATCAAAGCACAAGCTCTCACTACTTGCACAGTATAGATTAGAACATTACAGCGCAGTACAGGCCCTTCGGCCCTCGATGTTGCGCCGATCATCTGACCTACACTATTCCATTTTCATCCATATGTCTATCCAATGACCACTTAAATGCCCTTAAAGTTGGCGAGTCTACTACTGTTGCAGGCAGGGCGTTCCACGCCCCTACTACTCTCTGCGTAAAGAAACTACCTCTGACATCTGTCCTATATCTTTCACCCCTCAACTTAAAGCTATGTTCCCTCGTGTTTGCCATCATCATCCGAGGAAAAAGACTCTCACTATCCACCCTATCTAACCCTCTGATTATCTTGTATGTCTCTATTAAGTCACCTCTCCTCCTCCTTCTCTCTAACGAAAACAACCCCAAGTCCCTCAGCCTTTCCTCGTAAGACCTTCCTTCCATACCAGGCAACATCCTAGTAAATCTCCTCTGCACCCTTTCCAAAGCTTCCACATCCTTCCTATAATGCGGTGACCAGAACTGCACGCAATACTCAAGGTGCGGCCTCACCAGAGTTTTGTACAGCTGCATCATGACCTCGTGGCTCCGAAACTCGATCCCCCTACTAATAAAAGCTAACACACCATATGCCTTCTTAACAGCCCTATTAACCTGGGTAGCAACTTTCAGGGATTTATGTACCTGGACACCAAGATCTCTCTGCTCATCTACACTACCAAGAATCTTCCCATTAGCCCAGTACTCTGCATTGCTGTTACTCCTTCCAAAGTGAATATTCCAAAGTATAGTACCCGTCAAGGCACAAGGTGATCAGTCTCGGACTTGCGGTTACTCTTCTGTTCTCTGAGCCCTTGACTCAGGGGTATCTTCTTGAGTGTTCTTCCCTGGGGTTCTCGTGCCTTTCCCAGTTTCAGTCAGGGTTAAATCTTATTTCCAAGACCCTCCGCTCTTACTTACTCATAGGTATCTGGTATAATGACATAATGATAATTCCTTATTTGGCTCAGTGAGCACCTGTTCAACATTTTAAAGTTTCCCATTGTCTACTATGAGTCTAATCATATCTGGTGTCCATGACGACTCCTTTATCTGCTATGTGCAAGGACAGCGTCTGGGATCATCAATATGTCTTTTCTATACTGTCTACAATTCCTCGGCCATCCATGTGCTGTGGCCCCTTTCTACCCAGCCCCCCCTCCCACCCCCCTAGGCTTTAACACATTGTTCATTGTTGTGTGACTAGCCCCTTTGTTTCAACTAAGTTCATATGTGTTTTTACTATATGTATTTTTACTGGGTCTACACATGGGATGTGAGCATTGTTGGCAGGCCAGCATTTGTTATCCATCCCTAGTTGCCCTTGAGAAGGTGGTGTGAGCCACCTTCTTGAACTGCTGCAATCCATGTAATGTAGGTACACCCATAGTGCTATTAGGGAGGAGTTCCAGGTTTTTGACCCAGTGGCAGTGAAGGAATGAGAATATAGTTACAAATCAGGATGGTGTGCGACTTGGAGGGGAACTTGCAGGTGGTGGTGTTCCCATGCGTCTGCTGCCCTTGTCCTTCTAGGTGTTCGAGGTCACGGGTTTTGGAAGGTGCTGTTGAAGGATGCTTGGCACGTTGTTGCGGTGCATCTTGTAGACGGGACACACTGCTGCCACTGTACACCAATGGTGGAGGGAGTGAATGTTTAAGGTGGTGGATGGGTGCCGATCCAGCGAGCTGCTTCATCCTGGATGGTGTTGAGTTTCTTGAGTGTTGTTAGAGCTGCATTCATCTGGGCAAGTGAAGAGTATTCATCACACTCCTTGTACTTGGTGGACAGGCTCTGGGGATTCAGGAATAAAAACAAGAAATGCTGGAACCACTCAGCAGGTCTGGCAGCATCTGTGGAAAGAGAAGCAGAGTTAATGTTTCGGGTCAGTGACCCTTCTTCAGAACTAGCAAATATTAGAAATGTCAAAGGGAGCCGGGGGTGGGGCAAGAGATAACAAAGGAGAAGGTGTAGATTGGACAAGGCCAAGAGGTCATGGAGCAAAGGCAAACAATATGTTAATGGTGTGTTGAAAGACAAAGCATTAGTACAGATAGGGTGTTAACGGACTGAGGATTGAGCAGCAGCAAGTACAAACTTGAAAAAAAACAGTGGGTAAGCAAACTGAACAAACTACAATGAAATGAAATAAACAAAAGAAAAAAGATTGTAAAAAATGTAAAAAATAAAAAATAAAAAATAACTAAAAATAAAAATAAAATGGGAGGCCCATCATGCTCTGAAATGATTGAACTCAATGGTCAGTCCAGCAGGCTGTAGTGTGCCTAATCTGAAAATGAGATGCTGTTCCTCGAGCTTGCGTTGATGTTCAGTGGAACACTGCAGCAAGCCCAGGATAGAGATATGAGCATGAGAGCAGGGGAGAGTGTTGAAATGGCAAGCAACCGGAAGTTCAGGGTCCTGCTTCTGGACTGAGCGGAGGTGTTCCACAAAGCGGTCACCCAGTCTGCGTTTGGTCTCCCCAATGTAGAGGAGACCACATTGTGAGTAGCGAATACAGTATACTACATTGAAAGAAGTACAAGTAAATCGCTGCTTCACCTGAAAGGAGTGTTTGGGGCCTGGGATAGTGAGGAGAGAGGAGGTAAGTGGGCAGGTATTACACCTCCTGCGATTGCAGGGGAAGGTGCCTTGGGACGGGGACGAGGTGGTGGGGGTAATAGTGGAGTGGACCAGGGTATCGCGGAGGGAACGATCCCTTCGGAATGCTGACAGGGGAAGGGAGGGGAAGATGCGTTTGGTAGTGGCATCACGCTGGAGGTGGCGGAAATGGCGGAGGGTGATCCTTTGGATATGGAGGCTGATGGGGTGGAAAGTGAGGACAAGGGGAACCCTGTCACGGTTCTGGGAAGGAGGGGAAGGGGTGAGGGTAGAGGTGCGGGAAATGGGCCAGACATGGTTGAGAGCCCTGTCAACAACAGTGGGCGGGAATCCTCGGTTGAGGAAAAAGGAGGTCATATCAGAAGCACCGTCATGGAAGGTGGCATCACCAGAGCAGATGCGTCAGAGATGGAGAAACTGGGAGAATGGAATGGAGTCCTTACAGGAGGTAGGGTGTGAAGAAGTGTAGTCCAGGTAGCTGTGGGTGTTGGTGGGCTTATAATGGATATTAGTAGACAACCTATCCCCAGAGATGGAGACAGAGAAGTCGAGGAAGGGAAGGGAAGTGTCAGAGATGGACCATGTAAAGGTGAGAGAAGGGTGGAAATTGGAAGCAAAGTTGATAAAGTTTTCCAGTTCAGGGCGGGAGCAGGAAACGGCACCGATACAGTCATCAATGTACCGGAAAAAGAGTTGGGGGAGGGGTCCTGAGTGGGACTGGAACATAGAATGCGCGACATATCCCACAAAAAGACAGGCATAACTAGGACCCATGCAGGTACCCATAGCAACACCTTTTACTTGAAGGAAGTGAGTGGAGTTGAAGGAGAAGTTGTTCAATGTCAGAACAAGTTCAGCCAGGCGGAGGAGGGTGGTGGTGGATGGGGACTGGTTGGGCCTCTGTACGTCTTGTATTGTACTTCTTTCAATGTAGTATACTGTATTCACTGCTCACAATGTGGTCTCCTCTACATTGGGGAGACCAAACGCAGACTGGGTGACCACTTTGCGGAACACCTTCGCTCAGTCCACAAGCAGGACCCTGAGCTTCCGGTTGCTTGCCATTTCAACACTCTCCCCTGCTCTCATGCTCATATCTCTATCCTGGGCTTGCTGCAGTGTTCCAGTGAACATCAACGCAAGCTCGAGGAACAGCATCTCATTTTCCGATTTGGCACACTACAGCCTTTTGGACTGAACATTGAGTTCAATCATTTCAGAGCATGACGGGCCCCCCATTTTACTTTTATTTTTAATTATTTTTTTCTTGTTTCTTTTTTGCATTTTTTACAATCTTTTTTCTTTTGTTTATTTCATTTCATTGTAGTTTGTTCAGTTTGCTTACCCACTGTTTTTTTTCATGTTTGTACTTGCTGCTGCTCAATCCTCAGTCCGTTAACACCCTATCTGTACTAATGCTTTGTCTTTCAACACACCATTAACATATTGTTTGCCTTTGCTCCATGACCTCTTGGTCAGCTATGTGGCCTTGTCCAATCTACACCTTCTCCTTTGTTATCTCTTGCCCCACCCCCAGCTCACTTGCTTATAACCTTTGACATTTCTAATATTTGCTAGTTCCGAAGAAGGGTCACTGACCCGAAACATTGACTCTGCTTCTCTTTCCACAGATGCTGCCAGACCTGCTGAGTGGTTCCAGCATTTCTTGTTTTTATTTCAGTTTTCCAGCATCTGCAGTATTTTGCTTTTATTTGGGGATTCAGGAGGTGGGTTTCTCACCACAGAATTCCCAGCCTCTGACCTGTTCTTGTAGCCACAATATGTATATGGCTGGCCCAGTTAAGTTTCTGGTCAATGGTGACCCCCAGGATGTTGATAGTGGGAGATTCAGCGATGGTAATGCCGATGAATGTCAAGGGGAGATTGTTAGATTCTCTCTTGTTGGAGATGGTCCTTGCCTGGCACTTATGTGGTGCCAATGTTACTTGCCACTTATCAGCTCAAGCTGATATGCATGTGCCAAAAACATGAAGATTCAGTCCAGTTCACAAGGGAATGCTATTGTTAAATCCTTGGGTTGTGCTATTGTTGAAGTAGATTTTGGGCCATCCAAATCAACTCTCATAAAAGCAAAATCCTCAGTCAACTTTATGGAGCAATTGATACTGCTGAATCTGAATTTGTAGTAAAAGGGAAAACTAGGAGAGTCAATAGTAATGTTAGCTCTGTAATGTGATAAGTAACTCTACTCAAGAGACTAACCATTACCCACAAATAGCTTTGTCATTTATAACTTATTCAGTATTCTCGCCCCTCAGAAGACACTTATCAAAAAGCATTGGTATCCTTGATGTATTACGCTTCTAATTCTTATCGTGGAAAGAGCATCCAACTGAAAAATTTATGCATTTGAATGGTTTTTATAAGTCAGGAAATGAGCCAAGATTGGAATGTTTGCAATTTTGCTGTAGTGGAGTCATCCTGGTGAATAGGATTTTTACCTCTCTTGGTATTTCTTCTTCAGTGTAAGTACTCAAGAATTTTTAAGAACAAGTAAAACGCTTTGCACCTGTTTAAACTGATCAGTTCAATGGCTCTTCCTCAAATGTAAAGTGAAAAGGTTCCACCTGACGTTGCTTCTTATTCCTAACTTGCTGATTTTTAGCTTGTGTTTCCTGTCCAAAATAAAGCTTCAGGCAGAGAAAAGCTGTACCACAGTAACTCTGATTTTCTGACTGACTCTACCTACAAGTACAGACTGCATGCCGGTGGAACAGTGAATTTACCTTTAAAAACCTGATACAAAAATGTTCACATAACTGTCATGGTCATGTAAGGGATTTCAAATCCATGCTGTATAGTAGTAGTTTCACTAAAATGAAAATGAAAGTCTAACAGATGTCACTGCTTTCGTATCCAATTAATACCCTGTATTATTAAGTTCAGTTTTTTCAGTTCAGAGATACAGCACTGAAACAGGCCCTTCGCCCACCGAGTCTGTGCCGACCATCAACCACCCATTTATACTAATCCGACACTAATTCCATATTCCTACCACATCCCCACCTGTCCCTATATTTCCCTACCACCTACCTATACTAGGAGCAATTTATAATGGCCAATTAACCTATCAACCAGCAAGTCTTTGGCATGTGGGAGGAAACCGGAGCACCCGGAGGAAACCCACGCAGACACAGGGAGAACTTGCAAACTCCACACAGGCAGTACCCAGAATTGAACCCGGTTCGCTGGAGCTGTGAGGCTGCGGTGCTAACCACTGCACCACTGTGCCGCCCCTTTATATTTATATAACATCTTTTGTCTTACTTTTTGAATCACAGTAAAATGATTACCAAGTGCTTTCATCTTTTTGAAAGCTTTTTTTCTTCCTAATGACATGGTCATAATTCTAAACACCCAGTGCAGGCTAAGTTTAAGGCCCAAGATGTTTTAACTCGGGTCTCATATGCATGCTGCTGGGTCAGCTGCCCTCTTGAAATAGGTGGTGTGGGATCTGAATTCCCCCTCTCCCCCGCCCCCCCAAACCTGGACTTTGTGAAGTATGGGGAAGGAACCCCAACCCCCACGGACACTAGTACTGTGAATGAGAGCCAAACCTCAACATAAAGCACACAGAGGCAGACTGCATTTCAATGGGTCAATTTCAAACATTCCAACATCACAGCAGAACTGATACTGTTAAAGGACTTATAGAGTCATAGAGTTATACAGCACAGAAACAGGCTCTTTGGCCCATCATACTCATACCGGCTATCAAGCACCTATCTATTCTAATCCCTTTTTCCAGCACTTGGCCCGAATTCTTGTATGCTGTGGCGTTTCAAGTGCTCATCTAAGTACTTCTTAAATGTTGTGAGGGTTCCTGCCTCTACCACCCCTTCAGGCAGTGTGTTCCAGATTCCAACCACCCTCTGGGTGAAAAAATATTTCCTCAAATCCTCTCTAAACCTCCTGCCCCTTACCTTAAAACTATGCCCCCTGGTAATTCACACCTCTGCTAAGGGAAAAAGTTTCGTCCTATGTAATCTATCAATGCCCCTCATCATTTTGTATACCTCAATCCCCCCTCAGCCTTCTCTGCTCGAAGGAAAACAACCCTGGCCTATCCAGTCTCTCTTCATAGCTGAAATGCTCCAGCTCAGGAAACATCCTTATGAATCTCCTTTGCACGCTCTCCAGTGCAATCACATCCTTCCTATAGTGTGTCGACCAGAACTGTACACAGTACTCCAGCTGTGGCCTAACTAGCATTTTATACAGCTCCATCATAACCTCCCTGCTGATATAGTCTATGCCTCGGCTAATAAAGGCAAGTATCCCATATACCTTCCTGACCACCTTATTTACCTGTGCTGCTGCCTTCAGTGATCTATGGACAAGTACACTAAGGTCCCTCTGACCCTCTGTACTTCCTAGAATCCTACCATCCATTGTATATTCCCTTGCCTTGTTAGTCCTCCCGAAATGCACCACCTCACACTTCTCAGGATTAAATTCCATTTGCCGCTGTTCTGCCCAATTTACCAGCCCATCTATATCGTCCTGTAATCTAAAGCTTTCCTCCTCACTATTTACGACACCACCAATTTTCGTGTCATCTGCGAACTTACTGATCATACCTCCTATATTCATGTATAAATCATTAATGTACATTACAAACAGCAAAGGGCCCAGCACTGATCCCTGAGGTACACCATTGGTCACAGGCTTCCAATCGCAAACACAACCCTCGACCATCACCCTCTGCCTCCTGCCACTAAGTCAATTTTGGATCCAATTTGCCAAATTGCCCTGGATCCCATGGGCTCTTACCCTCTTAAACAATCTCCCATGCGGGACCTTATCAAAAGCCTTACTGAAGTCCATGTAGACTGGATCAACTGCTATACCCTCATCTACACATCTAGTCACCTCCTCGAAAAATTTAATCAAATTTGTTAGGCATGATCACCCCCTGGCAAAGCCATGCTGACTATCCTTGATTAATCCCTGCCTCTCCAAGTGGAGATTAATCCTGTCCCTCAGAACCTTTTCCAATAGTTTCCCTACCACTGATGTTAGACTCACTGACCTGTAATTACCTAGTTTACCCCTGCTACCCTTCTTGAATAATGGCACCACATTCGCTGTCCTCCAGTCCTCTGGCACATCTCCTGTGGCCAGAGAGGATTTGATAATTTGTGTCAGAGCCCCTGCTATCTCCTCCCTTGCCTCACATAACAGCCTGGAATACATCTCATCTGGGCCTGAGGATTTATCCACTTTTAAGCCTACTAAAACTGCTAATACCTCCTCCCTTTCAATGCTAATTTGTTCGAGTATATCACAATCCCCCTCCCTGATCTCTACACCTACATCGTCCTTCTCTATAGTGAACACAGATGAAAAGTAATCATTTAAAACCTCACCTTGGTCCTCCGGCTCCACACACAGATTACCACTTCGGTGCCTAGTGGGCCCTACTCTTTCCCTGGTTATCCTCTTGCCCTTAATATACTTATAAATGCCTTGGGATTTTCCTTTATCTTGCCTGCCAGTGCTTTTTCATGCCTCCTCTTTGCTCTCCTAATTACTTTTTTAAGTACCCCCCTACACTTTCAATACTCCTCTAGGGCCTCTGCTGTTTTTAGCTCTCTGAACTATAACAGTAACATAGGATTACTGCCATCATGCAACCCAATTTAGTAATTGGGGAGGCCATTGTTACAAAAAACCGGCCCCAGACCACAGCATTCACTCCTGTCAAGACAGGAGAGAACCCTTTTCATGTATATCATCTCTGGAGCCTGGAATACCTCACCTTGGTGAAGTTCATTGTTCTCGGTCATGGAAATAACATCAGCACTGAATGGATCTGTCTGGATCAGGCAGGTAACAGACGAAAGGGATTAAAAGGTGCTAAGCGCTGACCATCCAGCAGGATAGCTTCAGGAGATGTGTTTATGATATTTCGATAAAGTTCATCATAAAAAGGACAAGATCAAAGGGTTTTGCACTGCAGTCAAGAAGGAGGGTCAGGAACAATCAACCTGGCTCGTGGACCTATACATTCTCACCAGAAGGTCCAACCGCATGGAGGATTGTAAGTTATCAGCCAAATCCAAGGGGTATTTGGGGCTGAGAGTGTAAAGCAATTTTAAGTGTAACATCCAAATCCTGGGAGGGTTTGGGTTTTGAATTGAATGAGTTTCGGGCAGAAAAGTGGGGTTTTGCCTGTGCTTCTCCAGAAAAGGTTTATCTTATAAGTCGTGGTGACTTGTGTGTTTGGGTGGGCGCCGAGGTTAAATCGTGAAGGGATTTAAATTGGACTAACCAATCAAGGTGTTGTGTGGTGTCCTTTAAATTAGTTTAGAGGTCTTTGTATCAGGGTGTTAGGAGGGTTTTAATAAACAAGTTTGCGGTTCAGCCCAACCCTGCGTCTGTGCAATTTGTCCTTTATAAAATCCTAAAGTCAAGAACCATCAGCAAGGGGGGGAAATGGGAGTGGGAGCCTCTTACAGTGGAAAGTGGTGGTTGGCCAGTGAAAGTTTGGCCAACACCAAAGAAAGGCTTTCTGGTAAGCAGGTAAGTAATGGCAAGTGGATCTCTCAAGAGTGGGTGATGGAGGACAGACAGGGGAGACTGTAACTTGCTTTGTGAGATCGAAAAGAGCATTCCTGCTGCTCCTGGCTGCACAAAAGAAAGATTTTCACTTAACTAGGAGGGGCTTTTCATCTCCCGACAACTGCCAACCTATCTTCCTCCGGCAGGAAAAATATGACAGCTTCCCCATTCAGGCCCATGTTAAAATGCAGTCAAGGTTCCCTCGTTATACTGTAACCCAGCTTTGCATAAATGTACGAGACTCCCTCCTGCTTCTGGTGGGCACCTGAATTGCAGTGAGAAATTAGAATGGTGGCCAGCAGGATTCTAGTGGCAGTGGGGTATTAATGCTGAATGAATAATTTTAAAGGGCGCCCTTGCCCCATTTCCACTTTGTGGGGTGGGTTAAAATTCGCCCCTTATACTTAATTATTCACCAATGTACCTGGCTGTAATTTAATATATATTATCTGGTGTTACTAATTGTGAAGGACCGCAGTGATGGAAAAAGAAGCAGTTTTCTACTTTCTGTCTAATTCCAGTGTTAAAGATGCACATCTTTGCTGCCTCCGCAGAATACTTGGCATCAGGTGGCAGGACCGTATCTCCAACACAGAAGTCCTCGAGGCGGCCAACATCCCTAGCTTATACACACTACTGAGTCAGCGGCGCTTGAGATGGCTTGGCCATGTGAGCCGCATGGAAGATGGCAGGATCCCCAAAGACACATTGTACAGCGAGCTCGCCACTGGTATCAGACCCACCAGCCGTCCATGTCTCCGCTTTAAAGACGTCTGCAAACGCGACATGAAATCCTGTGACACTGATCACAAGTCGTGGGAGTCAGTTGCCAGGGTTCGCCAGAGCTGGCAGGCAGCCATAAAGGCGGAGCTAAAGTGTGGCGATTCGAAGAGACTTAGTAGTTGGCAGGAAAAAGGACAGAGGCGCAAGGGGAGAGCCAACTGTGTAACAGCCACAACAAACAAATTTTTCTGCAGCACCTGTGGAAGAGCCTGTCACTCTAGAATTGGCCTTTATAGCCACTCCAGGCGCTGCTCCACACACCACTGACCACCTCCAGGCGCTTACCCATTGTCTCTCGAGATAAGGAGGCCAAAGATATGGTGCACATCATGGGTGAATATATTAATATTTTCCTTTTGTTCAATTTCCTAAGCCACACTTCCAAAAGCCCTGTGTACACAACAGTGTTGTTCATATTTTTGACCTCTGTGCAACTGATGAATTAAGCCATATGTTAGGGGCAGAATTTTCTGTGCAACACTCAGATTGGAGCCAAGTACAAATAGCAAAGCAAAATACCTGGATGCTGGAAATCTGAAATAAAAGGAGAAAATGCTGGAAATATGCAGCAGGTCTGGCAGTATCTATGTGGAGAGAAAAAGTTAATGTTTCAGGTTGATGGCCTTTCATCAAATCTGAAAAAGGTGAGAGATGTAACAGAGCGGTAAACAGGGCTGGTTAAGCACCAAAAGGGATGATGGTGCAAAGCAAAAGGGGAAGCAGTGATTATGATCTGAAATTGTTGAATTCAACGTTGAGTCCGGAATGTTGTAAAGTGCCATCGGCCCATTTTTTTTGGACAGCAGGAGCTGGTAGTGATTCTACTTTTGCCATTTACACCTCACCTAGACCCATCTTTTATTTCATTACTTGTCCCATTTCCATCTCCTTTTGTCTTGTACCTTTCACCCACAGATCATGCCTGACCTGCTCAGTATTTCCAGAATTTGCTGTTTTTCTTTTAGATTCAAATAGAATGGGGAGAATAATTATCTAATTTGCATCAGTGTCATTATCTGTTGGTTCTTCCCAAGGAGAGAGCAAAAGAAGTCACATGTGATTAGACAAACTGTCTCCATGAGTGGTCTGTTATGAAAGCTCTGCTTTACTGCCCATAAGACATTCACCAGTTTGTATCATAACTACATTCCCAAAACAATTGTTAAAACTCTTGAATAGCACTCTACTTACTTGAATGTGTACTGTTTACCTAATTACCACATTTCACAGTAGCTGCTCTTTCTTGCCATCACGGTTATTAATTTTATTAACATATTATTCAACCACATCTTTTCGTCATAACATGAAAACATTTACTCAATTAGCATATTGCTCATTACAGTTTGATAGGTCATTTTGTGATTATGTAACATTAATGTGGGAGGAAATTATTTATTTTCTAATTTTGGCATTTTTCAATAAATTAGCACTGTATGTGATATGGCAAAAGATGGTAAACATATATTTTTTCCACCCTGAAAGTAGTTGAAAATCTGTTGTTGCTATATTTCTATCTCTAACATGGACCTTCCATTATCCACTGCTTTATCATTAAGGGTAGATTTTTCAGTCTGTTTCATCGGGTGCACAAGAGTTGAATAGATGGGTGAGAGTCAGAAAATCAGGTGAGCTTTAGGTTTATTTTTTATCTGATTCCTTCACCCACAATTTTCCAGGCAATGAGTTTTTCTAATGCAAATAGATTTTGGGCACCTTGTAGAAATGTGTAAAAATCTTTGAAGTAGGGCTTGGTACATTTTCCTGCTTTTTCACTGGGATTGCATTGTTTGTCCTTTTGGCCAGGATGCTAGGGAAGATTCCTCTGTTTTTCTTTGAAATAGTGCCATGGGATCTTTTGTGTCCACTTGAATGAAAAAGAATATTGGGTGGAATGTAAAAGGAGCTACCAATTTGCCAACACCCATTTTGTGTTCGACCTATCCAAGGCAGACTTCAATCCCACTGCCCTGAATGTTATCAGCCCTCTAGGGATGGGCAGGGTGGCAGGGGGGTGGGGGGGGGGTGCGGTGGGGGCCAATAAAATTATGGGAAGGTCGGGGGTTGAGTGCCCGTTGCCTTCTCAGCGCCATTAGTCAGGGGAGGGGAAGGGCGAGGATGGTCCCATCAAGAGGCCATTTAATGGCTACTTAAAGGTCTCATCCCACCACCTCTGGCATTTTACCACATGGGTGGCTGCCCAGTAAAACCAGGCAGACTCTGTGTGGTCTAGTGGGGGGGAGGCCTCCTGCTTTGGCAATCTCTGGCCTACGGAGGGCCCCCACTGGTAAAGGCTACCTCTGTGCCATCATCCTCCCTCCATTCCTTTGCAACCCATGCCCCCCACCCCTCGCTTGGGCCTGCCTGACTGGCCCCAGCGAGCCCACCCCCTCTGAGGCTCCAGCACTGCTCCTGATCCTGGGCCTATTGCAGTACCAGCAGTGGCCACATTCCCGATGGCGCTGCTGAGACTGCTGAGCTGCCAGACCTCTGATTGGCTGGCAGCTCTTGGTAGTGGGTCCCCTGTCCTTAAGGGACAGGGTGCCTGGCACCGGGTAGTTAATTGCCAGAGTGCTGTAAAATGCAGCCGGGGGTCTCCCAAACAGCCAAGGCAGAATTCCCCCACCTTTCTCACTTGGCGTTGGGACCCCCACTGGCTGCATAAAATTCAGCCCATTATTTCTATTTTATTGTGAGAATATAATGCAAGAAACGGCTGCAGTGTTTATCCTCATTCGGTATAGGGGCCATTTGTTTCTTCCTACACTCCTGACAAACGGAAGCCAGCACTTCAATGTAAACATAGTAATTTATAATTTGCAATAGTTTTCAGCATAATGAATAATGCAGTCAGGCACTTTGTCTCTCTTTACCTCTGTTGCTATACAGTATGCAACTACTGGGTGCTGTAGTCGTAGTACATATCATTTTTAATGGATTTCTAAATATGAAATTTAATAAAACATGTCTGAAGAGGCTGTAATGTTAATGATATTTCAGGGTCTCTGTTGCCATCAGTAGGCTGACATTTTTAATTTACTTGGTAGGCAAGACTGGATCTCTGCCAGAATTTAAAAAAAAAGCAAGTTACAATGATGAGTGTTTGTTTACTTTTCTCCCTCTCGTTTACCTTATGCTCTTGAACGATAATGCACCCATATCAGCATGAGGCAAATCAGCACCTCCCGAACAGCAAAAGCATTGTAAATGATCTTATCTGTTTAAACAACTTATTCAGAAAATGAACTTGCTGGGGCATAATGCATCAGATTGGTAGGACCCCCATCAGTATAGATGTATGTTTGGTGGTATCCATGTACAACATTTCATATCATTTTGATATTTTCATTTCACTCTTTGTGTGAAGCACATTTTGAGACATTATTGATTTTATGATTTAGACAGTATTCTTGTATGGTCTTGTTGAAGCAACTTGACTATAAACTGGTTATTGCAGCACAACTGAATCATTCTGCAGGTTAGAAGTCTCTGCTTCCCATGAATTGGTTTTAGCTGATTTACTGCTTTAGCTGGACTTCGGGTTATACTCCACACCGCAATTCCAACATGCATAAAGTGAAAATCAGAGAAATATTGGTAGATTTTTCTGCTTCCAAATGCCACCTGAAAATGGGTCCATGAAGGTGAAAAATGTGTGCTTATTCTTCCTTTGTTCCATGACAAACTTCCTCTGTGCTTTTTCTGTGCAATTGCCTATATCTGAAGAGGGTGCAGCAGTGGAAATGACATGCAAGTCATTTTGAGGTATTCACAGGTTTCCTTGAATAGCTCTGGGTGTCATCAATGGCAAAATATTCCCCAAAAAACTTACTGTTAGTGCTTTTAAGCTGCCTTTTAGTCACTTCAGACTTAAAAGTGACAGGCTGGTATTATCATGAGAGAGCTTTATTTTTAGATTTTCTTTAATAGAAAATGTTTTTGGTGCTGCAGAGTTTGTTGCTGAATGCTACTAGCCTTGTACTGTTAATATTTTCTTCTGTACTGTGCCAATATCCCTTTTGAAGTATGGATGATTTGGAGACAGACAAGGAAATCAACCATAAGTCTGCTTGACAGGGGCTAAAGAATTTCTTCTGGCTTTCTCCTGAACCATTAACTACTGCTTGCCTACTACGAATGTGAATTCCTTTCCCCTGATGATATAACTGTTCCAAACCACCTGCAGTAAATAGAGAGTCCTCACAGTCAAACTGGAACCTTCCTCCTATTTCCATATAGTCTTTCTTCATACTGATACCTCCTCCTCAACTTACTGCTTGGCCCTATTACCAACTCCTTCCAGGCAGACTGCAGAGGTGCTGCTGTCATTCAAACATGCAAAAGCAGCAGAAAGACATTCCCCGAGTTGGCACACAAAAAAATCAAGAACAGCAGAGGCCTTCAATATTTTGCTTCTGGCTGTCATAATGGCTTACAACATTCTCAATTATTCATAAGCAGCTGGCATTGAAGCCTCCACAAAGAAAGAAAGAACTTGTGTTCATGTAGCACCTTTCATGACCTTATGATGTCCCAATGAAGTACTATTGAAGTGTACTCACTGTAGTTGTATAAGCAGACGCAGTGCCAATTTGCACACAGCAAGGTCCCAACAATGGAAAATTTGATAGATGACCAGTTAATCTGTTTTGTTAATGTTGGTTGAGGGACAAAAGAGCATCAGGACAACTCCATGGACTTCTTTGAATTATGCCACGTGTTCTTTAATATGCACCTAACCAGGTAGACAAGGCCTCAGTATAGCATCTGATCCAAAAATAGCATCTCTAATCAATGGAGCACTCCATCAGCATTACACTGAAGATTCAGTGAGGGAATTTGAGACAAAAAAGTTGTATTTAACCTGCCAATTGGGACAATGAGCAGAATTGTAACTGCCAATGGGGGAGGGGGTGTGAGTTTAGGTGCCAATGAAGGATTAAAGCCCTGGAAAATGCCAATGGGTCAGAAAGCTGACATGATCTTGCCCACTTTTGGGTTTTACCAGGGTGTGTATGGAGGCGAGCGGGAAAATATTTAAATACTTAAATAATCAATTAATTGTGAATTTAATCCAGAGTCCTGGCTTTAACAGCCAATGCATGGGTTTCCAGAGCTATGTGGAATTCACCAGGGTCAGCAAGATAAAAGCACAATGGGGATTCATTGAACAAAGCAACTGAGAGGCTTCAAAGCCTTTAAATAGTGAAATTGCATAGCTGCTGGCCTGCCTATTTGAAAGGCTAGTGCTTACAGGACTTGTTCCGATAGCCTGATTTCACTGCTTCACAGGCAATTTCCAACTTTTAGAAGTCATTTCACCTACTTTGGATTTTACTCATCTTGATCTGAACTTCATTGCTGTCAACCTTCACTGCAGCATGGGAGAAATTTATACAGCTATAGCATGGATCGCTGATGATAAATAGGAGGAGCAACCACACCAGTGCCAGCAGCACCAGGAGCTACACAGTTAGTATCAGCAGCAGCAGGAGCAGCAATTGCAAAAACAACAGCGATCTTCTTTGCAGCCACATGCTGCTCCACAGGACAGAGGGGATGGACGCAGAGCTCCAGCTCGAAGGAAACAATATCAACAGCACAGGGGATACAGATAGCGGATCAACGTCTTCAACATGATGGAGCAATAGTGCCTCAGGAGGCTCAGGTTTTCACGTCAAGTTGTTGCTGACCTCTGCAGCCTCCTGGAACAAGACGTCCTTCCAAGAGGACCAGGAGGTCACACGTTGCAGAGGTCACCACAGCCCTGCATTTCTTGGTCTCTATCTCCTTCCAGGGATCTGCAGGTGGCAGCTCCAGGATTTCACAATCTATTGCCCACATGTGTATCTCCCAGGCGATCAATGTCTTGTTTGCCAGGCCGCCACCTGAAGCGCAGCAGAGGTGGTTGGGAGCCAGGAGCACCATAACTACAGCCCAGGGATCGGAGCGAGGCCTCACCTACCTGGAACAGAGCAAAGGCAGTCAGGAGCCGGGAACACTATAAATACAGCCCAGGGATTAGGAGCGCGGCCTTACCTACAGGCCAGTTAGCTTAACATCTGTCTTAGGGAAAATGCTAGAAGCTATTATTAAAGACGTTATAGAAAAATTGAACGTAATCAATCAGTGTCAACATGGTTTTGTAAAAGGGAAATCATGTTTAACCAATTTATTGGAGTTCTTGGAGGGAATTACACGTGCTGTGGATGAAGGGCAACCGGTGGATATATTGAACGGAGATTTCCAGAAGGCATTTGATAAGGTGTCACATCAAAGATATTGCAAAAAATAAAAGCTCATGGTGTAGGGGATAACATATTGCATTGGATAGAAAATTGACTAGCCAACAGGAAACAGAGAATAGGCATAAATGGATCATTTTCTGGTTGGCAAGATGTAATGAGGGTGCGACACAGGGATCTGTGCTGGTGCCTCAACTTCTTACAATTAATATAAATGACTTAGATGAAGGGACCAAAGGTATGGTTGCTAAATTTGTTGATGACACAAAGATAGGTAGGAAAATAGATTGTGAAGAGGACATAGAAGGCTACAGAGGGATATGGAAAGCTTAGGTGAATGGGCAAAAATCTGGCAGATGGAGTATAATGTGAGAAAATGCAAAATTGTCCATTTTGGCAAGAAGAATAAAAAAGAAGCATATTACAACAAAGAACAGTACAGCACAAGAACAGGCCATTCGGCCCTCCAAGCCTGCGCCGATCTTGATGCCTGCCTAAACTAAAACCTTCTGCACTTCTGGGGACCGTATCCCTCTATTCCCATCCTATTCATGTATTTGTCAAGATGCCTCTTAAACGTCGCTATCGTACCTGCTTCCACCACCTCCCCCAACAGCAAGTTCCAGGCACTCACCACCCTCTGTGTAAAGAACTTGCCTCGCACATCCCCTCTAAACTTTGCCCCTCTCACCTTAAACCTATGTCCCCTAGTAACTGACTCTTTCACCCTGGGAAAAAGCTTCTGACTGTCCACTCTGTCCATGCCACTCATAACTTTGTAAACCTCTATCATGTCGCCCCTCCACCTCTGTCGTTCCAGTGAAAACAATCCGAGATTATCCAACCTCTCCTCATAGCTAATGCCCTCCAGACCAGGCAACATCCTGGTAAACCTCTTCTGTACCCTCTCCAAAGCCTCCATGTCCTTCTGGTAGTGTGGCAACCAGAATTGCACACAATATTCTAAGTGTGGCCTAACTAAAGTTCTGTACAGCTGCAACATGACTTGCCAATTTTTATACTCCATGCCCCGATCGATGAAGGCAAGCATGCCGTATGCCTTCTTGACTACCTTATCCACCTGCATTACCACTTTCAGTGACCTGTGGACCTATACGCCCAGATCTCTCTGCCTGTCAATACTCCTAAGGGTTCTGCCATTTACTGTATACTTCCCACCTGCATTAGTCCTTCCAAAATGCATATTATCTAAATGGCGAGAGATTGCAGAGCTCTGAGATGCAGAGGGACCTGGGCGTCCTAGTGCATGAATCACAAAAGGTTAGTATGCAGGTACAGCACATAATTAGGAAAGCTAATAGAATGTTATTGTTTAGCATGAGGGGAAATGAATACAAAAGTAGGGAGGTTATACTTCAGCTATACTGGGTATTGATGAGACCACATCTGGAGTACTGTGTACAGTACTGGTCTCCTTATTTAAGGAAGGATGTAAATGCATTGGAGGCAGTACAGAGAAGGTTTACTAGAATAATACCTGGAATGGGCGGGCTGTCTTATGATGAAAGATTGGACAGGCTAGGAGATAAAGCTGATTGCAAATAGCTGGTAAGTTATTACAGTAGCTAAATTTCATTATAAAGTTAAATAATGGCAGGGCAGCTCGGCCAAGTGGAATGTGCCTCTTGTGGTACGTGGGAAGTCGTGGACGCACCATGTGACCTTGACGAACATATCTGCAGAAAGTGCCTCCGGCTGCAGAAGATTGAGCTTCGGGTTTCGGAGCTCAAGCGGCAGCTGGAGTCACTGTGGCACATCAGTGAGGTGAAGGACTACGATGGTAGCACGTTTCAGGAAGTAGTCAACCTGGTGCCTATGCGAGCATTGTCAGAGAGGGACTGGATAGCTGCTGGATGGACAAAAAGGTCAGGGCAGGTAGTGCAGGAGTCCCCGGAGGGCATCCCACTTTCTAACCGGTATTCAGTTCTGAGTAGCGATGGGAAGGAGCGTTCCTCTGTAGTGTGCAGTGAGAGTTATGATCGGAACATCATGGGTGACTCAGCTGTACTGGGAGGAAGGAAATAGGACAAGAGAGCAATTGTGGTCAGGGATTCTATGGCTAGAGGAACAGATAGGCGTTTTTGTGGTCACAGACATAATTCCAAGATGGTATGTTGCCTCCCTGGTGCAAGGGTCATGGATATCACCAAGCGGCTACAGAGCATTCTGGAGGGTGAGGGTGCACAGCCTGGGGTCGTGGTCCACATTGATACCAACAATATAGCAAAAAAGAGGGATAGAGTCCTGCAGGCTGAGTTTAGGCAGTTGGGAAAGAGATTAGCAAGCTGGGCAACAAGGGTAATTATCTCTGGATTACTCCCAAGGCCACATGCTGGTGAGTTTAGTAATAGGAAAATATACCAGGTGAATGAGTGGCTGGAGAGATGGTGCAGGAGGGAGGGCTTCAGATTTCTGGGGCATTGGGACCTGTTCTGGGGTAGGTGGGACCTATATAAGCCAGATGGTCTGCACCTGAACAGGACTGGGACAAATATCCTTGCAGGAAGGTTTGCTAGTGCTGTTAGGGATGGTTTGAACTAGATTGGCAGGGGGATGGGAACCTGATCGTAGTCTAAGATAGGACAATTTCAGGGCAGGGAACAGGATGTAGAAAATTAGCAAAATTGGCGAGTGACTCTAAAAGAGAGAAGAAAAGGTTAAAAAGTGTGCAACACAGGAATGTGGCACTGTTATCGGGTATTTATTTAAATGCAAGGAGCATAATAAATAAAACAGATGAGTTGAGATCACAGATAGACACATGACAATACGATATCATTGCTATAACGGAAATTTGGCTTAAAGAGAGGTAAGAATGGCAGCTCAACATCCCTGGAATTAGAGTATTCAGGCGTGATAGAGAAGGAAATAAAAAAGGTGTGTGTGTAGCATTATTAGTCAAGGAATCAATAACAGCTTTGAGGAGGGATGATATGCTAAATGAATGATCAAACATGGCCATATTGGTGGAGCTCAGAAATAAAAAGGGGGCAGCCACATTACTGGGAGTGTACTATAGACCCCCAAATAGTGACAGGGAGATTGAGGAACAAATATGTAGGCAAATGTGTTACGAACAACCGCTCCAGACAAAGCCCCCAATCAAAATATACAATTCTGATTATGGTGGGAGAAATGTACTGTTAATTCAATCCCATCCCTCCACAGATCGCCTAACATATCATTTTAATCTTTCCAAATTAAAGAAAGACCCAGCCAAATTGTACCATGTATTAACCCCCGAATGAGGCTAACCAAACCAGGTGTCTTTAAATCAACAAATTAACTGTTTAATTAGAAAAACTAAATTCTTAAACACTATGAAAATATAAACAACATTTAAAAATAGAAAAAAATTAGAGTCCTTGCAAATTTACAGTCCAATGTTGCTTGAAGTCCTCACAGCTGTCCGATGGGGAAAAAAGGTTCTTCCACAGCAGAACAGTCCATATTCTAACTTCAGCATTAAGTGATGCTTCCTTCTTCAGCAATGGAATTCAACAATTAACAACTTGTAAACACTTTCAATAGAATCTATCTGACTTTCGAGTCTTTGAGGGATAAAAGATTGTCACAGTCTAACTTCCCTTCTTTTCGTTTAAATTACCAGATATCTCTGTTTTGGCTTGACATTTTTTTTAATTTTGAGAGATAATAATAATTAAATAGACTAAATTTCTTTTCCTTCAGTTTAAATGGCTGAGAGCACTTTTTCAGGTGCTAACACCGGTTGACTGTCTGTGTTCCCTGTTAGAACTAATTGTCTTCAGCTAAAAGCCAGTTCAAAATTGAATTGTAACAAATGTATTGCATGATACTTAATCCAAGAGGCTGTATCCATGGTAACGAGAATGTACCCTTTGAATCGCAGTCTCCGAATGGCTGTATCCAAGGCAATGAAAATGCACCTTCCCCTTAACTCCAGTGGCCTGCTGGTTCATAAAGCAGTACTGATCCTTTGCAAGCCTTAAAGGCGAACCGCATATTCCCCGGAGAAAAAAAAAACATAGCACCATGACAGATTTCTGAGTGTATTAACATTCGGGTGGTGATAGTTGGGGCTGTCAACTACCCCAATATCGACTGGGATAGAAACAATGTGAAGGTCACAGAGGGGACAAAATTCTTGAACTGTATTCAAGAGAATCTTTTTAGCCAGCACGGAACAGGCCAATGAGAGGGGACGCAATTCTGGATTTAGTTTTCGGTAATGAGGCTGGGCAAGTGGATGAAGTAACAGTGGGTGGCCGTTTTGGAGATAGTGACCATAATACAGTTAGTTTTAGCATAATCGTGAAAAAAGACAAAGATAAAACAGGATCAAAGGTTTTAAATTGGGGAAGGCAAATTTTAAGAAACTAAGAGGTGACCTGGCGAAGGTAGACTGGATACAGCTACTTGAAGGAAAATCAGTGGCAAACCAGTGGGAGGCATTGAAGAGCAAGATACTACAGGCAGTGTAGGCATGTCCTCACAATGATAAAGGGTGGTACTGCCAAATCTAGAGCTCTCTGGTTATCTAGAAGCTTACAGGGTAAGTTAAAGCAAAAAAAGAAAGCTTTTGATGATCACAAATATCTTAATACTTTAAAAAGCCTAGAAGGGTATAGAAAGTGCAGGGGTGAAGTAAAAAAGAAAATTAGAAAAGCAAAGAGGGGACATGAAAAATTATTTTTTAATTTTATTTTTATTTTTTTAAATTTTATTTAGAGATACAGCACTGAAACAGGCCCTTCGGCCCACCGAGTCTGTGCCGACCAACAACCACCCATTTATACTAATCCTACATTAATCCCCTATTCCCTACCACATCCCCACCATTCTCCTACCACCTACCTACATAGGGGCAATTTACAATGGCCAATTTACCTAGCAACCTATCAATTATTGGCAGGTAAAATCAAGGAAAACCTGAAGATGTTTTTATCAGTACATTAACAGCAAGAGGATAACTAAGGAAAGGGTAGGGCCTATCAGAGATGTACAGGGGAACTTATGCGTGGATGCAGAAGATGTGGGCAGGGTTCTTAATGAGTTTTTTGTCTCTGTCTTCACAAAGGAGAGGGTTAATGCAGACATTGTAGTTAAAGAGGAGGAGTGTGAAATATTAGATAAGATAAGCATAATGAAAGAGGAAATGCTTGAGGGTCTGACATCCCTGAATGTGGATAAATCGCCAGGACTGGATGTTTTGCACCCCAGACTGTTAAAGGAAGTCAGGGAGGAAATAGCAGATGCACTGAGGATCATCTTCAAATCCTCACTAGATACAGGCGAGGTACCAGCGCCATAAATACAGCCTGGAGATCCACCAGGAACGGAGCAGAGGCAGCCTTCTGGAGTCATTTCAGCTGCTGGAGAACTGAGTGAGAAAACAACTGTGACATTACAGGAAACCAGTAAGTTGATTGGCCGGTAAGTGCTTCGTGTAAGGGACAGTGTGTTCATCGCCAGCTTAGGACACCAGAGTTAAGGTAGATCTATAAATAGAACTAACACTTTAAAATTAAATACATAAAATATAAAATAAATAAAGAAAAAATAAAATAATTCAAATAAATACCTAAAACACATATCTGTGTAATTAAGAAAAGTATAACTTTAGTTGTAGGTGGTACTAGCATTTAATAAGCACAGTAAATTCTACTATATGTAGGAATTATTCTAAGTTAATCAAGGAAGTAATGAAAGTAAATTAACTAATAGCATAAGTAACAATGGCAGGACAGTTGTTATGTTGCAGCTGTGGTATGTGGGAGCATTTGGATGCCAAGGTGATCCAAGACAAACACGTGTGCAAAACGTGTAAGCAGCTAGGGGAATTCTGAATCAGGATTATTGATCTGGAAGTCGAACTGCAAACACGGCACAACATAAGGGAGGGGGAGAAATACCTGGACACTCTGTTCCAGAAGACGGTCACACCTCTTAGAACAGGATAATCTGTTTTGGTCAACAGTGAGCAACAGGAGGACGTGACTGTGAGCGAGGAAAGTAATGGAAATGAGCAGGCAGTAGTAGAGGAGCCTCAGTCTTTGCAATTGTCGAACAGGTTTGAAATGATCTCAACCTGTGTGGACAAAGCAAGGTCTGCAAAGTGGATGAGCAGACTGAATATGGCACTGTGGTACAGGAAGCCATTCAAGTGGGGGAATGTAGTGGCAGTAAGGGATAGTGTAGTGAGGGGGATTGACACTGTTCTGTGCAGTCGAAGGCTGTGTTCCTTACCCGGTGCCATGGTTCGGGACATCTGCTCAGTGCTGGTCAGGAACTTGGAGTGGGAGGGGGAGGATCCAGTTGTCGTGGTCCACGTAGGTGCCAACGACATAGCTAGGACTAGGAAAGAGGTTCTGCTTGGGCAGTATGAGGAGCTGGGTACCAAATTGAAGAGCAGAACCTCAAGGGTAATAATCACTGGATTATTACCTGAGCCACATGCCAATTGGCAGAGGGCACATAAGATTAGTGAAATGAATATGTGACTCAAAGACTGGTGTCGGAGAAGTGGTTTTGGTTCATGGGGCACTGGTACCAGTACTGGGGAAAGTGAGGGCTGTACGGTTGGGACGATCTGCACCTGAACTGTGCTGGGACCAGTGTTCTATCAAACCATATAACTAGGGAAGTAGAGAGGCCTTTAAACTAAACAAGGTGGGGGGGTGGGGGGTGGTGGTGAGGAATCAAGGTTAAGTAGATGTAGCAAATCAAGGGGTAGAGTAAAGACAGGCGAGCAGAATAGTAATATGAGAAATGAAGGTCAGAGAATGGCAGGAAGGGACAGAGAGAAAGAAACCTGAGAACACACCAACAGTCAAGACTAGATGTTACAAAGATAACAAAAAGACAAAACTGAAGGCTCTGTATCTGAATGCACATAACATTCATAACGAAGTAGATGAACTGATAGCGCACATTGAAGTAAATAAATATGATCTGATAGCCATTACAGAGACGTGGCTGCAGAATGACAAGGATTGAGGGGTATGTGACATTCAAAAAGAATAGGAAGCTAGGTAAAGGTGGAGGGGTAGCACTGTTACTCAAGGATGGTATTGGTGCAATAGTTAGAGATGATCTTAGTTCAGAAGATCAGGATGCAGAATCGGTTTGAGTGGAGATGAGGAATAGTAGGAGAAAGAAGTCACTAGTGGGAATGGTCTACAGGCCCCTGAACAGTAATCACAATGTAGGACAAAGGATACAAAAAGAAATATTGGGTGCTTGTGATAAAGGGATGGCAATAATCGTGGGTGATTAAAATCTACATATAAACTGGAAAAATCAGATTGGCAATCGTAGCCTCGATGAAGAGTTCATAGAATGCTTTCGAGATAGTTTCTTAGAACAGCACCAACCAGGGAGCAGGTTATATTAGACTTGGTATTGGGTAATGTGACAGGATTAATTAATAACCTCAGAATAAAGGCACCTCTAGATAGCAGCGACCACAATATGATTGAATTTTGCATCCAGTTTGAAAGAGAGAAGTGGGTCTAAGACTAGTATTTTAAACTGGAATAAGGGAAACAATGTGGGTATGAAAGCTAAGCTAACTGAAGTTAACTGGGTTACTAGGCTTCGAGATAATTCAATAGAGAAGCAGTGGCAGATATTTAAAGGGATATTTCAGAATACTCAGAATAAGTATATTCCCACTATAAAGAAAAATTCGAAGGGGAAGACCCACCATCTGTGGTTAACTAAAGAAAGTTAAGGAAAGCATCAAACTTAAGGAAAAGGCATATAATTGTGCAAAGGTACATGGCAGTTCAGATGACTAAAAGATTAATCAGGCGAAAGAAATTCGAGTATGACAGGAAGCTAGCTAGAAATGTAAAAATGGATAGCAAAAATTTCTATAGGTATTTAAAAAGGAAAAGTGTCAGTAAAGTGAGTGTTGGTCCTCTAGAGAGTGAGTATGGGGAGCTAATAGTAGAAAGGAAATGGCAGATGCAATGAACAAATATTTTGCTTATGTCTTCACAATAGAGGATACAAAAACATTCTGGCAACAGCTGTAAATCAGGAGGTGGAAGGAAGAGAGGAACTTGGTGAAATTACAATCACTAGGGAAGTGGTACTGAACAAACTGATGGAGCTGCGGGCTGACAAGTCCACGGGTACTGACAGACTTCATCCTAGGGTCTTAAAAGAAGTGGTTAATGAGATAGTAGATGCATTGGTGCTAATTTTTCAAAATTCGCTCGATTCTGGAAACGTTCCATCAGACTGGAAAGTAGCAAATATAATTCCTCTATTCCAGAAGGGGGCGGGGAGGGGGGTGGGGTGGTGGTGGTGGTGGCAGAAAACAGGTAACTATAGCCCAGTTCGCTTGACGTCTGTCATGGGGAAGGTGTTAGAATCGATCATTAAGGAGGTTGTAGCTAGGCACTGAGAAAAACTCAAGGTAATTGGGAATAGTCACCATGCTTTTGTGAAAGGGAAATGATGTTTAACCAATTTGTTGGAGTTCTTTGAAGGAGTAACATGTGCTGTGGATAAAGGGGAGCCCATTGACGTATTGTACTTGGATTTCCAGAGGGCCTTTGACAAGATGCCACATAAAATGTTTTTGCGCAAAGTAGGAGCTCATGGTGTAGGGGGTAACATATTAGCATGGATAGAAGATTGGCTGGCTGGCAGAAAACAGAGAGTATGCATAAATGGGTCCTTTTCTGATTGTCAGGTTGTGTATGCTGGGGCCTCAACTTTTTACAATTTATATCAATGACTGAGATGAGAGGAGCGATGCCATGGCAGCTAAATTTGCAGATGAGACAAAGATAGGTAGGAAAGTATGTTGTGAAGAGGACATTGCAGACCGATATTGAAGGAGTGAGGCAACATCTGGCAGATGGAGTATAGTGTGGGAAAATGTGAAGTTTTTCACTTTGGCAGGAAGAATAAAAAAGCAGAGTATTACTTAAATGGAGAACAACTGCAGAATTCCGAGGTGCAGAGGGATCTAGGTGTTATAGAGCCACAAAAAGTTAGTATGCAGGTACAGCAATTAATAAAGAAGGCTAATGGAATGTCATCCTTTATTACGAGAGGAATTGAAAATAAAAGTAAGGATGTTATGCTTCAGTGAGACAGGGTATTGGTGAGACCACATCTCGCATACTGTGTGCAGTTTTGGTCTCCTTATTTAAGGAAGGATGTAAATGCATTGGAGGCAGTTTAGAGGAGATTTACTAGATTGATACCTGGTATGAACAGGTTGTCTTATGAGGAAAGGTTGGACAGGCTGGGCTTGTTTTCACTGGAGCTTAGAAGAGTGAGGGGAGACTTGATTGAAGTTTATAAGATCCTGAACAGTCTTGACAAGGTGGATGTGGACAGGATGTTTCCTCTTGTGGGTGAGTCCAGAACTAGGAGGCACTGTTTTAAAATTAGGGGTCGGCCTGTTAGGGCAGAGATGAGGAGAAATGTTTTCTCTCAGAAGGTTGTGTAACTTTGGAACTTTCTGCCTCAGAAGATGGGGGTGAGGTCAATGAATATTTTTAAGGTGGAGGTAGATAGATTCTTGTTAGGCAAGGGAATCAAAGGTTATTGGGGGTAGATGGGAGTGTGGAATTTGAAACATAAACAGATCAACCATGATCTTATCGAATGGCAGAGCAGGCTCGAGGAGCCAAATGGCCTACTTCTGCTCCTAAGTCATATGTTCGTATGTTTGTATCTACTTTGACACTGATGAGGCCTGTCAGACAGAGAGGGTCTTCAGATTTTTTGCAGTGGTTGGATTCCCACCGGTACAGGGAGTCATTGACTGCATACATGTAGCAATCAAGGTGGCCTCAGATCAGCCAGGAATATTCATCTATCCACTACCTCAATGTTCAGATAGTTTGTGACCACCGCAAGGCTGCCATGCATGTCTGTGTAAGATATCCTGGAAGCTGCCATGATATGTTCATTTTGCGACAGTCACATCCCCAAGGTACAACATGAGCCATATGTCTGCAAGGGGGGATTATAGAGCAAGTCACTGGTTGCTGCAGATGCGATTCAAGTGCCTTGACAGATCTGGGGGTACCCCTCAGTATGCCCCATCAAGGGTTTCCAGAATGGTTGTGGTCTTCTGTGCCTTGCATAACATCGCACTGCAGAGAGGAATGAAGCTCTGCAGGAAAACAAATCCCAAATTATTTCCGCAGTCAATGATCCGACCATTGCATTCACACCATTTCCTCATCTTCCAACCTGATCATATTATTCACCTGAATGCTGCTGTCTATGTGGAATTTGGGATATGACAAAGTAGACAGCAAAAGAATAAAGAGTTCAAATAAACAACTTGCTTTAGCTTCATTTAAATAAACATATAAATAAGGCCATTAACATTGTTATACACACCCAAGTGCAACTAATAACTAACTCCCTCTCATCTGCTTCCGATTACTCCTATGTAGTGCAACCTTTGTGGCTTCAGCAGAGCTAGAGGCAGTCTGCTCATTCCCCTGTACCAACAGATAAGATGCTCGTGGCAGACATCCAATGGGTTTCCAAGCCTGTGAGGACCCCGTTAAAGACTGCCCCACATGCACTTTGCAGGGGCAGACTTGGTCATCAGGGCAGAAGGCAGCAGGGAGGAGTCGGGGTGGAGGGGGAGGGGCGGTTGATGGTGGCAAGGGATGAAAAGTGGTAGTGCCTTTGAGAAGAGCCCCACTGCCATGTGCCCTTTTTCCTCTCTCATGGCACACCTGCATTTCTCTGCTAACCAAAAGCTGTAGAGCACTTGGCTACACTTCAGTGGGGCATTGTGCCACCAAGGCAAGGCTTTCCTCCATCCTGTGTAAAGCGGCAGAGTGTGCAGGCCATTGGTCTGGGTCAGCTTATACTTGGTTGCCTGCAATGTCTGATTCTCCATGCAGGTGGCCACTCTTTCTATGGAGGTGGACATCAGCGCAAATGTCTGAGACTCCTGCTAGAGCTGAATTCTTCCAAACTTTCTTCAAGGGTGCGCAGTGCCTCTGGAAATGCTGACAGAAACACACATGTTTCCTGTTGCTACTCCAGAGGTTCCTTTTTCATGGCCGAACCCTCCCCCCACCCCTCGCAAGGTTCAACATCTACATCCAGCTGAGCAGAGCTTGGAATGTCCAACGCACTGCAATGGGGACTTTCCACTGATGTCCCTGTCTCCAGCATCTGCTCCTGCTCACATGTGATGTGCTCCTTAGCATGTGACAATCTAGCTATCTCTACTGCAGTAGCCATAAGGCATGAGTCATGTGACAGTGCCTGCACAGAGTGCTCATCCTCCTCTGAGGACTCCTCGGACTCCTCCTGCTGCTGCTCCTACACCACCCTTGAAGGGCCTGTGGGAGATGAAAGACATTGATTAGAACTGACAAGTGGAAAATTTTTCAAGTTTACATTGTGCATCCCTTGACATTTCAGGTAGCGGTGACAGCAATTCAAAATGAGTGACTGCAATGTGCCAAGTGGCAGCATAATATCTAGTTGTGTCACCAGGTGTGTGAGAGACCCCCTTGCTCCATTGCCCATGCCCAATGACACAGTCATTACTATGTCACCTCAAACTAAACTTGTAGCTAAAATTGTGTTGAACGTTGATTAGCCTAAGAGTACGGCATACAATTCAACAAATTTAACAACCATACTTTTGGTGCTTTCATCCAAGTCATTTATATAAATTGTAAAAAGTTGAGGCCCCAGCAAAGATCCCTGTGGCACATTTATTGTTTTGAAACCAGTCATTTTGAGAGAGAAAAACTTTTGGAAGATGCAAAGAATGTTTTCTCACCAACACAATGAAAATATTTTTAATAAAGTACAGTACATTCAGCGGTTCCCCTTTATCCACAGCACATGTTACTTCTTCAAAGAACTCCAACAAATTGGTTAAACATGATTTCCCTTTTACAAAACCATGTTGACTCTGCCTGATTACCTTAAATTTTTCGAAATGCCCTGCTATAACGTCTTCAATAATAGCTTCTAACATTTTCCCTAAGACAGATGTTAAGCTAACTGGCCTGTTGTTTTCTGCTTCCTATCTCCCTCCCTTTTTGAATAAAGGAGTTACATTTGCTATTTTCCAATCTAATGGAACCTTCCCTGAATCTAGGGAATGTTGAAAAATCTAAACCAAAGCATCAACTATCTCACTAGCCACTTCTATTAAGACCCAAGGATGAAGTCCATTAGGACCCGGGGACTTGTCAGTCCAAAACTCCAACTATTTGTTCAGCACTACTTCCCTGATGATTGCAATTTTCTTGCAGTCCTCCCTCCGTTTCATTTCTTGACTTACAGCTAATACTGGGATGGTACTTATATCCTCCATGGTGAAGACCGATGGAAAATACCTGTTCAATTCATCTGCCATCTCCTTATTTTCCCTTATTAATTCCCCAGATTCACTTTCTAAAGGACCAACGCTCACTTTGGTAACTTTTTTTCTTTTCTAAATATCTATAGAAACTCTTACCATCTGTCTTTATATTTCTCGCTAGCTTTCTCTCACACTTTATTTTTTCCCTCCTTATTAATCTTTTAGCTTCTCTGTGCTACTTTTTATATTCTGTTCAATCTTCTGATCTGCCACCCACCTTTGCGCAATTATATGCTTTTTCTTTATATTTGATACTATCTTTAACTTTTTTAGTTAACCACGGATGGTGGATCCTTCCCTTGGAATTTTTCCTTCTCGTTGGAATGTATCTATTTTGTGTATTCTGAAATATCCCCTTAAATGTCTGCCACTGCATCTCTATTGACCTATCCCTTAACCTATTTTGCCAGTTCACTTTTGCTAGCTCTGCTTTCATGCCCTCATAATTGCCCTTATTTAAGTTCAAAATACTAGTCTTAGACCTACTCTTCTCTCCATCAAACTGAATGTAAAATTCAGTCATTTTATGATCACTGCTGCCTAGGGATACCC
The DNA here is from genome assembly GCF_036365525.1 of Heterodontus francisci. NCBI lineage: Eukaryota > Metazoa > Chordata > Chondrichthyes > Heterodontiformes > Heterodontidae > Heterodontus > Heterodontus francisci. The sequence continues at coordinate 33,085,284 of NC_090385.1, read as the reverse complement.
TCACTATGAGGTCATTAATTAATCCTATCTCATTGCACAATACCAGGTCTTGTATAGCCTGCTCTCTGGTTGGCTCCAGAACATGCTGTTCTAAGAATGTATCCGGAAAACATTCTACGAACTCCTCATCTAGGCTACCTTTGCCCATCTGATTTTTCCAATTTATATTTAGCTTAAAATCCCCCATGATTATTGATGTACTTTTCCGACAAGCACCCATTATATCTTCCTTTATACCCTGTCCTACCATGTGGTTACTGTTAGGGGGTCTGCACACCACTCCCACAAGTGACTTTTTGCCTTTAGCATTTCTCATCTGGACCCAGACTGCTCTACATCCTGGTTTCCTGAACTTTGGTCATCCCTGTCTATTGTGCTAATACCATCATTAATTAACAGAGCCGCCCCTCCATCTTTTCCTAGCTTCCTGTCCTTCCTAAATGTCATGTACCCTTCAATATTCAGGTCCCAATCTATGACATCCTGCAGCCATGTCTCTGTAATGGCTATCATAGAATCATAGAATCATGGAAAGTTTAAGGCACAGAAAGAGGTCACTTGGCCCATCGTGTCTGTGCCTGCCGAAAAACGATCCACCTATTCTAATCCCACCTTCCAGAATTTGGTCCATAACCCTGCAAATAATGACACTTGAGGTGTATATCCAAACTCCTTTTGAGTGAGTTGAGGGTTTCTGCCTCGACTACCCTTTCAGGCAGTGAGTTCCAGACCGCCACCACCCTCTGGGTGAAAATGTTTGTCCTCATCTCCCCTCTAATTTTTTCACTAATCACTTTAAATCTATGTCCCCCTCATCACTGACCTCTCTGCTAAGGTGAATAGACCCTTCACATCCACTGTATCCAGGCCCCTCACAATTTTGTATATTTCAATCAGATCTCCCGTAAGCCTTCTCTGTTCCAAGGAGAACAACCCCAGCCTATCCAATCTTTCCTCATAGCTGCATTTTTCCAGTCCTGGCAGCATCCTCGTAAATCTCCTCTGTACCCTCTCGAGTGCAATTACATCCTTTCTGCATTGAGGTGACCAGAACTGCATGCAGTACACAATTTGTGGCCTAACCAATGAGTGATACAGTTCTAGCAAAACCTCCCTGCTCTTATATTCTATACCTCAGCTAATAAAGGAAAGGATTTCATATGCCTTCTTAACCACCTTATCGACCTGTCCTGCTACCTTCAGGGATCTGTGGACATTCACTCCAAGGTCCCTCACTTCGTCGATACTTCTCAGTATTTTCCCATTAATCATGTATTCCTTTGCCTTGTTTGACCTCCCCAAATGCATCACCTCACACTTCTCCAGGTTGAATTCCATTTGCCACTTTTCTGCCCATCTGACCAGACCATCAATATGCAGTCTGCAGCTACCCTCTTCACTATCTACCACACGGCCAATCTTTGTGTCGTCTGCAAACATCTTGATCATGCCCCCTACATTTACGTCCAAATTGTTAATAAATACCACAAAAAGCAGGGGACCCAGTACTGAGCACTGCAGAACGCCACTGGAAACAGCTCTCCAATTGCTAAAACAGCCGTCAACAATTAACCTTTGTTTCCTGCCACTGAGCCAATTTTTTATCCACCTTGCTGCATTTCCCTGGATCCCATGGGATTTTATTTTTTTAACCAGTCAGCCATGTGGGACCTTGTCAAAAAAACTTGCTAAAATCCATGTAGACTACATCAAATGCACTACCCGCACCTATCTTCCTTGTTCCTTCTTCAAAAAATTTGATCAAGCTGGTCAAACAAGATAAATTAATTAATTATTAATTAATTAATTAATTAATTAATAAAATAAGATTAATAAATCCATGCTGACTATCCTTGATTAACCTATGCCTTTCTAAGTGACAGTTTATGCTGTCTCTCAGAATAGGTTCCAATAATTTGCCCATTACTGAGGTTAGACTGACTGGCCTGTAATTATTCGGTCTATCCATCAAAGAACAAAGAACAAGGAACAGTACAGCACAGGAACAGGCCATTCGGCCCTCCAAGCCTGCACCAATCTTGATGCCTGCCTAAACTAAAACCTCTGCACTTCCGGGGTCCGTATCCCTCTATTCCCATCCTATTCGTGTATTTGTCAAGATGCCTTTTAAACGTCTCTATGGTACCTGCTTCCACCACCTCCCCCGGTAACAAGTTCCAGGCACTCACCACCCTCTGTGTAAAGGACTTGCCTCGCACATCCCCTCTAAACTTTGCCCCTCTCACCTTAAACCTATGTCCCCTAGTAACTGACTCTTCCACCCTGGGAAAAAGCTTCTGACTATCCACTCTGTCCATACCACTCATAACTTTGTAAACCTCTATCATGTCGCCCCTCCACCTCCGTCGTTCCAGTGAAAACAATCCGAGTTTATCCAACCTCTCCTCATAGCTAATGCCCCCCAGACCAGGCAACATCCTGGTAAACCTTTTCTGTACCCTCTCCAAAGCCTCCATGTCCTTCTGGTAGTGTGGCGACCAGAATTGCACGCAATATTCTAAGTGTGGCCTAACTAAAGTTCTGTACAGCTGCAGCATGACTTGCCAATTTTTATACTGTATGCCCCGACCGATGAAGGCAAGCATGCCGTAAGCCTTCTTGACTACCTTATCCACCTGCGTTGCCACTTTCAGTGAAATGTGGACCTGTACGCCCAGATCTCTCTGCCTGTCAATACTCCTAAGGGTTCTGCCATTTACTGTATACATCCCACCTGCATTAGACCTTCCAAAATGCATTACCTCACATTTGTCCGAATTAAACTCCATCTGCCATTTCTCCGCCCAAGTCTCCAACCGATCTATATCCTGCTGTATCCTCTGACACTTCACTGTCCGCAACTCCACCAACCATTGTGTCGTCCGCAAACTTACTAATCAGACCAGCTACACTTTCCTCCAAATCATTTATACATACTACAAACAGCAAAGCTCCCAGCACTGATCCCTGCGGAACACCACTAGTCACAGCCCTCCATTCAGAAAAGCACCCTTCCACTGCTACCCTGTGTCTTCTATGACCGAGCTAGTTCTGTATCCATCTTGCCAGCTCCCCTCTGATCCCATGTGACTTCACCTTATGTATCAGTCTGCCATGAGGGACCTTGTAAAAGGCTTTACTGAAGTCCATATAGATAACATCCACTGCCCTTCCTTCATCGATCATCTTTGTCACTTCCTCAAAAAACTCAGTCAAATTAGTGAGACACGACCTCCCCTTCACAAAACCATGCTGGCTCTCGCTAATAAGTCCATTTGTTTCCAAATGGGAGTAAATCCTGTCCCGAAGAATCCTCTCGAATAATTTCCCTACCACTGACGTAAGGTTCACCGGCCTATAATTTCCTGCATTATCCTTGCTACCCTTCTTAAACAAACGAACAACATTGGCTATTCTCCAGTCCTCTGGGACCTCACCTGCAGCCAATGAGGATGCAAAGATTTCTGTCAAGGCCCCAGCAATTTCTTCCCTTGCCTCCCTCAGTATTCTGGGGTAGATCCCATCAGGCCCTGGGGACTTATCTACCTTAATGATTTTCAAGACACCCAACACCTCCTCCTTTTTGATAATGAGATGACTGAGACTATCTACACTCCCTTCCCTAGGCTCATCATCCACCAAGTCCTTCTCCTTGGTGAATACTGATGCAAAGTACTCATTTAGTACCTTGCCCATTTTCTCTGGCTCCACACATAGATTCCCTTCTCTGTCCCTGAGTGGGCCAACCCTTTCCCTGGTTACCCTCTTGCTCTTTATATACGTATAAAAAGCCTTGGGATTTTCCTTAATCCTGTTTGCCAATGACTTCTCATAACCCCTTTTAGCCCTCCTGACTCCTTGCTTAAGTTCCTTCCTACTGTCTTTATATTCCTCAAGGGATTCGTCTGTTCCTCACCTTCCAACCCTTACAAATGCTTCCTTTTTCTTTTTGACGAGGCCCACAATATCATGCGGTATCCAAGGTTCCCGAAACTTGCCAAACTTATCCTTCTTCCTCACAGGAACATGCTGGTCCTGGATTCTAATCAACTGAGGTTTGAAAGACTCCCAAATGTCAGATGTTGATTTACCCTCAATCAGCCGCCCCCAATCTAAATTCTTCAGTTCCTGCCTAATATTGTTATAATTAGCCTTCCCCCAATTTAACACCTTCACCCGAGGACTACTCTTATCCTTATCCACAAGTACTTAAAAATTATGGAATTATGGTCACTGTTCCTGAAATGCTCCCCTACTGAAACTTCGACCACCTGGCCAGGCTCATCCCCAATACCAGGTCCAGTACGGCCCCATCCCTAGTTGGACTATCTACGTATTGTTTCAAGAAGCCCTCCTGGATGTTCCTTACAAATTCTGCCCCATCCAAGCCCCTAGCACTAAGTGAGTCCCAGTCAATATAGGGGAAGTTAAAATCACCCACCACTACAACCCTGTTACCTTTACATCTTTCCAAAATCTGTCTACATATCTGCTCCTCTACCTCCCGCTGGCTGTTGGGAGGCCTGTACTAAACCCCCAACATCGTGACTGCACCCTTCCTATTCCTGAGCTCCACCCATATTGCCTTGCTGCATGACCCCTTTGAGTTGTCCTCCCGCAGTACAGCTGTGATATTCTCCTTAATCAGTAATGCAACTCCCCCACCCCTTTTACATCCCCCTGTATCCCGCCTGAAGCTTCTAAATCCTGGAACATTTAGCTGCCAATCCTGTCCTTCCCTCAACCAAGTCTCTGTAATAGCAACAACATCATAGTTCCAAGTACTAATCCAAGTTCTAAATTCATCTGCCTTACCTGTTATACTTCTTGCATTGAAACAAATGTACTTCAGACCACCAGTCCCGTTGTTCTCCGCAACATCTCCCTGCCTGCTCTTCCTCTTAGTCTTACTGGCCTTATTTACTAGTTCCCCTTCATTTATTTCACTTGCTGTGCTACTGCTCTGGTTCCCACCCCCCGCCACACTAGTTTAAACCCCCCCGAGTGACGCCAGCAAACCTCGCAGCCAGGATATTTGTGCCCCTCCAGTTTAGATGCAACCCGTCCTTCTTGTACAGGTCCCATCTGTCCCTGAAGAGATCCCAATGGTCCAGATATCTGAAACCTTCCCTTCTACACCAGCTGCTCAGCCACGTGTTTAGCTGCACTATCTTCCTATTTCTAGCCTCACTGGCACGTGGCACAAGGAGTAATCCCGAGATTACAACCCTAGAGGTCCTGTTTTTTAACTTTCTACCTAACTCCCCCTGCAGGACCTTGTCCCTCTTCCTGCCTATGTCGCTGGTACCAATGTGTACCACAACCTCTGGCTGTTCACCCTCCCCCTTCAGAATGCCCCCTGTCCGTTCACAGACATCCTTGACGCTGGCACCAGGGAGGCAACATACCATCCTGGAGTCTCTCTCACGTCCACAGAAGCGCCTATCTGTGCCCCTGACTATAGAGTCCCCTGTAACTATTGCTCTTCTGCGCTTTGTCCCTCCCTGCTGAACAACAGTGCCAGCCGTGGTGCCACTGCTCTGGCTGCTGCTGTTGTTTTCCCCTGATAGGCCATCCCCCCCAACAGTATCCAAAATGGTATACTTGTTAGAGAGGGGAATAGCCACAGGGGATTCCTGCACAGACTGCCTGCCCCTTCTAGCGGTCACCCATCTATCTGCCTGCACCTTGGGTGTAACCACTTCTCTAAAACTCCTGTCTATGACACTTTCTGCCACTTGCATGCTCCTAAGTGCATCCAGTTGCCGCTCCAACCGATCCATGCAGTCTGTGAGGAGCTGCAACTGGGTACACTTCCTGCAGATGTAGTCGTCCGGAACGCTGGAAGTGTCACGGACTTCCCACATCTCACAGGTGAAGCACTTCACCCCTCTAACTGTCATTTCTAGCACTAATTAATAAATTAATATAAAATAAATAAATACTTATTAAATCCTTACTAAATTGTTATAATTAACTATATGGTCCCGAGTGCTAGATTTCTACTATAAATATTAAATGCTAACTAAATACAGTAATCTCCTCCCTCTGGTTTTGTTACTTTACTTATTAATTAGTTAATGAAGGGTTTTAATCAATTTTTACCAATGTTTTATTTTCAAATTCAATACAAATTCCCTACCAGCCAATCAGGTCACAGCTTTCCTGTGACGTCACTTTTCAGTTTTTTTTTACCAGAGGTAAGTTTTTTATACTTACCGGTCTGGAACTCTGCCCTCCGAGACTTCTCTGTGAATGTAGGCCGCGAATCCCCGACGTAAGTTTTTTATACTTACCGGTCTGGAATTCCGCCCTCCGAGTCTGCTCCGAGAACTCCACTACCTTTTTAAATAGATCGTACTTATTTATTTCTATTTGCACTATCAGTTCATTGGTTTTGTTTCAAATGCTACGTGCATTCAAATACAGAGCCTTTAATTTTGTCCTTTTATTATTTTTGTAACCTCTGGACTTGCTTGCTGATTTGCTCTTAGATTTTTAATCACTGTCCCTTCCTGTCACGGTCTGTTTATCTTTTCCCATATTAATACCTTTCTCTCTTGCCTTGTTTCTACTCTTTGATTTACCATATCTTCCCAAATTTGATCCCTTGCCTCTACTATTTAGTTTAAAACTCTCTCTCCTTCCCTAGTTATGTGACTTTCTGGAACACTGGTCCCAGCACAGTTCAGGTGTAGACCATCCAACGGTACAGCCCCCACTTTTCCTAGTACTGGTGCCAGTGCCCCACGAACCGGAACACACTTCTACCACACCAGTCTTTGAGCTACACATTAATTTTTCTAATCTTATTTGCCCTATTCCAATTTGCACATGGCTCTGGTAATAGCCCAGAGATTATTACCTTTGAGGTCCGCTTCTTAATTTGGTGTCTCACTCCTCATACTGACTATGCAGAATCTCCTTTCTTCGAGTCATAGAGAGATACAGCACTGAAACAGGCCCTTCGGCCCACTGAGTCTGTGCCGACCATCAACCACCCATTTATACTAATCCGACATCAATCCCATGTCCCCTACCACATCCCCACCTTCCCTCAATTCTCCTACCACCTACCTACACTCGGGGCAATTTTTACAATGGTCAATTTACCTATCAACCTGCAAGTCTTTGGCTGTGGGAGGAAACCGGAGCACGCGGCGGAAACCCACGCAGGTCACAGGGAGAACTTGCAAACTCCACACAGGCAGGACCCGGAACTGAATGCGGGTCGCTGGAGCTGTGAGGCTGTGGTGCTAGCCACTGTGCTGCCCTTGTTCTACCTATGTCGTTGGTACCTACATGGACCACGATGACTGGATCCTCACCCTCCCACTGTAAGTTCCTCTCCAGCTCTGAGCAGATGTCCCGAACCCTGGCACCGGGCAGGCAACACAGCCTTCTGGACTCTCGCTCTTTGCTGCAGAGAACAGTGTCAATTCCCCTCATTATACTGTCCCCTACTACCACTACTTTCCTTTTTGGTCCAGGTCCTTCTTCAACAGTTTCCTGTACCATGGTGCCAATGGTTAGTCTGCTCATCCACACTACAGCCCTCGCTCTTGTCCATACAAGCTGCAAGAACCTTGAATTGAAGTGATTTATGACTTTAACCCCTTATAGGGACTAAACCAAATCAGGAGTACATTCCTATGAATCACCCTTAATTAAGTTCAAACCAGACAAACTCTTATAGACACTTATTTGGGTCCAAAGAATTGAACTTGTTTTCCCTCAAAGAAAGAAAACTAACAGAGATTTATTACCATCTTTAGGATATCCATTTTTAAAAATAATTATGGCTAAGTCCTAAATATCCCAGATATTATAAGGGTTTGGGAAACTCTCTTCAATATGTATCTCTTCACTTAACGAGACACAGAGAGAGGGTTCTTGTAGTTGTATACAGAATAATACATGAGACGATTTATTAACTTTTATATATTTATTCAAGAATTTAACATGCAATACACTTTTAAGTGGATAAGTATACTATAATATCAAAGATTACTAAGAGATGTAAAACATAATCCTATTTCTAACATAGAATCCAAAATTTCAATCTCGACAATGTTACAGCAAAATATCTTAGAATATCCATCAAAATTCAAAGTAAACTGTTACCTTAAATTCCCTGAGTAAGCCTCCTGCTTAACAAGATGAAACACTCTTGGTTAAGAGCAGAATCCTCTTGTCATACAGTCAGCCGTTCTTAACATAGGTTGAGAAGCATTGATGAGGAATTTCAATACCACTGATTTCTTGATTCAAAACTCCCATGTTTATACTGTTTCTAATCTATTAACTCATCCTTTGGAATGTAGGTTACCTTTTTCTGCATGTTTTTCCTGCTTTCATTATCCATATAGAGTCATAGAGAGATACAGCAGCAAAACAGGCCCTTCGGCCCACACCGACCATCAACCACCCATTTATACTAATCCTACATTAATCCCATTTTCCCTCTCACATCCCCACCTTCCCTCAATTCTCCTACCGACACCAGGGACAATTTTTTTTACAATGGCCAATTTACCTATCAATCTACAAGTCTTTGGCATGTGGGAGGAAACCCACACGGTCACAGGGAGAACTTGCAAACTCCACACAGGCAGTACCCAGAACCAAACCCAGGTCACTGAAGCTGTGAGGCTGCAGTGCTAACCACTGCTCCACTGTGCCCCCTGTCGTACTATCATTTGATACTTACTCCCAATTAATTATCTGCTGAGAATTTCCTTCTCATAAAGTTGTGAGCTTTTATCTGGTCCAAAGTGCTTTCCAGTAACACTAAGACTTAACTTTATAAATGTGTTTTATACTTAAAAGATTTTTAATTAAATTTATGCAGTAACTGTTTTTCCCTTTTTTTTGTTAAATTGGGTTTTCGTGGCATTTGTTTTTTGTAGGTAACATTCCATTTTGTGATTGATCATCTGTGATGGTTCTTTGATGGTACCTTGTACCATCTCCTTAAGTCAGTCTGTCCATATCATTAATATTATCAACTAATTAGGATTATAGTTATCAGTAGGGAACATGTATAGGCGCTCTCGTTTACCTTAAAAGGCGTTTCTGGTACACATTTCATTGTAACAGGGATGTTCATGGATTTTTAACTTTGCCCTTAAAGGGAATTTCAGTAAGTCTTGACAACTGACCATTTATTCAATCTTTAATTCTAAAAGGTATAATGTATTAATGTATTGAAGTTGTACCTAATTAAGCCGATTATAACATAATCACTGACCAACGCAAACAGATGGACCGCTGGGTTGAGCACTACCTAGAACTGTACTCCAGGGAGAATGCTGTCACTGAGACTGCCCTCAATGCAGTCCAGCCTCTACCAGTCATGGATGAGCTGGACATACAGCCAACCAAATCGGAACTCAGTGATGCCATTGATTCCCTAGCCAGCGGAAAAGCCCCTGGGAAGGACAGCATTACCCCTGAAATAATCAAGAGTGCCAAGCCTGCTATACTCTCAGCACTACATGAACTGCTATGCCTGTGCTGGGACGAGGGAGCAGTACCCCAGGACATGCGCGATGCCAACATCATCACCCTCTATAAAAACAAAGGTGACCGCGGTGACTGCAACAACTACCGTGGAATCTCCCTGCTCAGCATAGTGGGGAAAGTCTTTGCTCGAGTCGCTCTGAACAGGCTCCAGAAGCTGGCCGAGCGCGTCTACCCTGAGGCACAGTGTGGCTTTCGTGCAGAGAGATCGACTATTGACATGCTGTTCTCCCTTCGTCAGATACAGGAGAAATGCCGTGAACAACAGATGCCCCTCTACATTGCTTTCATTGATCTCACCAAAGCCTTTGACCTCGTCAGCAGACGTGGTCTCTTCAGACTACTAGAAAAGATCGGATGTCCACCAAAGCTACTAAGTATCATCACCTCATTCCATGACAATATGAAAGGCACAATTCAACATGGTGGCTCCTCATCAGAGCCCTTTCCTATCCTGAGTGGTGTGAAACAGGGCTGTGTTCTCGCACCCACACTTTTTGGGATTTTCTTCTCCCTGCTGCTTTCACATGCGTTCAAATCCTCTGAAGAAGGAATTTTCCTCCACACAAGATCAGGGGGCAGGTTGTTCAACCTTGCCCGTCTAAGAGCGAAGTCCAAAGTACGGAAAGTCCTCATCAGAGAACTCTTCTTTGCTGACGATGCTGCTTTAACATCTCACACTGAAGAATGCCTGCAGAGTCTCATCGACAGGTTTGCGTCTGCCTGCAATGAATTTGGCCTAACCATCAGCCTCAAGAAAACGAACATCATGGGGCAGGATGTCAGAAATGCTCCATCCATCAATATTGGCGACCACGCTCTGGAAGTGGTTCAAGAGTTCACCTACCTAGGCTCAACTATCACCAGTAACCTGTCTCTAGATGCAGAAATCAACAAGCGCATGGGTAAGGCTTCCACTGCTATGTCCAGACTGGCCAAGAGAGTGTGGGAAAATGGCGCACTGACACGGAACACAAAAGTCCGAGTGTATCAGGCCTGTGTCCTCAGTACCTTGCTCTACGGCAGCGAGGCCTGGACAACGTATGCCAGCCAAGAGCGACGTCTCAATTCATTCCATCTTCGCTGCCTCCGGAGAATACTTGGCATCAGGTGGCAGGACTATATCTCCAACACAGAAGTCCTTGAAGCGGCCAACACCCCCAGCTTATACACACTACTGAGTCAGCGGCGCTTGAGATGGCTTGGCCATGTGAGCCGCATGGAAGATGGCAGGATCCCCAAAGACACATTGTACAGCGAGCTCGCCACTGGCATCAGACCCACCGGCCGTCCATGTCTCCGTTATAAAGACGTCTGCAAACGCGACATGAAATCGTGTGACATTGATCACAAGTCGTGGGAGTCAGTTGCCAGCATTCGCCAGAGCTGGCGGGCAGCCATAAAGACAGGGCTAAATTGTGGCGAGTCGAAGAGACTTAGTAGTTGGCAGGAAAAAAGACAGAGGCGCAAGGGGAGAGCCAACTGTGCAACAGCCCCAACAAACAAATTTCTCTGCAGCACCTGTGGAAGAGCCTGTCACTCCAGAATTGGCCTTTATAGCCACTCCAGGCGCTGCTTCACAAACCACTGACCACCTCCAGGCGCGTATCCATTGTCTCTCGAGATAAGGAGGCCCAAAAGAACATTAATCCCATTTTCCCTCTCACATCCCCACCTTCCCTCAATTCTCCTACCGACACCAGGGACAATTTTTTTTACAATGGCCAATTTACCTATCAACCTACAAGTCTTTGGCATGTGGGAGGAAACCCACACGGTCACAGGGAGAACTTGCAAACTCCACACAGGCAGTACCCAGAACCAAACCCAGGTCACTGAAGCTGTGAGGCTGCAGTGCTAACCATTGCTCCACTGTGCCCCCTGTCGTACTATCATTTGATACTTACTCCCAATTAATTATCTGCTGAGAATTTCCTTCTCATAAAGTTGTGAGCTTTTATCTGGTCCAAAGTGCTTTCCAGTAACACTAAGACTTAACTTTATAAATGTGTTTTATACTTAAAAGATTTTTAATTAAATTTATGCAGTAACTGTTTTTCCCTTTTTTTGTTAAATTGGATTTTCGTGGCATTTGTTTTTTGTAGGTAACATTCCATTTTGTGATTGATCATCTGTGATGGTTCTTTGATGGTACCTTGTACCATCTCCTTAAGTCAGTCTGTCTATATCATTAATATTATCAACTAATTAGGATTATAGTTATCAGTAGGGAACATGTATAGGCGCTCTCGTTTACCTTAAAAGGCGTTTCTGGTACACATTTCATTGTAACAGGGATGTTCATGGATTTTTAACTTTGCCCTTAAAGGGAATTTCAGTAAGTCTTGACAACTGACCATTTATTCAATCTTTAATTCTAAAAGGTATAATGTATTAATGTATTGAAGTTGTACCTAATTAAGCCGATTATACCTTTATTTCATCACAGAACTTGTTGCTCAATTGCAAGGGCTGAGGCTCCTCCACTCCCACCTTCTTGATCTCCATACCTGCCTGACTCGCAGTCACACCCTCCTGTCCCTGGCCACTGACCAAAAGAGATTACTCTATCCTAAGGGCTGTGACTGATATCTGGAATGGGTGGGTTGTCTTCTGAGGAAAGGTTGGACAGGCTAGGCTTGTATCTGCTGGAGTTTGGAAGAGTAAGATGCAACTTGATTGAAACATATAAGATCCTGAGGGGTCTTGACAGGGTGGATGTGGAAAGGATGTTTCCCTTTGTGGGAAAATATAGAACTAGGATTCACTGTTATAAATGGGTAGCCCATTTAAGACAGAGCTGGGGAGTAATCTTTTCTCGCATAGGGTCGTGAGTCTTTGGAACTCTCTCCTCAAAAGGCAGTGGAAGCAGAGTCTTTGAATATTTTAAAGACAGAGGTCGATAGATTCTTGATAAGCAAGAGGGTGAAAGGTTATTGAGGGTAGGCGGGAATGTGGAGTTGAGGTTACAATCAGATCAGCCATGATCTTGTTGAATGGCGGAGCACGCTTGAGGGGCCGAGTGGTCTACTCCTGCTCGTAATTGGTATGTTCGTATGTATGAGCATGAATATCAGCATGGATTGGTTAGGCCGGATGATCTGTTTCTGTGCCATATATCCTATGTAACTTAAGTAACCCTGGCGATCTCCAAAGCATCACACATGATCGTCATCGTGCACTCTGTGATTGGCAGGGAAACTCGGATGCAGGATGCTAATACAGCTGGGCAAAGACTGCTACTGAAACAAATGGGTTCCCAGCCCATTGCTGCTCCTCCATATGCCGCTCACCCCCACTGTTTCAATTAAGTTCTGCCCAATGTGTGATATTTTGTTGCTTTTCTATGATACAATAAGTATTATGAAATAAGCTATAATTCACTAAATTGTTACTTTGTTTATTCATTTAGTGTCTTTCAAATAAATCAGGCTTCTGACTTACATTGGACCTCATGATCTCATGCACTAGAATGTTGGACAGTCCACCTTTTTGTGGCACATGTGAGATTTTGTACCCAGTTCATATAAGAAAGGCTTTCATTGCTATGATCCTAGATCACATTTTTCTAGAACTAGATAATAGGTAGCAAAGTCAAACTCCTGATCATAAAGAACATGGCAATCAACCAATGGGAAAGCTTGGTGATGTTGAACCTGAGAATATACCTACTGTACAGTGGAAATTTGTAATAGTGGTGTTGGACAGTGTTCTTACCTACTCAGCCATCAGGTAACCTAGTACATTTACAGTCCATGCTTTGGTGTGATTAAAAATTCTATTAAAGTAAAACCTCACTTCTACTGATACCACTAAATAAATATAATTGTACATAGTAACCTTCAAAGAAAACCAATGTGGAATACACAATAGCAAATATAAATCGCAATAATGAATCTACTACTTGTATTATATCTTAGATTAAGATATGTTAATTTAGTTTATTACCAATTTACTTTTCAACAATAACAACTTATATTTATATAGTGCCTTTAATGTAATAAAACATCCCAAAGCACTACGCAGGAGCATTTATATAACAAAATATGACACTGAGCCACAAAAAGAGATATTAGGTCAGATGACAAAAAGTTTGGTGAAAGAGGTAGGTTTTAAGGAGTGTCTAAAAGGAGGAAAGCAAGGTGGAGAGGGGAAGAGGTTTAGGGAGGGTATTCCAGAGCCTGGGGTCAGGGCAAATGAAGGCGTGGCCACCAACGGTGGAGCAATTAAAATTGGGGATGCACAAGAGGCCAGAATTAGAGGAGTGCAGTTATTTTGGAGGGGTGTGGGGTTGGAGGAGATTACAGAGATAGGGAGGGGCAAGGCCATTGACGAATTTGAAAACAAGGATGAGAATTTTAAAATCAAGATGTTGCTTGACTGGGAGCCAACGTAGGTCAGCAAGTACAGAGGTGATAGGGAAACGTGACTTGGTGCGAGTTAAGACATGCAACAGAGTTTTGGATGACCTCGATTTTACGGAGAGTAGAATGTGAGAGAACAGCCAGGAGTGCATTGGAATAGTCAAGTCTAGAGGTAACAAAGGCATGAAAGAGGGAGCTGAGACAGGGGCAAAGTTGAACGACGTTACGGAGGAGAAATGGGTGGTCTTAATGATGGCGTGAATCTGAAGTCAGCAGCTCATCTCAGGGTCAATGTGACGACAAAGTTATGGACAGACTGGCTTAATCTCAGACTGTTGCCAGAGAGAGGAATGGAGTTGATAGCTATGGTATAGAGTTTGGAGCGGGGATGGAAAACAATGACTTCGGTCTTCCCAACATTTAATTGGAGGAAATTTCTGCTCATCCAGTCCTGGATGTCAGATAAGCGGCCTGATAATTTAGCAACACTGGAGGAGTCAAGAGAAGTGGTGGTGAGGTAGAGCTGTGTGTCATCAGCATACATGTGAAAACTAACTTTCATTGAGTGAACCACAATATCAGCCCAAGAATCAATACTTCTTGACCCAAGAAATTACAGCCTACCTGACTTTTTTCTATGTAAATAAATCATATGAGATGTTTAGGTTCCTTCCTGGCCAGTCTAATCTTGCATTTATGCCAGAAAGGAGAGAGTATGACCTTAACTCTTAACTCAGCTGTTTCAAGTTTTTTTTCTCCTTTAGTTATTGTCGCATCCATCAACATTTCCCAGTATCTGTAGCAATGCTAACACACCACATACACAAATATTAATGTGGAATCAGCTATATTCTCCCCTTAAACTAATAGCAAGCAGAATAAATGCCTATGCTTCAGTGTGGTGGAATAATTTAGGACTATATCAGCATTTTCTGTGAGGTGGAGATGAGTGATAGGAAAAGACTGCGATTCATTAGGTTTCTGCAAGAGCCAGAGGGACCAATTCACAACAATGTGCACCTGTTTAAAGTCAGTACATTATATTAAACAGAGTAAGTTTGGCCAATTTAAATCACTGCTTTATTCCCTGCATTATAGACCTTGAAGCTCCTTAATGTTAGTTTACTGAATTTTAGAAGTTGAAGAGTTCCCCTGGTTAAATGAAAATATAATGCATACAAAAAGCAAACAGAACTCATGATCCTTTGAGCTGAATCTTCTGTGCCCTCCGCCAATGTCGGCAGCGGGTGAAGAGAATGGCAGCCTGCCTGCTCAGGCCGCATGTCGCAGAGCTGCCTCAATTTTCCATGTGGCAGCTCATTTAAATAGCCGGGGCGGGCTGCCCCCACCCCCCCTCCCCACCGATCATGTGGAGGGGGCAAGCTGTCCATCCAAGAAAATGGCGTCAGCTGCCTATACGCAGACACTGATGCCATTTTTAAACGGCTTTGTGCCCTACCGGTAAATTTAAATATTTAAAGTGCAAGAAAATAAAAATAAATAAAAACATTTCTTCTGCCCCTCTCCCACTCCATAACAATTTAATTAATTATTTGCCCTCTCCCCCCACAAAACATTTACCTTGTCCACCTGATCTCCCCCCCCCAAACTGAATAAACATTAAACTTATAACCCTTCCTACCATCCCCAACACCAATAATGTTAATTTGATCCTGTTCCCCCCCTCCCGCACTGATAAACTTACATCCTCCCTGCTCCCCATCAGTATGGCACCTCGTTTCCCTGGACGGGGATCCGAACGCGCGGGAGTGCCGGCCACTGGGCCGAAGATCACAGCAGGACACGAGACGGCAGTGTAAGTACCATGAATTAAATAATTTTTATTTATTTAAATATTCAAATGGGGGTCCTGTTGCCGAGTGGCGGAGAGGCTGCCATAAGGCCTCACTGCCGTCGGTAATATCGGGCCGGGCCCTCCCAACGTCAGTGTGCGTGGCAGCCCTCTCCCGGAGGTATCTTCAGGCCCCCACTGCCACGGACCATGATCCCTGGGAGAGAACAAAATCTAGCCCATTGTCTCTGTTCAAGATATGGCTAGCATGGAGTAAAAGCAGAGTGAAATACACGCAGATTAATAGCAACAAGAGATGAATCAGAAATGTTGATAAGTGTGCAAGAATGTCCATTTGTAATATTTAGGATTGATGGTCATACCTCCCTTTCAAAGATCCTCAGTAGACATAAGACAACGAGATATCACTTTTTAGAAAATGTGGGTCTCACTTTTGTGTCTGTAATTGTCCACAAACTGTCACAGATGCGCCAGTTCCAGGTTCTGTCTGGGTGGGTGATGGAAAATGCCTATCTAGCTAAATCCTACAAGAATCATACCATTGAGACATTGAAAGCTTTTGCCATTCTGAACACTGGAAGTAAACCCGGCCATAATTTCAGCTGTATAAGTTGAGCATCCCCAATTGCTAGGTAGTGCTTTTAAATGCCAATAGATGTAAACGGTCGGCCAGCAATATAATTCTGAGTTGCTTTCCTGTGGATTTTTATTTTTCAGTGCCGTAGGTAGCTCTGAGAGGGAAGGGAGTTTGCCAAACTACATCCGTAGGACGAATGAGAAGTTTGCTTTATTTGAGCTGCCTGAAGAAAGAAGAGAGTAGAAGGAAGAATGCATGGATGCCAGGAAAGCTGGGTTACATAATAAGATGGGAGATCTTACCCTTCCAACTGCATTTATCAGTCATAGTCAAACTGCCTGAACTTAACTGAGGAACAAGAAATGCAAAATTTTGCTTTCATTAGGGAGGTGGTGACTGAGTTATGTCACTTGCTTCAAGAAGAAATCTAGCTAAGCTTCAGGGTAGGAATGGCACTGCCAGTTGTATTGAAGGTCAAATCAACTCT
This sequence comes from Heterodontus francisci, assembly GCF_036365525.1. Classification (NCBI taxonomy): domain Eukaryota; kingdom Metazoa; phylum Chordata; class Chondrichthyes; order Heterodontiformes; family Heterodontidae; genus Heterodontus; species Heterodontus francisci. Next base: position 33,068,521 of record NC_090385.1, on the reverse strand, counting down.
GAACATATTTGTGTCTGGTTCTTTACAGGCCAGCAGTGGGGGATATAAACAACATTGGTTGGCCTGTAGGCTACAGATGTCAAAAGATGATTCATGTGTTGTTTGCAAGAACAAGCAATGACATCACTTTCACCATGATTAAGAGGTAACAGCAGGAGATCACTCTATTTTTTTGTTTCTAAATAGCTGGATTTTCCAAGCTCCAGTGTACATGCAGAGGTGCAGCTCTAGCTCCATGAGTTCCTGCACAATAGTGTTTTCTCCAGAGGCTATCTCTTAGTCAATATTCAGCTTGTCAGTGATCATCGACACAGGGCTATACAAATCAGTGGCAACAGTCTTTATTTGAAAGGCAGCCTTTATTTGAAAGCAACTGGTCAAGACTCATTTTCTCAGCCTATTAATAAATTGTAAGACTATCCTTAGAGACCAAGAATAAAAGCTGCAGCCTTGGGTTATGAGCTGTCTTTAAAGCACACGTATGATGCAACCACAACAACCATTACTGAACACAACAGAGGCAAGATGTGGCAATGATTCCAATGCCCTGACAGATTGAGAGCATCTTGGAGAACAGCCCAGCAAAATATCAATCATTGTTGTGATTTGCCACATTCTCCATCACTGCGATTCATTGAGAACTGAATGTGGAAAAGGTGGAGAGGCAAGGAGATGACTTACAGGAGAACGAGTAGGCTCAGAATACTGCTGACAATCCACTTTTGAAAGCCTCACAAGATATTTGCCAGGTTTTGATTGAGAAGGCCTCATTGGTTCCTTGTATAAACAGACCTATCTATATTTTAATAATTCCCTTAACATCAACAGAAGTGGCAAAATTTTTATTTTCTGAAATATCATTTGCCTATCTAGAATCGGATTGCAAGCTGGACAGGCTCCAAATACACAGATGTGATTAAAAGCTACCGAAACTGTGGTAAAATTATTGGGATAAAACTTGGCTTACCCCATTTTTTGGGCACCGGGGCCATGATTCATGAGTTCCTCATTCTGGTACCATTGAAGGTGGGAAGCTGCCATGTCATTTACGTAGTTACAGTATAGGGCTAAGCATCAGCTGAGCTGCTGCCTTCCTGTGCTTTGCAGGGGGCTGAGCAACATTGTGGTGCAGCCAGCTTTTTGCTCTTAAAGGCAGTCTGTCCCTCTTAAAGGGAAGCCACACTGAATAATATTGCTGCAATTTATAACATGGAAAATGGAACACCAGAGCAGAGAGAGTATTCCAGGACAACGGATGCAATGCTGGAGGTATTAGTGGTTAAAGTAGACAGGAAGAGATGTGCCATATTTCCACAGGGTACCCTCAAGGACCACCCACAGAAGGACGTGGGAGCAGGTGCCAGGCAGGTCAACTCTCAGAGTCTGGACCCAAGGACCTGGATGCAGTACCACAAGATGTCTAATGAACTCATGTGTGTGGTCAAGGTCAGCGAATGCATTTTCACATGACATCGTCAACCCATCCCATCATTGGCCTCTCTCGCTGCTCACTGCACCACTCCCCCATCACTCAATCATCAGTCGTAAGGAGGAAATATCTCTCAGCATTATGGGGCCAGCTGCAACAGAGCCTGTGGCATCTAGCATTGTTGAGAACATTGAGGATGATGGTAAGTTCCTGCCTTATGACCCTTCTCAACTCCCTGCTCACTCTCCCCCCAAGATCTGGCATGATGAGCAAGCTGCTGATAGCGTGACTATGGACCTCTTGCTTTCCACCCTACGCCCACTTCCCTCACACCAACCTCCCCTTTCTGATTTCCTTCTTTCAGACACCCAAGAACAGCCGCCTGCCCAGCCGCAGGAGCCCTCGGAGAAAGAGAGAAAGTAACAAAACAGCACTGATAAGATGCTCCATTACTTGATCTGACACTCACAGCCACCAGCTCAGATACGGGCACCACACGAACCCTAGGAGGTTATTATCGAGTTGGGATCAGCACATGGTGAGTTACCGAACATGAGTAGACTGCAGCCATGCTAGGGGTAAAGGACGGTTCATTTGACAGCTCACTGCAGGCAAGGTCGCAGATTAGTTTTGCTTCAGAGGGCTCAGATAAGGAACTCAATAGGGTGGAATATAGGAGAGCGCTGACGACCCTGCACACCAAGATGCTGGCCAGTTAGACAGCCTCCTGTCACTGTCAAGGAGCAAGGAAGAGTCTGGCTCCAACTTAGCAGAGGGCATTGCACAAGGTTGCCCTCTCCATAGCCAGTGCTCCATCTCCCTGTTGTGCTGCAGACCCAGAGGCACTGCGACTGCAGACCCCATACTTGTTACAGTCTTTGTGTGGACGGGTTTACCTACTCCTCTGCCCTCCCAGTGAGGATGCAGCAACACTCTCTGCCAAGTCCAGGAACTCACCACAACACCTCCAAAATCATTCCAACACTCCAGTACTTCCATTACCACATAGTTCAAATCTGCCAATGACACAAAGATAGGTGGCATTGTGAGCAGTGTAGATGGAAGCATAAAACTGCAAAGAGATATTGATATATTACGTGAACAGACAAAACTGTTGCAAATGGATTTCAATGTCAGCAAATATGAGGTCATAGAAACATAGGAACATTTATGGCACAGAAGGCAGCCATTTGGTTCACCATGTCAATGTCAGCTGAAAAAGAGTTATCTAGCCTAATCCTACCTAGGTCCACTTTGGATGTAAAAAGGATAGAACAGGGTACCTTCTAAATGGTAAAAAAGCTAGAAATAGTGGAGGTCGAAATAGACTTGGGGGTCCAGGTACATAGATTATTAAAATTTCATGAATAGGTACAGAAAATAATCAAAAGGTTCATGAAATGCTGGTCTTTATATATAGAGGACTAGAATACAAGGAGTAGAAGTCATGCTACAGCTATACAAAGCCCTGGTTAGACCACACCTGGAGTACAGTGAGCAGTTCTGGGCACCACACCTTAGGAAGCTTATATTGGTCTTGGAAAGAGTGCAGTGTAGATTTACTGGAACAGTACCTGAACTCCAAGGGGTAAGTTATGAGGAGAGAGGACACAAACTAGTGTTGTTAGAAGGTTAAGGGATGATTTGATCAAAGTTTTCAACATGTTAAGGGGAACAAATAGGATAAGTAGAGAAAAACCTTTTCTGCCGGATGGGGAGTCTCGGACTGGGGCATAGTCAAAAAATTAGAGCCAGACCTTTCAGGGGTGAAATTAGGAAACACTTCTGCACACGAAGTGTGGTGGAAGTTTGAATCTTTCTTCTGCAAATGACAATTGATGCTCGATCAGCTGTTAATTTTAATCTGAGATTGATAGATTTTTATTAACCGAAGGCATTAGGGATATGGGGCAAAGGTGTTAGTTTGCTGATGGGCCATGAGTTCATTGAATGGTGACACAGGCTCAAGGACTAAATGGCCAA